>NC_141148.1:65527153-65833855 GCF_053477565.2 Lygodium microphyllum
TATTTGGTAATAACCAGATTAGAGATCAATCTTGGAAAAGATTTTCGTCCCTTGCAACCTATCAAGTAGCTCATCTATTCTTGGGATCGGATACTTATTCTTGATTATTACTTGGTTTAATCCTCAATAATCAATGCAAAGGCGGAGAGTTCCGTTCTTTTTCTTTTGAAATAATACCGGGGCTCCCCATGGCGAATTACTAGGTCTGATATATCCTTGATCAAGTAGCTGCTTGAGTTTCTCTTTCAGCTCAATTGCTTCAGGGATAGATATTTTATATGGACTCTTAGCAATTGGAGGGGCTCCTGGTTCACTTCGAGGGAGTAATTCAGTCAGCCCTTCTAGGAAGATATCATCATATTCCTTCAACCAATATCATGGCTCTCCCTTGTCTTGATTATTTTGCTCAATCTTATTTAATTTTATGATATCTTAATCCTTTTATTATGGAGATGATTTGGCTAATTGAACCTTGGGTTTTCCTACCTCACCTTGGGTCATCACTTTTTCCCCCTTTAGGTTTTGAAAAGTCACCTGGCCTTTTCTACACTGAATATGTACGTCATTGGGGATTAGCCAGTCCATACCCAATAGACATTCGTAGGTCCTTAAATTCATGATTCTAAATCCCATTTTAGAGAGATTGCTTTCTAAGATAAATGACACTTTGCAAGTTTTTTTAGTAGACATGGTTTCTTTTCCATTGGCAAGTTCCACAAGCAACCTAGATATAGGTATTGTGTCTATACCTAATTTCTTGGCACACTTTGGTGAGATGAACGAGTGTGTGCTTCCACAATCAATCAGAATTTTAAAGGACTTACCTTGATATTCTACTGGTGTTTGAATCACCAAAAATTGGTGATTTGGGCTTTTCTTATGGAGGGTGGCGTGAATTGATACCTTCTCCATACCAGCTTCCAATTCTTCAAGCTCTTTAAGAATTACAACAGATGCTTTTTCTTTTGCAATTGAAGCTTGGTTATGACCTCTGTATTGTCCTTGGCGAGGAATTTGGCCAAGCTTTGGGCACCATCTTTTAAAGTGGCATGGCTCATTACATTGGAAACACCTAGGTACTCCTAAATTACTTCCTATAGGTATGAAGTTTCCAACTGCATTTGTTTTGTCCCTCTTTCCTTGACCAGGCGGACGTTGACCTTGGGCTCGCTTAACATAGCCCTATGAAGTCCCTTTGTTTTGATTCCAGAGCCTATTAGTCCTTGCCTTTGACTGAATCTCATGAACAAGAGGTGTTGTGTGAATCAAAGCATCTTGCAAATTAGTTGGGTGCATATATTCAAGGCGTGTGTTTAGAGGAGCATTCAATTCATGATAAAACTTAGACACCTGCTAAGAAATAATCGTGGAAGGCGCATATTTAAGCAGTGAGATAAACTTTGAGTAATATGCCTCCAGGATCCTTCCCAGTTGTCTTAAGTTAAAGAACTCATTCATTTTTAGCATGCAATAAGCTGGTGGCAAATATCAACCACACACAGCTTCTTTCAGCTTTTCCCAGGTAATAGCTGTCTTAGCAAGTCCCTGGTCTTTAAACCACTGTTTTCACCATAGGCACGTCTCACCGGTCAATTTCCACTTGGCAATCATAGCCTAATTAGTAGGGGTAGTTCCCACATCAGTAAAGTAGTCCTCTATGGTCTCAATCCAAATCTCTACATCAGCTTCAAACGTCTTTGCCCTTGCCATTAAATTCTGGTGACTTAACTTGCTTAAGAAGATACTTTTTCCTTGAATTTCAATCAAACTAGCAATAGTTGTATTACCCTGGGTTATCATAAGTTTCACGAATTAGTTTAGCACTTAAACTTTTCAGCTTCATTTTCACATTGACATATCTTACTAGTTTTGTAAAACAATGATGGACCAAAGAGCACAATATTTTTACAAAATCTAGTCGTTGTTATCTTTTATTATCAATAGCCATAAGCTATGATTTTTACAAGTAAGGGATATTTACAAATGGCAGATATTTACAAGTAGAGATACATGTACATTGATAGGTTAAGCTGGATGCTATGTTCAATTTTCAAAACAGGATACCATTATATCTTTCTTTTCAGGGATGGATATCAGTTACATTCATGTAGAAGAAAGTAGGCCGATTGCTCTATGTCCAGAAACCTATACTATGGAAATGGCAGATCTAGAAAACCATGGATACGGTAATCTTGATACTTGCGATGTCCTTGGATTATAACCCCGTCGGCTGGGATTACTTTCAGTACCTTGTCATAGACATAATGGTCTAGACGTATCTGCCGACCACTGGTAATCATAAGTGGATTCATTCTAGATAGACAAAAGATAAAGGCCTCAACTACTTTTAAATTTTCCATCCATTCAATGCATTTCAGATTAGTCTGCATGTTGAAGAATTGATCAGTCTCGATGTAACAGTAACGCTCATCCTAGAATCATCTTCTTTCACGATTCACAAGGGATGGATCGTATAGGCATTCGATTATCCTCATCGTTTCTCTTCTCCACTCATCATCCATGGATTTTAGCAAAGATATGTTCATTGCTTGAAAAACGAGGAACTAGTTCCAAGCATCATTATTCTGCCAAAGTTTATCACTTAACAATTAGCAAGTTGATTATAACTTACAAAAAATTGGTCTTAAAAACCATAGATATTTTTACTTTCAATTATGCTCTAATACCTCGTGTCACGTGTCTTCCTTAACCATTCCCTGGCAACACGTTTTAGTAGTTCATCGAGGAACTATCCTAGACGGCTTCGCCCGGCACTCACGAGAATGCACGGGGTCTATCGTCCAGGCTTTTGAAAGTCCACCCCGTAGTAACGGAAGGTACCAACCATCTTCACGAGGATCAACCTGCAAGCTCAGGGTACTAATTTCACAATTGAGGTCTCGATACATCAGCTAGCTCTATCAGAGGTGTTCCATAAGGGCTTCTCGTTCGACTAAAGCAATCGTAGTTACCCTTAGTTCATGGAGTGGAATGCTTTTTTTGGTTAGGATTCAGGGAACCTTAACGGAGTTCTAGCATAGCCACACCTTTCTCCTAAGATAATTTTTTATCAAGGATTTAAGACCTGACTCTAGGTAAGTCAACGCTCAACTCTACCTAATTTTTCATAATTAATGTTTCGTTCAAACTCTTGAGAGAAGCTCCCAACTTATTGGGACCACCCATCCATAGGACGGATCCGTCAGGGATCTTGCCCACCCACTTCCCACAAATGATTTTCTTTCAGTTTTCTAATTACCTATTGCATTAAGTTATGACATATAAAAGCAACTTTGTTAATTAACCTGTTATCATAGGTTCCTTCGCATAATTTTAGGGCACAACACAAAGACAGAGAAAACAGTCTTTTGGCAAAACATATTTTGCAAAGTTATTTACAATGATTTTCCCCTTTTTCCTACGCAAAAGATAAGCCTTCATTCACCGGAAAATCCCTTCTATCTGCACAAAAGAAAAGAAAGCCTTCAAGATTTCCATCCCTTCACTAGTACCGAGGACTTCAGGATCCCATCCTGATTCGTCTGAGGGTCAAGCAATTCTTAGGAGTGATCGAGAGGTTTACGACGAGAGCCCCCTTAACAATCCCGCCTCCTCCTGCCTAATGGATTCCTCACCGAGTGACCTCTCGACGTCCAGGCCATTCCAAAGCTCCTCACGGTGGTACAAAACAATCCCCCTTGGAGTAGGGTTCTGCGTCTAGTCATGAGGAAGGCATAGCACGATCTTTCCTCTTATTATCCTAATTATATATTTACAATTAGATCTAATTGCTACAAGCACAATCAATATTTCCTTTGCAACCATCAATGTGTGCATAAATAAAAAACAAATAGCAGCAAGTGTTTTTAGCATGGGAAGTAGCCCCATCCAAATCTAGGGTTTCTCTTTTAAGGTTCCACCTTATTCTTAGGGTTTCGCTTCCTAGTTGCAACTCTTTTTCGGGATCCGCAAGTTATTTCGTGAGTCTAATTAATTATGAGAAGTCTACTTTATCCTTATGAAAAATTTGGTGTTTCCATCCAAAAAGACAATATGGGCATTTATGTCTATGGCAGGTAATTCATGAGCTGCCCTGCCCTAACCCTCACTCAACAAGATTTCGAATGCTTTTCCAAGTCTATTTAGACTTTCAAATTTGTATCGACAAATTATTATCAATGTCCACCAACAAGTCCTACAGACTTCCAATATTATTTCAATTTCCTGATATTGATAGTTTCATGGTTGTTAAGTATTTCATAGTTGTTTTCCTTCAACATTCTTGATATTTTAGGTCAGGTTTTCTCATTAATTCATACGTCGGTCAACTCATGATATTGACGCTCTCGCTAATATGATCATTAATATTAACATTATGTGTAATTTTAGCAAAAATAGTACTTTTTATTTTATTCTACTCATATTCTATGGTTTAATCGACAATGTCTGATCATTTGTCGAACTTTCAACGTTATCTAGAAAGATCAATTTTCTTTTAGCTATGTCCTAAGTGCAATATTAATTGTTTTTTTGAAAACTTTATTCCAAGCAATGTAAAAATCATAAGTGCAATTTTTATTTCATCTTTCAAACATCGAATTACATTTTCATGTACTTAATTTATGCACATCTAGTATATATCTTTTTATGAGATTTTTTATTGATTTAATTCATTGATTATTTCATGATATTATCTAAATAGTTCTCTATAAATTATTATAAAATTCATATGCATTTGTTTATCATTAGCAAAATGAAATAGATATAGTTGCTTTCAGGGAAAATTTATAAAATATTCCCTTTCCTAACAACATCTACAATTTTTTTGTTATCATGATCACGTCCATCATTAGTGAAATAACAATAAATATCGTGAAATAAACCATAATTAAGATATTTTCTTAATGACAAGCATATAATCTTTTTCCAAGTTAAAGAGTGTTTTCCTTGAATAGCTAATTATTATATTACTTAGGTTATTTTCCTAAGTAGTAGTCAATATGCATTTTCATTATAATGTGTTTATAATCGTTTAAAGCCAAATAAAGTGATAAGCTTATAAAACATTAATTTTTTCAAAACCGATGAGATGTTACCTCTCTTAGGTTTGCTGTAAGGGTGGTCTCGTCAAATTCTACCTCGTTATTCTCTCCATCGACCGTGTTCCTTGCTTCCCTTGCTTCAAATAGGCTTTTTGAATTTCTGCAACATCACGGAGCCATGGATGTCAGGCAAAATTGACGTGGTAGTTCAGGGAGAGTTGATGGTCGTCCAAAAAAAATTCGCTAGCATTTTTTCTTAGCGGTATGGTCATATGGCACGAAGGCGTAGCAAGGGGTAGAGAAAATAAAAATGAGATAGAAGGGGGGTATTTTCCTCTTTCAAGGCTCAAGCTTCAATGGATAAGAGAAGTATATAAATTTTTCCATCATCAGAAGGTCTTCCGTCTTGCCTTTTTTGTGAAGGAGATGGGATATATTTATAGACATGAGGGGGAGTATACAATTGACTTATTCTTTTGGCTACTTATCAAGAGTCAATTGAGCTTTGTTAAATATTCATTTTGAGTGCCTACCTGTTGGATGGTGGCATGGGGATGATTTTAAAATGCTTTCTCTCTCTCCCAGTGTCAAAAACGTTATGTATTTTGGCTTTTTTTTTCAAAAACATATTTTTTTCTTCAAAACAACTTCTTCTGGTGATTTTTGGCCTAGTTACTTCATGGCTTATCTATTATATAAAGTCATGTCATACTCTTTGATACTTAACTTACTCAATATCACACTTATTCTTGCGTATTCTTTGTCTACCGATTAAGGCTTTTGAAATTTGTCTTGCGATTATGAAATCAATGCGATCCTCGATGCATTAAATGGATTTGGGAATGCTATATCAGATATAATGCAAAATCTTTTATATGATCAAGCCGTCGTAATATTATTTATGAGACGTCTTTGCTTTTTGTTGGCTAGAAACATTGAGGCGTCTCTTCTCGTTTCAGATTGTAGAATTGATTTAAAGTGAGAGTCGATATCAAGAAAATTATGTGTGGGCACTTATGTGACATCTCGATTAGTAATTTTTAAAATTTCTCAAGCCCAAATTCGTTTTTTGATATGAAGCGCTCTGGCTAGAATATTATATTAAGGTTCCATTGGAACAAAATTGTAAGAGGTACAGGGCGTCTCCTATTCTCTGGATACCTACAGGTGGTCACAGTTTTAAGGTCTTTACAACAAGTACATACTAATCTACAGGTTATCCTTGAGCCCTACAAGTGTCGTATAACCCTCTTCAGGTTGGTACAGAGGTTTACAAGGGTTTCTTCCACTCAAGGTACTCCCACAGGGTCAAATAGGGTACTTATAGGTTGTGGACAAGGTGTAGGAAACTTCTATTCAAAATTGAAGATTCAATTACAGAAAATTCTATCTCGATCCACATTGGGAACTTGATAGCTTTATTCGAAGAGGGGATCCTAAGCTTTGGTTTGAATAAAAAATTTGTCGATCTAATATCGAGAGCTCAAGTTATTGTTGATTTATTGTCAATAGATACATTGAGACATCACCCAAACAACATATAGCGGGACATTGTTTGTCATTGTTCCACCCAAAATCTCCAACCCAAGTTAATATATTTTGAAATTTGGTATATCCCATATAATAAGCTTCCCACAGAGTTATTAAGAATTTGGATTGATGCTATATTTGGAGAGAAATATGGAATTTATTGACAAACTCTCTACTACTATAACACTATCTTCTAATGGCCACAAATAAGAAGAAATATCCCATTACTGAAGCATTGAATGATGGTATCAAGAACTTTCAAGAGGATCAAAAATACTCATATGAAGCCAAAAATTTTGAGCAAATAGATGAAGATTTAAGCATTGGAATTGCTTACAACACACACCAAGAAAGGGGTGAGTACATGCAGTGAGTAATTACCTATTACTGCCAAAAGAGTTAGGACATGTGAATGAAGGCCTTTCTAGGGATTTGAAGACTTTGAATGAAGGTTTAATACATATGAATCATGGTTTGCTACAACGGATGGCACAAGTAAAAAAGGGTATCTTTGATCTGTAGCAAAGCAACAAATCTTTATTCCAAAAACTCATTTCAGTCATAAAGGAAATTGGGAGCAAGCCACAAAGAAAATCTCAAACTATTGCAGATCCACATGCAACCCCTCTTGTTGGCAATCCTTTCCATCCATCAAAGAAATTTCTCAGCCAGTTATACATACTTTTGAAAGGGGATAACCATCTAGAGTGAGGGGTAACCATTACCCTTTACAATCCATAGCATTCATACCACAAGGCCCCAGTTTAGCAACCCAAAAGATAGTCATAGCATGAAGGGGAACAAGGCAACAATTGACAAGATGATGATTATCATGGATGCAACCCCTCTTACAAGTTTTTTTACCATTAGTCCTCAAATATACAAAAAGAAAATGTAGTCAACAATCAAGTTCATGAAGGTGGAAGATATGATGAGAGAAGATCAGCCCATGATATCTCAAATAAAAAGCATGTTTCAAATGGTCAACCCTCATCTCATGGTTTTAGGCCACTTACTTTTAGGCAAAACTCATGGAACAAAGATTCATAGAAGCAACATTCTTATGGGTAGTCATCTTACAATGAAAAGGAGTATAAGGAAAAGGTTAATATCACTCATTTCAAAGGGGATAACACCACCTTCAGAGTGGGAGGAATGGATTAATAAGCTTGAATTGTACTTTACCCTTTATCCTAGAAGTGAACACGGGTCTTCATCTTGAAGGTTATGCCCATACTTGGTGGCACTACATGCACAAGATTGGGCAAAATTTTCTCACTTGGAAGGAGTTCAAGCAAGCAATGATTGATGTTTTCACTTTCCCTTTGGAAAAAGAAAGGTTCCAAAGAAGATTATATGCATGTGTTCAAAGAGGAATGTCCATTATAGAGACTACTCTAACACCTACTTAAATATCTTCATGTATATTGACGGCATTTTAGATTTTGCTAAGCTGAATAAATATATTTTTTATGTTGACCCTGCCCTTTCATCAAAGGTAGGAACTCAACAACTAAAAACTTTACATGAGACCATACAATTGGCTGAAAGATATTCCTTGAAGTATAAGAGAGATGCAAGAAATTTCCAGCAAAGGAATGTGGGCAATAATTTTTCCAATCAACCAACAAAATATGAGTAAGTTTTCAACCAATCAAGAGACACATTAAAGCAAGAAAATAGGGGTTATAATACTCAAAATAGTTAGAACAACAAAGTTACAGTTTTCCCTATTGTTTATGCCTCTAAGCAGGGTGGAAATTATGCATAGAAATAGGGGCAAATTTTTATAAATATAACTGAGATAAAATGTAAATTTTCAAGAGCTAAAAATGCTCCTAAATTGTCCCAAAATAGTTCTAACAGCAACTTCCTTTCTCACGACAAGCTTAGAGAAATGCATGCCAAAGGATTATGTTTTAAATGTGGAAAAATTTGATCACATGACCATAATCTGAAGTGTAAAGCCAAGAATTCAAAAATCAATATGGTGATCCCTCAAGATGTTGAAATTGAAGAAGAAGAGGAACATGAGAAAAATCTACTGCATGTTGATGCTTACCCAATGGTCGATGAAGTTCATGAAGAAGAGGATGCCACTAATGAAGGATTCTATGATCCCATGGATGGGTTTCCATTTGATCTGGGTGATACTCATAGTTCTCATTCTTCCTTGTGTACTATTTTGCATGATGTATGGACCGGATGCAAAGGGGAAAGTACACGTAGACTCAAAGGTATCATTAATGGCAAGGTTGCATATATTCTAGTGGATATGGACAACACTCATAGCTTCGTCAACATCAAATCTTTGAACGGGTTGAACTTGCTACCTATTGACATGGATTTCTCCTTGCAGATACAAGTTGCCAATGGTGCATGTGAGTTTAGTAAAGAAGTGTGTCCATGTACTTAAATTGAATTACCGCCCTCTTGCACAATACAAGTGGACTTGATTACTTTGGATATGGGGCCTATTGACATTGTTATTGGATGTAATTGGCTAAAGATCCTTGGCAAATTTACTCTAGATTTGGAACAAATGCAAATGACATTTAATTGGCAAGGACATCACATAGAATTGACAGGCATAGACCACAAATATATAGAACTTATCTCCATGAAGAAATTGCAAAGAGAAATCAATGACAAGTCATGCATCTTTATTCTTTTGCTTGCAAAAGTAGATGAAGAGCATGTTGGGGGTAAAGGCACCTCCGCCTAGATGCCCGTGTATTACTACACTGACAGTACCTGCCACTGCACACTGTAGGTGGTGGGCACCCGTCATAGTCACTTATTCTTTATTCTTTTAGTGACAGTTTGAATAAAGGAAGGCCCGCCCACACATTGTGGTTGTTGGAGTTCCCATTTGTGTCTCTCTCTCTTCTTGCTCTTGCTCTCCGCCATAGCTCATTTCCAAGCAAGCTTCGATCCTTCTCACCTTTCAACTGGTATCAAAGAAAGGCTTCTTAACTTCCCGAGCTTGGTTCGTAACATTCTTAGCTTCCATTCAAATACCTACAGCATTGGGTCTCCTTCTCGGCAACCATAGTCGACCTTCCCGAGCTCGCGTCACTCCCCGGCTTCTCGAGCACCTTCCCGGCCTATTGAGGCACCCTCAAGGCATTTCTATAGAGGTATTGAAGTGTTCTTTTAGTGTTTTTCTTCACTTCTCAGGTTGCAGTCAAACAGGGTAGCCATAGCTCAAATCCTTGGAGCTTGGATCTTGCTCCCTCTTGCATTTGGGCACTTGAGGCTTGTTGTGGGCCTCCTTGAGCACCCCCCAAGCCTCCAACCACTACCATTGAGGTCACATGGATGCACAGGAGCAGAAGAAGGGATCAGAAAATTTGTGCCATTTTTTTGGCTATTCTGGAAAGCACACTATAGCAACTCACCTACTCCTCATTGATGGCTATGTCATGTTTCTTCGGGCTTGGCAATGCACTTGGCAATGGTCTCTAACTTTGGTTGAAGCCTCCTTGATCATTGGCATCAGTTTTGGGTCTGATCTGTACATTCTCAAGACTATTTACAATAGTCCCACAGTCATGTTATGCAAAAATAACATTGGCATCTAATTCTATGCTTGTTTGGGCACTTCTACTTAACCGGTTTGGTACCTATTGATGCCCGATTCTTTGGGGGATGAAAAGCACATGTTATGCCATCATTTTGGACTGATTTTCTTGCTGAAAATACTTAGTTTTGAACAATAAATCATTGTTGTACCACAGTGGACTGAAGCCTACTATCTCATGTTTGGTTATGCCTATTGGTTTCGGGCTATGTCTTTGGGATATGCAATGAAGTATTGACCTTCGGGATACAACATCGAGCTTGTCTTTGGTTCCGGAATGCTTTTGAGCTTGTATTAAGCTCTAACTTGGTTATTCTTCACTAGCATTTGGCTTCATTTGGCATGCTTTGGACCAGTCTATGCCTATTGTCACTGCTTGACATTTAGGCCTCTTGAATTTATGCTTTGGTCAGATATGGATGCCACTTGGTTTGCCCATGCTTGACAGTTACTTGGAGCTTCATCTTTAGATGTATTTGAGCATTTTGGATCTACTGGGCATTACATTTGGTTGTTAGTTGCATGCTCTTTGAATGCTTTCAGGCTTATGCTTTACGGGTCTGGATAGCTTGGGATTTATGCTCTGTACCCTACTGGGATTTGGCATGTTTGATGTTATGTATTTGATGTATTAGAGCGTTGCTTGCTCCCTTTGCATCTGAATTCACTTCCAGTGGGAGCCTCTTGTTATATTTGGATGTACACAGAATCTTATTTACAGATGAGCTTGAGCTTGTGGAATAGTTACATGCATTTACTCTCTTGAGAGCTTTATGTCTGCAATTTGTCTGTAGTGGGCTGATTTGATACGACTATTGAGGCAAGCACATATCTCTGTCATAGGTTTGTCAATTTTGTATGTATCTTGGATGGTTATGTATTGAGCTTCTTGCTCTATCAGTTGTGCTTGTGCTTGGTCTTTTCTCTTACCCCAAGACCCATTACATGCATGACTTCTGGACCTATGAGATGTCCCTTGCCTGACACACTATTGGTTTGACAGTTCTTGGTACCTTCTTGCCCCTGGAAACTCACTATTGGATGTATCTTGTTACCTGGCAATTGTAATGACATGTGTATCAGTGATTGCTTCATTTTGGGATAATTTTACATACTGCTATCATTTATTACAGCAAGCTTAAATCTGTAGATTTTGAGCACTTCTATGAGGGTAATGCTTACTATTTGATGTTATCTTGGTCATATTTTGTGGACAGGTGCTTCTCTTGGTGAAATCCACCCTTTCAGTCAGTTTTAGTAGTGGTTTTAGTGCATTTTCTGCTAATTACAACCACTTGCAATTTTACTTTTTTGCTTTGATTTGGAACAGTATGGCTGGTCATTTGAAAGATACAGCTATCTTTAACATTGCCAAGTTGGATGTGGTACCAACTATGGATATTGGAAGTCCCAAATATGGCAGGTTTTGGTGCAAAAGTTGCAGATTAAACCCTTGTGTTTCAAGGGTGTCAAACCTCAGGATATGGATGATGATGTTTGGATGGAAGTTGATGAGCTATGCAAGTCTACCATTATTTTGTCACTCTCAGAAGAGGTCCATCATAATGTTGTTGAAGATGAGAATCAGAGTGCATGGGATTTATGGGAGAAGATTCAAGAGCTTTATGCGCATCAGAGTCCTGCATCACAAATGTATTGGGGCTGAAGCAATTAATGGACCTTCACATGAAGGAGGGGACCTCCCTTTCATCTCATTTCATTCAGTTTCATGCTATCATGAAAAGTCTGTTGTCACAATGTATTGAGTTCAAAGACAACTTGCACTCGTTGTTTCTACTTGGCACCTTGCCTAAATCATGGGGTGTCTTCTGTACTGCCATATGCACGAACAAGCTTGATGGGATGAAAATCAAAGATGTTGAGAGTACTTTATTGATTGAGGAAATCAACAGGAGAAACAATGATGCTTCCTGCTCTTCACATGCATTGACCGTTAGAGGTGGTAGAAATGACAGGCATGATAATGATCATAAGGGTAGGGATTCTCAGAAGTCTAGGTCCAAGTCATGTGGTCGCAGTAAGTCCCGTGGACAGAAGTCTGATCTTACCTGTCATTATTGTGGGAAAGTAGGACATATTAGGCTGCAGTGCCATAAAATACACGATGATAGGCACAAGGAAAAAATGCAAGAAAGGTCTTCTGAGCACAATATTGTACCTGCAAATTCCACTGTGAAGATAGAAGAGGTTAATGTCATGCAGGCCACTGATTCAAATGATGATTACATACTTGCAACTTCTTCATGCGATGCCTTACAGGCTTCTGAGATACATTCTATGTATGTGCAGTGCTAGCTCTTGGATTCGGGTGTGTCCTTTCATGTGACACCCTATTGAGATTGGTTTCATACCTATCGTACCATGTCTGGTTCTGTGTGTCTTGGTGATGACAAGTCTCTTGACATTGTGGGCATTGGAGATGTTAGGCTGCTGTAGTTTCCTTCTAGGTGTTCTTTTGTTTTGCATGATATACGCCATGTACCTGCTTTGACTCACAACCTTATGTCAGCTGGACAGCTTGATGATGCAATGTATTTTGTGTCTTTTGGAGACTCTGCATGGAAGATTACTCATGGCAGGCTTGTACTTGCAAGAGGTGCCAAGTCTGGCAGCCTCTATCCCTTATTGTATCAGGAGCTACATTGGATCATGTTTTGTATATGGGTTCTATTCCCCATGTATCCCTTTGGCATGCTCTTTTGGGGTATATATCTCTTAAAGAAATGAAAATGATATGTGCTTTGCAATATCTTCTACCTTTTGACTCTTCGCATTTTGATTCGTGTGATCATTGTTTGTATGGCAGGCATACTAGAAATACACATAAAAAGTTTGGTAAGAAACGCATGGGTGATCCCTTGGCTCTTGTGCACTCAGATGTATGTGGGCCCATGCCCTGTCAGTCACTTGGTGGGGCAAAGTACTTCATTACTTTCATAGATGATTACTCACATATGTATGTGGGCCCATGCCCTGTCAGTCACTTGGTGGGGCAAAGTACTTCATTACTTTCATTGATGATTACTCACGTAAGGTTTGGGCTTGTCCCATAAAGAGAAAATCCGATGTCTTAGACACATTTCAACGTTGTCTTGCATTGGCAAAGAACCAGTCTGGGAAAAGACTCAAATGCCTAAGATTAGATAATGGGGATGAGTATGTATCACATGCTTTTGAGCAGTTTTGTGATGAGCGAGGTATTAAGCGTCAGTTGACCGCTCCTTCTTACACCCCACCCTAGAATGGTATGGCTAAACGCATGAATAAGACCATTCAAGAAAGGGTCCATAGCATGCTTAGTTAGGCTGGCTTACCGCAACACTTTTGGGCTGAGGCAGTTACTACTATAGTGCATCTCATTAACAGGTCGCCTAGTAGTGGCATTGACTTTCAGGTTGCAGAGGAGGTATGGGCAGGCAAGCCCCCCTCTTATGATCATTTGCGTATCTTTGGATGTGAGGCATTCTACCATGTGACCAAGGACAAACGCAATAAGCTGGATCCTAAAAGTGTCAAATGCATTTTCATTGGCTATGAAGATACATAAGAGATGGGTTACTATCTATGGGATCCGCGGAAAGTGATTCGTCCATGAAGTCATCTTTCATGAGTACAAAATGCATATGTAGCCTAAGAAAGTGGTTGAGGTATGCACAGTTATCTTTCAGGAGGAACCACCTACTCCCATTCAACCCGCTCCACTGCTAACTAGATAGCACGCATCATCACCTAATGCTCATGGCCCTGATGCTAGACATGCTGATGTTAGAGAGGATGTCGATCAGGCAGAAGAGCCTGGGTTGAGGCATTCTACTAGAGATAGACGACCTCCTGACCGTTTTGCGCCCTTTATGGATTATGTACTTGCTTAACTCACTGCATAAGAATAAGACCTGGGATTTGGTTTCCTTGCCTCAGGGTAAGAAGACTTTGCTATGCAAGTGGGTGTACAAGCTGAAAAGTACCCCTGGCCACCCCAAGCTGGCATACAAGGCTCGATTGGTTGCTAAGGGTTTTAAGCAGGAGCATGGTGTTGACTTTGATGAAGTCTTTTCTCCTGTGGTCAAGATGACCACCCTACGCTTAGTCTTGGCCTTGGTTGTACAACTTGACCTGGACTTGTACCAGATGTATGTTAAGATGGCTTTTTTACATGGGGACTTGCATGATGAGATTTACATGGAGCAACCTAAGGGCTTTGCAAACCCTGGCAGGAAACACCTAGTGTACAAGATAAAGAAGAGTCTATATGGCTTGAAGCAAGCACCTAGGGAACGGTACCATAATTTTGATGCATTCATGCAGTCACAAGGCTACAGCCGCAGTGCTATGGATCCGTGCTTGTACACGAAGAAAGCTCGTGATGGTTCTTTACTGATTTTGGTACTCTACGTGGATGGCATGCTTTTAGCAGGGACGGATCATGAGGAGCTAGATGCTCTTAAGGCTCAGCTCAAGAAAAGCTTCAAGATGAAAGATCTGGGACAGGCCTCTCATATACTTGGTATGCACATTACAGGCGATCGATCTCAGGGACTCCTCTATCTGCCACAGAGGGAGTACATTCATAAAGTCCTTGAGCGCTTCCACATGCAGGATATTAAGCCTATTGGATGTCCATTACCTTCTCATGTGAAAGTTTCATAGGTCGATTGTTAAAAGAAAGATGAGTAGAGGACCGAGATGGACAAGATTCCCTATGCATCAGCCGTGGGCAGTCTTGTGTATGCCATGATAGCCACCCGTCCAGATATTGCTTTTGCAGTTGGGGTTGTGGCACGTTATATGGTTACACCTGGCAAGAAAGATTGGGATGCCGTGAAGGGTATCATGAGGTACCTGAAGGTCACAGTGGATATGTGTCTTTGTTACGGCAGCCAGGATACAAGAGTCATGGGGTACACTGACTCTGATTATGTAGGACATGCAGATAGTAGAAGTCCACTTCTGGCTATGTGCTCACTTATGATGGAGGGGCTATCTCTTGGATGTTCAGGGCAAAGTGTATGGCCCTTTCTACTACACAGAGGCTTGCAAGGAGGCTATCTTGTTAGCCCATTTGATTGCAGACCTTGGTATAACAGATGCTATGCTTACAATGCATTCAAATTCTATGAGTGCCATTCAGTTGGCCGGCTAAGAATCCGGCCAAGAATCTAGTCTTCCATGAGAAGACAAAACATATTGAGGTGAGGTATCACTTCATTCACGAGGTCGTTGAGGATAGGTATGTTGACCTTGTCAAGATTCCGACTGAGCAGAATCCTGCAAACTTGCTCACGAAAAGCCTCACTACCGAGCGCTTTGCCTTCCTCAGGAGATTGATGGGCATTGGATGAGATGACGTCTTTTTCCTCATCCTGTTATACATGTATACATGTTGTACTATATTTTTTCTTTTTTCTCTCTCTCACTGGGGTAGATTCGCCTTTAAATGGGAGGTTGTTGGGGGTAAAAGTGCCTCCGCCTAGCCGCCCATGTATTACTACACTAATAGTACCCGCCACTACACACTACAGGTGGCACGCGCCTGTCACAGTCACTTGTTCTTTATTCTTTTAGTGACATTTTGAATAAAGGAAGACTCGGCCACACATTGTAGTTGTTGGAGTTTCCATTTGTGTGTCTCTCTCTTCTTGCTCTTGCTCTCTGCCATAGCTCATTTCCAAGCAAGCTTCGATCCTTCTCACATTTAAGAGCAATCATCAAATCATCCATCTTCTTCTATAAAGAAAATGGATCTAAGATTGAAAGAGCTATTGGAGGAATATAAGGATTTATTTTAGCCACCATCATCTTTACCTCCAAAGCGAGAGATTGACCATCCCATTGATTTGTTGCCCAATACAAAGCCCATTAAAAAACCTCCCTATCATTTGTCCAATTTTGAGAGGGAAGAAGTGGAGTGGCAAGTCAAAGAATTATTGCAAATGGGTTTAATTCAGTGAAGTCAATCACCATTTGCTTCTCTTGTGCTCTTAGTCAAAAAGAAGGATGGATCATTTCGCATGTGCATTGATTATTGGGATTTAAACAAGTCAACAGTCAAGAATAGGTATCCTATTCCTCGAATTGATGATCTTTTGGATGAACTTAAAGATGCAAATATCTTTATCAAAATAGATCTTCGTTCAGACTATCATCAAATTCGAATAAAGGAAGGAGATGAGTTCAAAACGGCTTTTAGGACTGAAAGAGGGTTATACCACTTCTTGGTTATGCCATTTGGGCTTTTCAATACAACCGCTACTTTTCAAGCTCTCATGAATAAAATATTCCAGTCCTTGTTCAAAACAGTTCTCAAATTGATGATCTTTTGGATGAACTTAAAGATGCAAATATCTTTATCAAAATAGATCTTCGTTCAGACTCATCAAATTCAAATGAAGGAAGGAGATGAGTTCAAAACAACTTTTAGGATTGAAAGAGAGTTATGCCACTTCTTGGTTATGCCATTTGGGCTTTTCGATACGCCCGCTACTTTTCAAGCTCTCATGAATAAAATATTGCAATCCTTGTTCAAAACAATCCTTGTTTTCTTTTATAATATTCTCATCTATAGCAAATCCAAGGATAAGCATTTGAAGCATATTGGAGAGGTCTTTGACACATTATAAAGACACACACTTTTTGCTAAGATGATAGAGTGTTTTTTCATGGAAAATGAAGTTGAATACTTAGGGCATGTTGTAGGAGAGCAAGGCATTAGAGTGGATCCCAACAAGGTGAAATATGTTAAAGAATGGCCTACTCCTACGAATGCAACTTCTTTGGGAGGACTCCTTGGGTTATCATCCTTCAATAAGAAGTTCATCAAGAATTATGCTCATGTGGCGGCTCAATTGAGAAATAGACTTAAAAAGGAGGATTTCTTTTGGGACTCCATCGCTTATCAAAGTTTCAATAAGCTGATATCTCTTTTAATTTCAGTACCTATCCTTGTAGACCCGAATTTCTCTAAGGAGTTTATCATACGTGCAGATGCTAGTGGAAGAGAAATTGGGGCTATTTTATGTCAAGACCATGGATTCATAGCTTATGAAAGCCAAAAGCTTGATGACAAGGAGCGTCAATTACATATTTATGAGCAAGAGATGTTGACACTTTTGCATGCTGTTAAAAAGTGGCATCATTACATATATGATAGCCATTTCAAGGTCAAAAGCAATCATCGTGTGGTGCTAAAATACTTCCTTTCATAACCAAATTTGTCTCCCAAGCAACAAAGATGGTTAGCTACTCTTCAAGGATATGGCTTTGAGACATCTTATATGGATGGAAAAGACAATGTGGTGGCATATGCCTTATCAAGAATGTGGACATGTTCTATCTCTACCATTTCAACCGTGCATAAGGATTGGATCCATGACATTCAAGAAGAGCATTTGCTTCATGAGCAAGCATCCAAAATGATGAAGGAATTTCAACCATGTAAAGGATAAGAGTATCCAAATTATAAATGGCATAATGGTCTTTTATGGTATCAATGACAGGTTTTCTTGACTCCTTGATCATCTTTCAAAGATCGCATTTTGCGAGAGATGCACGCTTCACCTTTAGCAGGACATCATGGTTTGTTCAAAACATTTGATAATATCCATAAGAGCTTTTATTGGAAATGTATTTGAAAATATGTTAAAGACTATGTAATGAGTTGTCTTCCATGTCAACAAAATAAGGATCCCACCCTTCTACCCAGTGATTTATTTCAACCACTACCTATTCCTCATGGGAAGTGGACTGATATTAGCATGGATTTCATAACAAGATTGCCTACAACAAAACACAGATGGAATAGCATTTATGTTGTGGTAGACCAGTTGACTAAATCAACCCATTTTATTTCAACAAAGGCTCAATTTACAGCAAAGCAAGTGGCCGATTAGTTTATGGAATGTGTCTTTAAGCTTCATGGAATGCTAATGAAGATTGTGTCTAATCATAACACCAAGTTTATGGGCAACTTTTGGAGGAGTTTATTCTCTTCTATGGGGACTATTTTGACTCCTAGTATGGCTTATCATCCACAAACGAACAAGGAAACTAAAAGGGTCAATAAATGGCTAGAAGTTTACTTGCGTTATTTTTGCCATGACACACAAAATGTATGGGATCATTGGCTTTGTCTTACAGATTTTTTTAATAATAATACTCATCACATGAGTATTGGAATGTCTCTTTTTGAAGCATTATATGGCTACAAGGTTTAAGTACCTTCCACATTTTTTCATGATGATGTGAATCACAATGCTCGTAAAGAGTTAGAGAATATGGAGGCTCTTATAAAGCAATGCAAGGATAACATTGGAAAAGCTCAAGAGACAAATGAAAGCCTATGTGGATGAGAAAAGAATACATGTGGATTTTGATAAAGGTGATGGGTTTTCTTGAAGATTCCAAAATCCTATTATGCTTCTTTTAAGGGAGGACATAATAAACTTGCTCAATAGGTATTATAGTCCATACCAAATAATTAAGAGAGTTGGGGATCTTGTCTATCAACTTGATTTACCTTCAACTACACACATCCACAATGTCTTTCGTATATCTTAGCTCAAGAAGTATGTTGGCCCTAAAATCCAAGTTCTTGAAGAACTACCTCTCCTTGATGAAGATGGTTTGATATTTATGAACCTGAAAAGATTATTAGTAAGCAAGAGAAGGTTCTAAAGAACCGAGTTCTTGTGGAGTATCTTATAAAGTGAAAAGGTTTGCCTATAGAAGAATCTTCTTGGCAGCGTACTTCATATTTGAAACAATTTTCATGGCTTCTTTAAGAGGATAGTTCATTCATGGGACAGTAATCAACTTGTAATAATAAATTTATGTACTGATATTAATTGCTTTATCTTTATCAAGATTTGATTTTGATGGCATGGTTGGATACTACATATTGTCCTCTACATTTTTGTAGTTCACACATGAAAATTAGACACTTCTATTTTAAGATATGGCTAGATGTATATTACAACCTGTTTTGAACAACCTATAACAATTGTTCCACTTACATGGTCTTTCTTCATCAACTTATCTGGTCTTCTTCAGCATGGACTCCTATTTTAACATTGACTTCATCTATTTCAAGCTATCTTTGTACTCATCCTTGTATCTTATCCCAAATTTAGCTTTGAGGACAAAGCTCTTCTAGGCCGGGATGGCTTGTAATAGAGTAAAAGTGCCTTGATGTCTTAGCCAATATTTAACCTACTAAGGTTAAGTATAAAAAGCTAAGTTGTAACTAGCCAACGATCTTTTTGCCAATTTTATAACATTTCATGTTTGAGGTCTCAACCTCCCACCATCTAAGTGGGTGCATACTCTTGGCCACCATAGCTTGGGGTGCATACCATGTTGCAACCCCTCATCACTTGATTCTCAACCATTCATGGTAATACCATTTCATACCTAACCATCTTGGCTATGGTTTCTTGGTAAATAGTCTATTTCTTTGTATTTCCAATTTAATTGTTCTTGTGGAAATTAGCTTCTTTACATATAATAAAATTATTGTAATCTAATCAAATTAATTAGTTTGATATAATATTATGTAATTATTTATCTAATCTAATGGATTAATTAATCTAATTAAAATAATCTAATTAATTTGATCTAATGACAAACTAATCAAATTATTCTAATCAAATTAAACTAATTTGATTGTTTATTTGTGAATTATTTAATTGTAAATTATAGTTATGATCTAATATAATTAATTATAACATACTTATTTGTTTAATCTAATCTTATATAATCTAATTACAAGGTAAATATTAATCTAATATTTAATAATGAGTAATTAAACTATCTACAAACTAAATTGTTAATCTTTTTTTTTTTTTTTGAAAGGGGACAACCTTGTGGCACGAGGATGGTATGGAAACAATGGATGATCAGCAACACATGGCATGGCACATGAACATTAGGTGAATGGCCTACAACCATAAGCTCGTGAACGACAGCAACGATACAAGATAATGATCGGCAATAACACACACCTTACTGAGCAGCAGCAACAACAAAACACCACTAAAAACCACAACTAGTGAATGACATCAACACAACCACCATGGACCGACAAGGACAAGTGGTGCACGATGGTGGACGATAGTATGAATGACCACCACCAATCGACGAGGACAAGTGGCACACAAACAAAGAGTTACATAAAGTTTTAAAAAATTGAAAACCTATTAAAAGCAAAGCTTTCAAAACTATTAACACAAAATTAGCAAAACTTAAAAAAAAGCCAAAAAATAATATTAATCAAGAAAAGAAAAAAGAAAAAATACAAATTCGTGTTTAGCTACATGTAAAGAAAACTTTAGTATTAAAAATACTATCACATTTAGATGTGCATGGTAATGTGAGTAACGTGGCACATATTGGCAATTGTTAGGGAATTACCCCTCATATAGGAGTCTAACAATCCAAACGACTTTATGCCTTGAGATTTGTGGTCAAGAAAATCTTTCATAATAGTTGCTGGCCTAGCTTCTTAGTAGTCATACAGCTATTGTTCCTCAACCTTCTGTGTGAAGAACACGATAGTATCAACCTTTTGTGTAAAGAACACTTTAATATTAAAAATACTATCATCTTTGGATGTGCGCGGTAATGTGAGTAGCATCTTGCCAAGAAAACATGAACTAGAGCCAACTTTTATAGGCCATTCTTTGTAGATTTGCAGATAAAAGCTTCCCATACATTCACATCATGAACCACTATGGAGGAAAGGTATTGAAGTTGGCTCATCTACTCCACAAAAAGGCAGTGCAAAGAATATCTCAATGAGAACACTCGAAAGGGGCAGACCAAACTTTCGTAAATCACAAATTACACCAAACTGTCAACGAAGTAAGCAAAACTTTAAACCAAAATATCAAAGACCAACATATATATGCAGCCACAAATATAAGAAGTGGCTTAGAGCACATCACTTAAGCATACAAGCTATGCTACTCCTAACATGCGTATTTTTAACGCATATCCATGTACAGGTCTAGGCTAGGCCGGGCCTTCTGTTTATGAGCTATGTCGGGCTTTCTATACAGAATAGACATGTCTACGTTACACCTTCTATACACACGAGCCATGTCTCCACATGTTTACATTTCCATTGGGCCTTCTATACATGTACACAAGCCAGCTCAAGACGTCTAGTCATCCACTTTTCCTGTGCATGTGCAGATGTATGAAGCATCTACACATCGCATTTTCCCTCACGAGCGTTGGTTGTATCAATCACGAATGTGTCAGGCCTTTTGATATAAGAGAACAGTTGAGAGGATAAGTAATCAAATCTCCGGGTGTCCATACAGGCAAAATCAAATACAGCTTTGTCATTCAACGGCAATGTTTTGAATACGTCCATAAATGCTTCAAACAGAGCATGATCAGTTTTATATCGTTGCACTTGTCCATCCCACATCTTAAGGAGGGCAAGACATTCTGAGTTGCTAAGAGAAATATTCCCTGACCTCGCATGTTTGAATATCTGTATCAGCAAGCCCTCCAAAATCCCGGGATTGTCAAAGTTCGAGTACATATGCAAAATATAAGGCTTCTCAGCAAATCCTTTAACCAGTGTAAGAGCATCTGGATGATACTCAAGAAGCGAAAGTGTAAGATCCGTCCATGCTTGAGGAATAGGATCCGTCCATGCTTGAGGAATAGAAGCATTCCGGCCACGCGCAAGGATCTCCTTGAATAGCCTTGGTGTCTTATCCACGCCACGCGCAAGGATCTCCTTGCATAGCCTTGGTGTCTCATCCACCCATATTCTCATGAGAAGGCTCTGGATCCCTGGCTTGGAGCGCCCTGACGTCAAGCAAGTCCGAAAGAACTCTGGTGGATACAAACAGGCTTTCATAGGTGACAGAAGAAATATGCATGTCCTTACAAAGACAATGTCCATATTAGAACCAGAGTCAAGGCGTGCCTGCAAGTCAGTTTTGATAGCAGCAGTAATATTGCTCGAGAAGCAGGGTAACAGGGTGCTGCGAATGAGAGCTTCATCCTCGACAGACCATGGCCTTCGGGTCAGATATTGCAAGCATACATCTATGCACTCCTGGAAGAGGAGATGGTCTGCAACAGGGAGAAGCTCCACGGCCTCGCTGGTGCTACCAAGCATGCCGCGAGGGAACGGCTGAATGTGGCCATCCACCATAGCTGATTTCAGCAGCTCAAAGAACCTATAGTAGGCCTTGCATGAGCTGAGGGGGCTGCATACAAGCTCCACCACAGGAGGTCGGTTAGGGCGTTCGACGAGGCTGGCAGGGGCGATGTTCTTGTTCGATGTGCTGCTGCTGGCATTCCATGGCTCGCTGAAGAGAGTGGCAAAGTAGGGGATGCGAGACACCAGGCCCTGGCGAGGCACGGCTATCTCCACGAATGGCCTGCCAGTTCCATCCGGCGGATGACGATCGAAGAGGCGGAGGATAATCTCGCCTTCCTTCACCACTAGCTCATCCTCCTTCTCTCCGTGATCCTGGTCCTCTACTTGCTGTTTCTGCGTCTTCCCCTCTGATTCAGCCATAAGCGTCTTCTCCATCTTGGCGTCCTCCTGATGCCGTTCTTCTGACTGTGTCTCCTGAAGTTGTTTCAGCTGATGAAGATAAAGGTACTACAGGCGTACGATTAACGTGATGTTCCTAGCCTTGCTCCTCCAGGTCGATGCCACGCTGCAACTTTACCTCTGTCATCTACACTTCTGGCTTAGATGTGTCATCCATGTCGATACCACGCCCATCATTCATGTCGATACCAGGCCGAGGATTGAAGTTTTACTCTCGTCGCCTGTACTTCTGCTGTAGGGTTGCAGTCTGCCGCTATCATCTATTCGAGAAGCTTCTTCCTTAGGTTTAGGTTTACCTCTGTCATCATCCGCATCTAGTCGAGAAGCTTCTCCCTTAGGTTTAGGTTTACCTCTGTCATCATCCAGTTAAAGAAAGTACTAGGCGCTCTACGTCCACAATCTCCTGGCAGCATGTTCTCCCATCGTTTAGCATTGGGGTTTTGAAATTGCATTTCAGCGCCAAGAGAGTTCATAGGAGGGAGGTTGATATAACTATAGTCTGAACTTTGAAGACTACTACAATGTTGAATGTGTGAAAATGCAACATATGGGGATATGGCACTCATTGCTATGTTAGGGGTAGAAGGCGAATATCAAATCTAAAGTATATCTCCCAAAAACCTATATGGCCATTTCCGAAAGTTTCATTCCTCAAATACAAACACGTTTGATAGTGATTTCTATTCACATTGAGCCTATCATGGCATATGCACATTATCCTCACACACAGAGCCCATAACATTACATAAATTTGATAAGCCTTAAACTATATTGAGAACTACTACTACTACTACTACTACTACTACTTCTTCTTCTTCTTCTTCTTCTTCTTCTTCTTCTTCTTCTTCTTCTCTCTCTCTCTCTCTCTCTCTCTCTCTCTCTCTCTCTCTCTCTCTCTCTCTCTCTCATAAGTGAAAATGAATTATATAATATTAATTAAAATATACTTATATATCTTTTATAATAATTAATAGATATATTAATTATTAATTATTAATACCTAATTGATTACATTATTTTATATTATACATATTTATTATATACATAATCAAGTATATTAAAGTATTGATAATTATAATATGTATATTAAAAGTATCATTATTATAAATAATTCATGAAAAATATTAAGATGTGTGTGTGTATAACACAATACATATATCATTCAACCTATTTATTCATTATTATATACATATATATCATACATCTTTTATTAATAATTAATTAACATAATATTAGTCAATGGTTAGTATATAATCAATTATGTAGCTTATATCCCACAACTAGAAACCACCACAGAAACAGAAACGCTACTCACCCCTCCAGGAAATATTATGGAAGCCATGTAAAAAAAGAAGAGAACAGATCAAAAAAAGTAGAAGGAACCTCACTATCACTACTCAACTAGTGCCAAACATACCCTTTCTACATAGAGGGAAGTACTTATTAATTAGTTGGGATAGAGAGCTCAGTACTTGGGAATAATGGGAGACTTAGGAATCACTTCTGTAATTTTCTTTAAACTTTTTGCACTGGCTCAAAAAGGTGCTGCCTTTTGACCATTGTGTAGAAGGTAATTCAAGTGTCATTTAGGCTAGGGAAAAAATAGCCGTTAATATATTAATAACTATAATTAATACACATATTATTAAAAGGCCAACAAATAAGTTTAAAATAAAATTTTCAAACAAGTTAACTTACAAATTTAAAGTAGTCAACAAATTGACATACTAGCCTAATACTAAACTAACAAATATACTATCATAATAGCCATAATTAATACAACAATAAAATTAGCATTTAAGTAACAATGGATAATAGCTGAAATGTAATAATAAGATTATGGTTATACTTTAAACTTATATTAAACTAGCATCAAATCACTAAATAAACTAGCATCAAATCACTTATATTAAACTAGCATCAAATCACTAAATAAACTATCAAAATAACCTAAGATTAATGTAACAAATAGATTATAACAAATGAAATTAATCTATGAAGTAGATTGAAAAAATATTAAACTAATAAATAAATTGACACAACTTAAGATTAGACTGTCAAGTAATACTAATTACACTGACAACTAAGAAAAAGAGTAGTACAAAAAAATTAAGTTTAGAAATATATTGAGCTTGCAAGGAATCAAAAACTGCACAATAGTGCATACTAGCTATTGTCATTCGAGAAAACCCTCCCCCCCCCCCCCCCCTCTGCAAAAGAAAAAATCCCAAAGGCCAACAATGGCCCTCATTTCAATCTAAACTATTGACCATGCAACAATCTAAATATGCATAATGGAAGAAACAACAATGACATGCACACAATGCAACCTCTAAAAGTTTGAAATTTTCCGAAATAAAAAAGTGTAGCTGCAGTAGTGCCATAGAGCATGTAGCATTGATGTAAAAGAGATGGTCGGATGTAAAACTAGATATTTGATTCAAGGCATGACCTCCATCGTGTGAAAAGACTATGGAGCTTGTGCTATTCAGTTTGTTGGTGGGATGCCCCATAGAGCATGAAGCATTGATGTAAAAGAGATAGTAGGATGTAAAACGAAATATTTGATTCAAGGCATGAGCTCCATTGTGTCACCCTCGATATACTAGCTATCATTCAACAATGATGTTGATGCACAAGACACATGTGGGCACATGTTGGTGTTAATGTCACCCATATTTGCAAGAGAATTGCATGAAAGTTTTGTAAATAGTTTGAAGAGTAAACTTCAAAACGCTAACGAGAAAGTTTGAACAATGTTGTATGCAATAAATTTAGCATGTCATTCCCACTTTTGAAGGGTTTAAATGCTCATTTTATTCAATCAAAATATGTGGGCTTCCATGTGACATCAAAAGCAAGTCAATCTATGTCATTGTGATCATGTGATGTGTGCAAGACTCACATAAGTTTCCATATTTTCAAATCAAGGAAACAAAAACAGTAAGGATGCATATTGTAAATGTAATATTCAATAATGCATTTCTCTGTGAGTTATTTCACAAAGGCATTTGAAGATATCTCTAAAGAAATATTACACCCATGAGACATCCCATAAATGCATACTATAAAATGCAAAGAAAACGAAGTGCATACCAGTAAATGTGTTCACTCCCAAATGCAAATGGTTAAAAGTCAATCAATAGTAAATGCCATCAACACTAAATGCAAACACTAGTAAAATGCAATCATTGTCAAAATGCTATCACCATTAAATATGGTTTGAGTAAGAAGATAGGAATGAGCTATGGGGGAAAGAAGAAGAACAAGTAGACAATCGTGATGCCATAGAAGAAACTTGATTGATTTGATGGTTGAACAAGTGCATTCTTTTATAGCTTGTTAAGCTAGGGCATGCAGTCCTCTCTTATTATGGGATTCAACACTTTGTATTACATTGTTTGTGCCCCTAGCATGATACTTTCTAACACCCCTCTTGGTGCTAGCTTACCCTCTAAATATTTGCACCTAAGAATGTAGGTTCCCCCCTTAATGCCTACAAGGCTTTTTAGCTTATGTAGTGTCATAAGAGTATATGTAGTACAACTATTTTGAAAAGAGTTTCATTATATTATTCAAAAGATGATGATTCTTGTACATATTTGGCTTTTTTATTCCAACAATCCTTCTCAGTGTGTCCAAATTAGTTGCAGCTCTTGCACTTGGGTTTTCCTTTATTCCAAGAGGCTTGCTCCTTGTGTCCATCTTTCATACATGTTTTGTAGACAATTTTTGAGGATCCTTTACTATACATTGTAGATACTATGGGGTTCAGTGAAGTTTCTTGGGTCTTCTCTTTGAGTTTGTTTTCTTGTTCATAAAGAGTAGCTTCCACTGAGTTGAGTTTTCTATCTTGTGCATTTCTACTTGGGAGACAAATGTTATTTCTAGCTCATCCCAAGCTTCCTTTGCTTTTGTGATCCCTGATATGTGGTGGAGAACATTGTCTAACAACCCCCATGCTATTATCCCAAGTTCTTTATTATTCTTTCTTTTCCATGTTGGGTTAGCAAAAGCCTTAGGTTCTTCAAATATTTTCAAAATATATTTCCACATTAAAGGATACATGGGTTTCATTTCCCAAGTGTGAAAACCATTGCCATCAATTTTTTTCTACTACCATTTTAGACATTTTGGCAATAGAGAGGTCTTACCCCGCAGACTCACATGGTAATATCTATCTCCATAAAATGAATTTTTAGGATTTGACAATGAGAATTGACTAAATCTTAATAAGCCAAAATTTTAATCAAAACAACAGTTTTGAATTTTTACAATGAATATCTTCTCAATTTGAAGTGTACAAGAATAACCTTTAGCAAACAAGTTATTTTACACAATTAATAGTGTGAATACGACTTTAAAAATAACCAACTCCAAAGGATTCAATGTCAACACAAACTATTGTAAACCAATTTGTAGGAAGAAAGTGTGAAAGGGGACTAGAGTTTAACTAGTTTGCGGCAAAAAGGTGTTAAATTGATTATTTTAAAGAGGCCCTTTTTAAAAAATAAATCTTGATAAGCCTTATTGTTTAAAGGGTTTTGTTGGGGGAGGGGGACACTTAGTGATAAAAGAAGAAGCCTTATTGTGAGCTACAACCTGTCATTTAAAAATTGGCACAAATTGACTAGGATGACAATATGTCTTTGCTACATTCAAATTGATTGATCACATCTTCTTGTCTTATTAGAAGTGATTTTGGGGAGCCAAGCTCCACCACATCAACAAAGGGTAAGACTTCAACTCTTCTTTTGTTTTTTATTGTTGTACAAAAGCAACCCCTATGCTTCTTTGATAACCAAGGCCATTGCTTCTTTGATAAGTAGACCCTTTAACCAACCTCCTTACTTATTACACAAGCTGCCCCCTTAAGTAGGGTTTTCAAGCAATCCCTTTGTGCAACCAATGGCCACTAAAAAAACTAAATTGATAGAGTTTGAAACCAGTCTTCTAATGGTTATAATCTTCAATGGGAACCATCAAGAGCACTTCAAACAATGATCAAGTAGAGATGATATTTACTTATACCTTGCTTGAATAGGATCTCTTCCACACCTCCAACATAGTTGATACGCTTGAAAGCCTTCAAAATCAAGCCTTGGGCTTCTTTTGGTAGCATCTCCTTCCTCGTCTTGAGCTTCTCCACCTCATATGTAGCTATGGATGCCTCTCTACTTCATAAGCTTCAAGGATGAGGCCTTGATGCCATGTTACAAAACATGGTTTGAGCAAGAGAATGGGAATGAGCAATAGGGCTAAGAAGAAGGACAAGTAGAGAATCATAATGCCATGAAATAGAATTGATTGATTTGATGATTGACCAAGTACATTCTTGTATAGCCTTTTGAGCTAGGATACAGTCTCCTCTCTTGCTTATGGGGTTCAACACTTTGCATTAAATTGTTTGTACCTTTAGCACTGCCTCTAGTGCCATGCTTTCTAACAATTGCAATCAATATTAAAAGTCAATGTTATGTCCAACAAAATGTAGCCACACTAGTAAATGCTCTCACGATAAAAACCATAAGCAATTGAAACCACTAGCAACTAACTATAATTAGGAAATGTAATTGCTATCATTAGAAGCCAATACTAGCAAATGACATCAAAAGCAAGATGCACATGCACACCTTACATAAACATTCTTTTTTATATCATTTGTTAGAATATGTAGTCATTTTTAGTCACTAGTAAATGCTCTCTAGCAGCACTTTGCTGTCCTTGCTAAGATTTGGTGAGGTGGGGCTCTTCACTTAGCATGTATTCAATCTCCATTTAACTACTTTTGGCTACAAGCTCTCCCTACAAAAGATACATATGTTGATGTCTATGTATAGTAGTTGACTTTGTTGTTGACCTACTTCATGGTTCATTAGTTTAATACTTCACATTTCTCTCTCTCTCTCTCTCTCTCTCTCTCTCTCTCTCTCTCTCTCTCTCTCTCTCTCTCTCTCTCTCTCTCTCTCTCTCTCTCTCTCTCTCTCTCTCTCTCTCTCTCTCTCTCTCTCTCTCTCTCTCTCTCAAAATCGTGGCTCTCCATTCATCTTAATTTCATTCAACACAATAAGAAGGGCATAGGTGATTGGCTAAAGATGCATCTGAGATTTTTAGCACATTGAGTATGCTTTGGTGGTGTTGGATGTTATTATCACCTTAATGAGTACCTTGTCTTAGTATCTATGCAATAACTTGTGCACATTCACTTAAATAATGATTTTTCTAATTATGCTTTATTAAAGACTAATATATAAACTAATGTATGTGGCATTAAATTCCATTCTAAGCCTAAGAAACTATTAAAATGTCCTAATTGAATTTCTCAATTCTTACCTCAACCATAATGTTAAAATGATAAGTTGAATCTCTTGATTGCCTTCTACATCCCTTAAAATATTAATGCCTTCACCTAGGTATTAGTTGAACCCTATGTATAAAGTTCTTGATTAGAAGAATAAGAATGAAGCTTCTGTTTTATTTTTATATATATTAAAAGGAATGCACCTTACACAACAACCAAAGCTCTATAATGAGGCCAAACCTGTGGCATACCTAAAATTTTTTGCAAAAAGGGGGCAAGCCCCAAATTTACCAAACTTTGAGGATTTAGATTCTACTCATCAAGATCTTTTCGATGATATATGGGTTGATAGGGTTTGGAAGTGGGATAATGAAGATATCAACCCATATACATCGAAAAAATCTTGATGAGTAGAATCTAAATCCTCAAAGTCCGATAAATTTGGAGCTCGTTTGCAAAAAATTTACCGTGCCCCCCTCTTTTAGGAAATATTGTGACATGGTATTCCTTAGAAGGCCCATCTTTTAGTTCAAATTTGCCCTAATGTCTAATATATTAATGTATATATGATGCCACACCATTGTTGCTCCATGAGGTATCCCTCTTGGTAGAAGTATATCCATATGTCTAGCCTATTACGCTAGCATGTATACACTATCTTATGAATAGTGTAAGGTCAAATTGTTGGGGGTAAATGCACATATACCTAACCACCTGTGTATTCATTACACTAACAATACTTGCACTGCACACCTATACACTCCAGGTGGTAGTCACCCATCACAGTCGCTTCATTGTTTATTCTTTTAGTGACATTTAAATAAGGGAAGGCTAGTCACTCATTGTGACTATTGGAGTTCCCATATATGGTGTCTCTCTCTCTTGCAATCTTGCTCTATTTGCCATAGTTCTTGCTTCTACTTATGTGCTTCCATTCATGCTCTACCTTTCAACTGGTATCAGAGCCAACCATTTGAGGAGCTTCTTCATCCCTTGCTTTAGTTCAAATTTAAACCTTCAACTCAAGGTTTCATGGTAGCCATTGTTTCTTCCTATTGAGTATGCATTGAGTCTTTCCTTCTTTTGGCTTGTTCCAACTTGCTCCGCACTTGTTGAGGAGCTTCCAAAGCTTAGCTAAGACTTGTTGAGTGCTTATTGAGCTCAAGAGTAGCCATTTTATCCATTTTGAGTGGATATAGAGCATGATATAGAAGTTATGGATAGCTATGGCAACTTGATAGCACTATCATATTTTGTAGTTACAAGCTTGAAGAATCTATAGTAGGATAGGATTGAGAGATCGAAGCGAAATGCTTTAGGGTTCTTACCATAAAAAAGATCCAAATAGGGCACAAATAAGGGAAAAATGGGAAAAAGAGTGCTTAAATGTGTTAATACCACAAGGGGAGCCATCAGAGATGTCAAGGCTGAGTGGAACAAGGGTTTAAGACCCTAGAGAGCAAGGGGGAACCTCATTTTTACCTTCAACAGTGAGAGAGAGAGACCTTGATGTTTGGGCAAATCGTTTTGCTTCCATAGGAGTTTTTTGCGCATATCAGGTATATAGAGACCTTCCTTTGTGTCCATTCTTGTATTTTGGAGCTCATTGCATGTTTGTGTGACCAAAATTGTTACCTCGAGTTGATTTTTCGTCGTCATTGTTTTCGCACTGTAGGGTTCGTAGGGTCTGATTCCCAGAATTGGACACTTAGACGTCCGATTCTTGGCAATCATAAGCTTAGACTACCGCGGCCCATCCGATCGGATGCTACCCATCCGATTTCGAAAATCAAACCAACCTTTGCTTGTCCAATCGGACATTCACCTTGTCCTATTTAGACGATCGGACGGCCTACAATTGGACACCTCCAAAATCAGATTCGAGCGCTTGGCCATTAGCCACTCACAAACGATAATCGGACCGACACATCACAATCGATTATGCCCTTGGCTTATGCTTTATGTATCTTGTATATTGTACTTGATGTTTTGAGCTTGCATTACTCATTTGACATTCGCCAATGGGAGTTACCTACGCTACTTTGGATGTTACATAGAGCTTTGGATTTATACAATTGAGTGCGAGCTTTCTTTCACTGAAATTGTGGGACACTTACTTCATATACATGCTCTCGATATGCATTGGATGCACTTACCCTATAGTGGGTTGATTTGATCACTTACTTTGGACCTGGCACTTTATGTATATCGGTGTGTTGTTAGTGATATTTATATGCTTCTAGGTTATGTATTGAGCTTTTCTCAATGGGTTATGCATTTGGTAGCTCTTCTCTCTTTACCTTGAGATCTCCTATGTGCATGATGTCTATGCCTACTACATGTATGGTTACTAATGTGCTGCATTTGTGACATCCTTTAGTTTTGATTATTCTTGGTCTTTCTTTCTTGGTTGGTCACACTTGGTTGTTGTTTGGATATTGTTGTAGTTTATTACAATAGCCTATCATTTCAAATTTATGCATTTTTTCTAAGGGTAGTTACTTGGATTTGATAGTTACTTGATTATAATTAGCGGATAGCTCATCCTTCTGGCAGTTTCTCTTGCTCAGCCCTCGATTTAGCTATGATTTTGGGGTTTTTTTGCTATCATTTATAGTAGCCTATTTATCTTGGATTGTGCTTTCATCTTTTGCATTATGACAGTGGGTCGAATGACAGTGCTATCTTTAACATTGAGAAGTTGCATGACACAAATTACAGCTATTAGAAGGCACAAATCTCGTAGGTTCTAGTGCAAAAATTGTAACTTAAACCATTGAGACATGAGGGTGTAAAGCTTGAATGCTTGGATATAGAGGATTGTGTTGAATTGGATGAGTTATGTAAATCTACAATCATCTTGTCACTCTCTAAGGAGGTCTACTATAATGTTATTTCTGATAGGTAGATCACATGGGAGTTAAGGGATAAGATTTACAATGTCTATGATAAGTAGAGCCCTACCTCTCAGATGTATTAGCTAAAGCAACTCGTGGACCTTCGTATGAAGGAGGGGACCTCTATGCTCGTCCATTTCAATGAGTTTCATCTATTTTCAGCCACTTATCTTTGCAGGGAATTGAATTTCAAGAACAATCTTACTCCCTTATTTTTGTTGATTACATTGCTTGAGTCATGGGACACATTCTGTACTACTATGTGTGTAAATACGCCTACTGGTAGGTTGAAATTGCAGGATGTAGAGGGTGTGCTCTTGAATGAAGAAATTAATAGAAAGAATGTTGATGATTCCCTCACCTCTCATGCTTTGGCAGAGTTAGAGGCAATAATGGTAGGAACGATAATGACAATCATGAGAGAGACTCTCAAAAGTCTCATTCTTAGTCACGTGGATAGTCTCACAGTAAGTCATGTGACTGTAAGTCCACATTGACTTGTCACTATTGTGGGAAGCAGGGTTATATTTGGCCACAATGTCATAAAAAGCATGATGACAAGCGCAAAGAAAAGGGAAATGATAAAGTGTAGGAAAAGAATGATAATCACAGCATTGTCCCTAGCAAGTTTAGTGTCAAGATTAAAGAGATTAATGTTGTGTAGATTGATTTTGATGATGACTACATACTTGTACCTTCTTCTCTTAATACTTTGTAATTAACTGATGCCTTTTCTACCTATGCTCAATAATATCTACTTGATTTAGGGGCTTCATTTCATGTCACCCCTCATCAAGAGTGGTTCCATTCCTATTGTAGCATGATAGGATCTGTTAGACTGGATCTAGCATTGGATATTGTTGGTATTGGAGATGTCCAGATGCAATTTTCTTTAGGCAATATGTTTACTTTGCATGATGTACACCATGTTTCGACTTTGACTAAAAGCCTTCTTTCAGTTGAATAGTTGGATGATGCAAGTTATGATGTCTCTTTTGGTGTAACGTGTCATAGGGTTTGCGATCTAGGGTTTGCGATCTAGTTGGAATGTCATAGGGTTTGCGATCTAGGTCCTCCCAAGTCTGCCCCGAACGAAAGTGTCCGGTCGCTTCCACTTAGGATTGACCTGAAGTCAGGGTTCCTTTCCTATCAGCAAGGTCTCTAGGAGAATGGGAAGCTCAACCTCTCTGCCATAAGGCATAGTCTCATTCCTTTCCCCTAAAACATCATAAATCGGGATTCTAACTCTGTTGATGCTAGGTCTTCATAGTCTCGTTATCTCGTCTTTTGAGAAGATAACCGGGACCACCCTTTCGTAGGACGGACCCAAGTCACATCCACTGCACTTTTCTCAGTTTGCTTAGTTATCTAATTACCTACCACATTACATTTGACATAAAAAAATCAGCTTCCTTAATTAATCAATTTAATCACTGGTTCCTTTGGGTAACTTAGGCATTGACACAAAAACAATGACAAGCAAGTTTCTTTTTTTCAAATATCTAATCTTTTTTTATCATAATCTTGGAGTACATTAAGTATCATGCCCGAAGGCTATCCCAGCAATCTACAGGATTGCTGCTCCAAGTTCCACCTGTAGACTAGTACACGGGCCTCGAGATCCCATCTTGAGTCACGTCGGCCTCTTGTGCGGGATCCGGAGGCAAGGAATTTATAGCTAGAGCCTACCCTAGCACCCAAGCGTCCTCCCGCTCCAAGTAGCACCCACGGAGAGACCTCTCGTGGCAGGTTAGGTCCATATACCCGGCGCAGCTAACAACCCCCTTGGATAGGGCCAAGCAGAAAGTCGGAGGTAACTGTTCCTACCTCTCCCTCCAGGATTTTAACCTGAAGCATTAAGTGTTTTTCCTTGAATCAGGTCCTTGAGCAAAGGAGTACAATTAATGTACCTAAGTGTACAATCACAAACATTTCAGAGGCTATTTGTACAACCAACTGCTAAGGTGCGACTCATTTTTCCAAGATGCTCCCAGCATCCGATCCTAGATCATTCGCGACTTTGCGAGATCCCAATAATCTCAAACAAGATCATGTAAGCAAATTTTCTTGGTAAGTTAACTTATTTTGACTTCCTCTTCCCCTTGGATTTTACCTTATGATATCTTCACCCTAGCTCAAGCATTAACTGGTCAACCAAGGCAACGGAAAAGCCTTATTCGCAACCCAACCAAGGGTCTTTTATTCTTCTAGTTCTTTACTCATCTCCCTCTAACCAAGTTGAGTTAACACACTTGGCAATGCAAGACTTTTCATCTAGGCCTTCAAGATAGGGTCTAGATGCATGCGTCCCTTCCATCTCTCTTAGTGTGGTACTATGCAAAATTTTCCAATCAAACTTACCCATCATGCACATGGTGCGTTTAATATATTAATACATCCTAAACAACCTTTAACTCTCTTCATACGTGGCAACGAATACTTATTCCTAAAGCATCGGATCTCATGTGACTTGAGTATATGGAAGTCTAGGTTTCTATCCATCGGTGCAATTGCACCTTATGAACAGAAACCAACATTTCATGTGTTTATTTTAATCATGATTACGAAGCATGAATTCTAGATGACTATTCATGCACTAAACTGGATTAAAAACTATTATTTTATGTGAAATAATGTGAAAACCTTATCATTCTATGTGTGTAAAAGCTATCATTCTATGCATATAAACTTATGCAAACTCCATGCTCTACCAATTCATGCACGCAACCTATCACTTGGAGTAAACAAAAATCTTAAGGCTCGTTCTTGTTCCATGCATGTAACTACCCCTTTATTTCTTCTTCTTGAAATAATACAGAATATGCTTAACCAAAATTAATTATAAAGCCTAGAATATCAAAAGAACCTGGGTTTGATTCGTGATCGTAGGGGCATTTGTTGTGTTGGTTGCTCCACTCGCCTCTCCCGCATTACCGGTACCATTGGTAGCTCTGGCACTTACACTTCCCGCAACTTTCTTTTTGGGAGCCATTTACTTTGCGGAATTTGGATAGTCCTGACCTTATGGGGCCTTCAAGATTATAGGCTTGGGAAAGGAAAGGTTGTGAGAAGGTGACCTTCGCCGATGAGGGGGGGTGGCTTGAAAAAAAATGGCTTCTTGAACGCAGCTCCTCAACACGGCCCTCGACACCTTCTCTACTCACCAACTCTCACTCACTCACTCACACACACACACTCTCTCTCTCTCTCTCTCTCTCTCTCTCTCTCTCTCTCTCTCTCTCTCTCTCTCTCTCTCTCTCTCTCTCTCTCTCTCTCTCTCTCTCTCCTTCTTCTTCTCCTCTTCTCCTTCTCTCTCTCTCTCCCTCTTCTTCTTCTTTTCTTCTCTCCTTCTCCTACTCTCTCTCTCCCTCTCCTTCTCTTCTTCTCTCTCTCTCTTCTTCTTCTTTTTCTCTTCTTCTCCTTCTCTCTCTCTCTCTCCCTCTTCTTTCTTCTTTTTCTTCTCTTCTTCTCCTCTCTCTCTTCCTCTTCTTCTTCTTCTTCTCTTCTTCTCCTTCTCTCTCGCTCTCTCTCTCCCTCTTCCTCTTCTTCTCTTCCTCTCCTTCTCTCTCTCCCTCTTCTTCCTCTCTTCTTCTTCTTCTTCTCTATCTCTCCCTCTTTCTCTTCTTCTCCTTCATTGAACACAGGGGGGGAACGATGGCCACAGAGGGGGGCCGTTGTTGCCCACCGCGAGCTGGAGGGGGGGTTTTCTTCCTGCGGACGAAGCTGGAGGGGGGGCGCACTGTGCAGGCCACAAGGGAAGGTAGGGCGGTGTGATGACCAGGGCGGAGGGGAGGGGACACTATCCAAACGGAGGGAGGGGGGAGGCTCTTATAAGGTGGGGTGGGGGGAGGTGGTAAGGGGGAGGGGAGACGGCTGTTTACTGCCGTCACCCTCCACCTTGGGGGGGTTGCATGCCCCCCCACTCAATCATTACTCTCTCTCTCTCTCTCTCTCTCTCTCCCCACCATGCAGGCGGCAGGGGGAGAGAGAGGGAGAGTAAAAATTTTTAGAAAAAATTGAATACATTTTAATAATTTTTAAGGGAGGGGATTCTTATGGGGGGAGGCACGGGGGGAAGCATGGGGGGGGAGGGAGACATTACATTTGGTGATTCCTCATGGAAGCTTACCCATGGTAATCTTCTCTTGACACAAGATGCCAAGTTTGGCACTCTTTACCCCTTGCTTGTATTTGGGTTTATCAACCATGATTTGGTAATAGCTGCAATACCACATGTATCATTATGGCACCATCACCTTGGGTACATGTCATTAAAGGAAATGAAAATGTTTACCTATTTGAAGTATGTTTCACCCCTTAACTATAAGTATTTTGATTCTTATGATCATTGTCTTTATGGCAGACATACTTGTAATTCATCTAAGAAGTCTGGCATTACATGCATGGGTGAGCCTCTGGCTCTTGTTTATCTTGATGTTTATGAACCTATGCCCTGTAAGTCTTTAGGTGATGCAAAGTATTTCATTACTTTCATTGATGATTACTCCCATAAGGTTTGGGCATTCTCCATGAAGTAAAAATTGGAAGTCTTGGATGCATTTCAATGTTGTCTTGCTTTTGTTGAGAACCAGTCTAGGACTAGGTTAAAATGCCTAGGTTCTGATAATGGGGGAGAGTGTGTCTCTAAAGCTGTTAAGCAATTTCGTGATGAGAGGGGTATTAAGTGTTAGTTGACTGCCTCATACACCCCACCCTAGAATGGTATGGCTAAGCATATGACTAGGACAATTCATGAGTGAGTTTTTAGTATGCTTAGCTAGGTAGGCTTACCACAACACTTTTGAGCTGAGGCAGTTACTATTGACGTACATTGATTCATCAATCCCCATACACTGCTCTTGATTATCATGTTGCAAAGGAGGTATGGTCTAGAAGACCTCCATCATATTCTCATTTGTGTATCTTTGGTTGTGAGGCTTTCTGCCATGTTCCCAAGGACAAGTATAATAAGCTAGATCCTAAGTTAGTGAAATGCATCTTTCTCGGTTATGGGGATGCAGGCAAGATGGGCTATCCCGTTTGGGATCCGCAAGCTCCAAAGGTTATCCATAGTCATGATGTTTTTTTCCATGAGGAAAAAGTGCATAAGTAGCCTAAGCATGTCATTATTTTGGAAGAAGCCTTCTATTACTATATAGCCAGTAGATAGCCTATAGTAGTTGATACTCCAATGGCCCATGACCATGATGTTAGACAAGAGGTATAGACTTCACAGCCTATTTTATGGCAGTCTACTATGTTGAGATGGCAAGCTCAATATGTGCAGACATTGATGATGGACCACCTGGCTAGATGGGTCCGCATGCCTACACTTAGCACATCGGTGTAATTTTTAAGGTGTTTGCCAAGAAGCAAACATATGTTTTATCTACGAACAAGTTGCAGATTACGTGTATTATTGAGTAATCGGTGAAAAAGGTTGCTTGGTGTATTGATGTGCACTTATTGTGAAAGGTTACAGAAGACTTGCTTACTAATTTATATATTTTTTGTAATAATGGCAGAGAATGATGGAAATCCCATCATTGAGAAGTTGGATACGAATAATTACCCTTCATGGAAGTTCGGTGCGACGAACTTCCTCATTAGAAAGGGCCTTTATGAGTTTGTTTCAGGTGAAGAAAAGGAGCTAGAGATGAGTATCCCTCTGACTCTACATATGAATTAAAGGCATGGAAAGAATGGAATGCAAAAGACAAAAAAGTGATGTATTGGCTATCTGCAATCATTGATAATACTATATTGGGACATATCAGGAACGTAGAAACTTCACACGTAGGTTGGACAATTTTTAAATTTATGTTTTTAGTAAATATAGAGGCATGAAAGATTCAACTCAAGCAAGAGTTGAATACTTGGAAGAAAGGAAAAATGTCTATCAATGAGTATGTTTTGAAGGTGAAGAGCACTGCAGATGCTTTAGTAGCGATTGATGCAATGCCTAATGATGATGATTTGGTTTCATCCACTTTGGGTGGCCTTAATAATGAGAAGGCTTGGAAATCATTTTTCACTTCTGTATATGTATGGAAGCCATTTCCAGATTTTGATGAGCTAGTCTCTCTCCTGATTGCCGAAGAGATCAATATGCAAGGTGACTCGTCTGAAAGAAATGGTGAATAGGTCCAAGCATTTTACTCAAGTTCGGGAAGGGGACATGGTAGATCCTCTTCGAGAGGTTGTGATATGGGACATCCTGATCATAACCAAAAAAACAGGTTAAATCAACAATTTGGTGAAATACAGGTTTCAGGAGGTTGTGGAAACTTTAGAGGTAGGGGGCTCTAGAGGAAGAGGTGGGCTGCAAAATAGAGGTTCTAGAAATCTTGCTATTTTTTGTCATTATTGTGGGAAAATAGGTCATATTACAGCCTATTGTTATGCTAAGAAGGATGATATTCGTAGTGGTAAATTGCAGTAAGGAAACTATGTATCGTCTTCACAATAGAATGAAGACAAAATGAGTGTTTGCTTGTTATATAGCATATAGTGAATGCTACTACAGGAAAGGGGACACATGATGATGTATGGTATATCCATTCAGGTGCATCTAATCATATGACCAGTCATGTTGAATGGTTTGGAGAGATGTAGGACTTACAAAATTCGGGTTATGTGCAAACGAGTAAGATTCATGCCACCCAATTTCAAACTTTGGAAAGGTTTCCTTGTCCTTGCATAATGGCTAGACAAAGAATTTGACAAATGTATTACATGTGCCATCAATCACAAAGAATTTAATGTATATTGGCCAAATAGTAGAGCAAGGGTTGCGAGTTCAATTTAATGCAAAAGATTGTTTTGTAGAAGACTTTAATGATAAGTGCAGGTTGGTTGCAAAAGGAAGTAGAGTTGGCCACATATTCACTTTAGATGTTGGAATTCTTGCAATGAATGCTGCTATGTATGCTAAAGGAAAAGGAGTGGTTGCAGATATTGAAATATGGCATAAATGTATTGGACATGTAAATGTGCAAAGGTTGAAATTAATGCAGTCCAAAGGATTGGTTATAGGGTTGCCTACTTTTAGAGTTGCAGAATTTCATAAAGTGTGTGAAGCATGCGAGTTTGGTAAGCACACAAGACAACCCTTTTTGCATGACAGAGATGTGAGCAGAAATATATTTGATATTGTGCATATAGATGTTTGGGGATCTACACAGAATGTATCTCTTGGTGGCAGCAAGTAGTTTGTCATGTTTATTGATGCTTGTTCAAGAAAGCTATGGGTATACTTTATGAAGGAAAAGAGTGTTATTTTTTAGCGTTTCAAATCTTTCAAGGTAGTTGTTGAAATAGAAATAGGCTTAAAAGTTAAATGCTTGAGATCAGATGGAGGGAAAGAGTACCTCTCTAACGAGTTTAGTGGCTTCTTGAGGTCTCATGGTGGGATAAAGAGATAGTTTACTTGCAAGTATATCCTACAACAAAATGGGATTGCAAAAAAGAAAAAATAGGCATATTACAAAAGTTGCATGGGCATTGATAGTGGCTGAAAAGAATATGCTAATACATTTTTGTTCTAAAGTTGTTCATACTACTGTCTCTATATTATGAATAGAACTCGCATAGCTCTAGTTCATGGGATGGTCTCCCTAAAGAATGCTTTACATGCAAGAAGCCCGATGTGTCACACTCGAAAGTGTTTGGTTGTATTGCATATATTCATGTGCTAGATGAGCTGCGAAAGAAGCTTGATGCAAAGGCTAAAAAATGTATTTTTATTGGCTGCTCCTTATAGCAAAAATGGTATTGTTGTTATAACCCTATCACAGATGAGTTCAAAGTGAGTAGGGATGTTATTTTTTATGAGATAAGCAGTTGGTATGCATCTACTTGTGATGTACCTATGATCATGATAGATATGTGCAAAAAGAAAAGTAAGAATCATGGAGCCTTAGTGAACTAGAAGCATCATTTGTACTACGCCTATAGTTAGTCCTTGGTCTGGGAGACTAAGGAGTAGCCCCACAACTTCAGGTGGATCTACAAGTGTTGCATGTAGTAAAGACAAAGGAAAGAAGAAAGTGTTGGATGGTAATGATGCATCCACTAGTCATTTGGGATTTGGTGGAGATTCTAGTGGTTTAAAGAGTTTGGATGATGAGCTTGGCATTCCTTTAGTCAGGACACCAGGTGTTTTTGCATTCGTAGAGAATGCAGCATCTCCATTGTTGCTTCCTTCTCAGGCTTTCAACCTCAACTTCTCCTCCAGCAATAATGCACAAAACTCCTCAAAACTTAAAGCTTGAGGTGTCACCTGAGTATTAAGGGCAGTTTACTAGTCCATCAAACTTTTGTGGACAAATTCGAAGACACCTCCACTTTAGCTTGAGTATTAAGGGCAGTTACTAGTCCATCAAACTTTTGTGGACAAATCCGAAGACACCTCCACTTTAGCCCCAAATTTGATTGTATACATTTTTCCCTCATCACCATTCTACCTAATAGCCTAGCCAATGCTTACAGTGCTTGTATCAATAGTGATTATAATGGGCCTTCCACCTACACAATTAGCTTTTCTCAAAGTAGCTATGGACTTCAACAATCTCTTTAGTTTCCTCATAGTCTTTTTGTGCATTCTATCCAACTCAAAATTCTTCCCTTTTCTCAATAATTGATAAAGAGCATATGCAATATGCACAAAATGAAGAATCAAAATAGCGTAAAACACAAAATCCCCCACAAACCTCCTCGCATTGGAAATTGATGAGCAACTCTCTTCCATCCTATCAATAACATCCACTTTTTTGGGAGATGGCCTTCTGCTATATAGATCACACATGTGCTCCACAATTAAAACCTCATTCACCCAAAAGATCAACTTTTGCCCAGAAAGAGTAAGATTCACCTCTTCTAGTCTAGTTGAGATCATTTCTAGTTATCAATGTGTTCTACAACAAACCTTCTACATCTATGTTCACTCAATTCCTCATCTTTATCCTCTTATGTGCACCCTTTTATTGGCACATCATCCAAAAAAGGCATAGTAAGATGTGGTATGTAAATACTTTATTCATTGCATACATCATCCGTGCAACAAAATTTGTTGCGCCCGGACTTTGGCAATCATAGTCTTCAAATCTAAGAAATTTGCAAATGGCACCCATTGACTATGTTGATTCTATGGATTTTTATGAATCACAATATGATTTGAAGAAAGGTCTCAAAGCTCATAACAAGCAAAAAAGGAGGTATTTCATGCTCATCAAGAACACTATCCTCACATGATCCAAGTTTTATGGGCTTTCACTTCAAAGGTGCCAGAACATCCACTTGAATTCCAAGCAATAGAGGAGCATACTAAAGATCTAAAAGAGACATTGTGACAATATCAAGAGAAACAAAAGGATGAGATGGTTACAACCTTTGAATTTCATATTTACCAAGAATTCAAGTTTAGAAAATCTTGATCCTTAAGCACAGTGCAAACACTCATCAAAGTAGGGGAAAGCATAGCAAAGACATGGTTGGACCAACATGAAAAAGTGCTCTTAATGAAGCATATAAACTACAAAACAATAGAAGGGTATGTCTTGCAATAAGCCTAAGGATGCATGGAAGTTGCTTCAACCAAAATGATGATCCATTATCCTTGAGGTAAAAGAGCATGGTTGTCACGTGCCTACCTAACAATTCCCTGGTAGCATGTTTTAGTGGTCCATCAGGAAACTATCCTAAACGGCTTCGCTCGTCACTTGTGAGAATGCATAAGGTCTATCGTCTAGGTTTACCAGAGTCCACCCTATAACGGAAGGTATCGGCCCTCCCCACGAGGATCAACCTGCAAACTCGGGGTCCTAATTTGACAACCGAGGTCTTGATGCATCAGCTAGCTCCATTGGAGGTGTCCCACAAGGGCTTCTCGTCCCATTGGAGCAATCGTAGTTACCCTTGGTTCATGGAGTGCAATGCTTTTTTCCAATAACTAGTTAGGATTCAGGGAACCTTAATGGAGTTCTGGCACAGTCGCCGAACCTTTCCCCTAAGATAATTACTAATCAAGGTTTTAAGACCTGACCCTATGTAAGTCAACGCTCGGCTCTACCTAATTTTTCCTAATTAACGTTTCGTTCAATCTCTTAAGAGAAGCTCCTAGCTTACTGGGACCACCCATCCGTAGGACAGAACTGTCAGGGATCTCGCCCACCTTCTTTTCACAAATGGTTTTCTTTAGTTTTCTAATTACCTATCACATTAAGTTATGACATATGAAAGTAGCTTCGTTAATTAACCTATTATCATAGGTTCCTTCGCGTAATTTTATAACACAATACAAAGACAGGGAAAAATAATCTTTTGGCAAAACATATTTATTTATTATTTCGCAAAGTTATTTACAATGCTTTTTCCCTTCTACCTACACAGAAGATAAAACCTCCGTTCATCAAAAAATCCCTTATATCTATGTAGAAGAAAACAAACCCTCCAAGATTTTCGTCCCTTCATTAGTACCAGGACTCCAGGATCCCATCCTGATTCGCGTGAGGGTCAAGCAATTCCTAAGAGCGATCGAGAGATTTACGGCCAGAGCCCCTCTAGCACTCCCACCTCCTCCTTCCTAACGGATTCCTCACCGAGAGACCTCTCGCCGTCGGGGCCAGTCCAAGGCTCCTCACAACAGTATAAAACAATCCCCCTTGGAGCATGGTTCCACGTCTAGCCGTGGGGGAGGCATAGCACGATCTTTCCTCTTATTATCCTAATTTTATATTTACAATCAGATCTAACTCCTACAAGCACAATTAATCTTTCATGTGCAACCATCAATGCATGCACAAATTTTAAAAAAAGAAACAGTAGCAAGTGTTTTTAGCATGAGAAGCAGCCCCAGCCAAATCTAGGGTTTTTCTTTTAAGGTTCCACCTTAATCTTAGGGTTTTGCTTCCTACTTGCAACTCTTTTTCGGGATCCGCAAGTTATGTCGCAAATCTGAAGTGTATTTTATCCTTATGAAAAATTTGGTATTTCTACCCAAAAAGATTATATGGGCATTTATACCTATGGTAGGTAGTTTATGCACTGCCATGCCCTAACCCGTGCTTAGCAGGATCTCAAATGCTTTTCCAAGTCTGTTTAGACTTTAAAATTTGTATCGACAAATTCTTTTTAATGTCCAATAAATCTTACAAACTTCTGATATTTATTTAATTTCCTAATACTGATAGTTTCAGGGTTGTTGAGTATTTCTTAGTTATTTTTGCTTCAACATTCTCGATATTTTAGGTTAAGTTTTCTTGTTGACTCATACGTGGGTCAACTCATGATATCGATGCTCTCGCTAATATAACCATTAATATTAACATTGTGTGTGTTTTCAGTAAGAAAATAATTTTTATTTTATTATACTCATATTCTATGGTTTAATCGACGATGTCCGACCATCTGTCGAACTTGCAACGTTATCTAGAAAGATTAATTTTCATTTAGCTATGTCATACGTGCAATGCTAATTGTTTTTCTAAAAACTATCATAAGTGTAATTTTTCTTTCATCTTTCAAACATTGAATTATATTACTACGCATCTAATTTATGCGCATCTAGTATACATTTTCCTATACAATTTTCTGTTGATTTAATGCATTGATTATTTCATGATATTATCTAAATAATTTTCTATAAATTATTATAAAACTCATATGCGACTGTTTATCATTAGAAAAATGAAATAGAGATAGTCACTTCCAGGGAAAAATGATAGAATATTCCCTTCCCCAACACCATCTACCTTTTTTCAGTTATTATAATCACATGTGTCATTAACAAAATAATAATAAATATCGCAAAATAAACCATAATTGCGATATTTTCTTAATGATAGGTATATAATCCTTTTCCAAGTGAAAGAGTATTTTTAGTGAATATTTAATTATTATATTACTTAAGCTATTTTCCTAAGTGGCAATTCAAATGCATTTTCCTTAAAATGCGTTTATAATCATTTAAAGCCAAATATAGTGATAAGCTTATTAAAAAAAATTATTTTCCAAACCGACGAGATGTTACCTCTATCAGTTTGTAGTAACAAGGGTTTTACCAATTCCTACAGTGTCATTTTCTCCATTGGCTGCGTTTCTTGCTTCTTTTGCTTCAAATGGGCTTCTTGAATTTTTGTGACCTCGTGGAGTCATGGATGTCAGGCAAAATTAATGTGGTAGTTCTGGGAGAGTTGGCGGTTGTCCAAAAAAAATTCACTAGCGTTTTGCTTAGCGATATAGCTATATGGAAGAAAGATGTAACAGGGGATAGAGAAAAGAGAAATGAGGTAGAAGAGAGGTATTTTCCTCCTTCAAGGCTCAAGCTAGAATGGATTAGAGATGTAGAGAAAATTTTCCATCATTAAGAGGTCTTCCTTTTTGCTTTCTTTATGAAGGAGAGGGGGTGTATTTATAGCCACGAGGGGGGGCATGCAGTCGACTCATTCTTTTGGCTACTTGTCAAGAGCTAAGTAAGCTTTATAAAAAATATTTTTTGATTACCCACTTGTTGGATGGTGGCATCGGAATGATTTTAAAATGCTTTCTCTCCCTCTAGGAGTAAAAAAGTCATGGTTTTTTGCTTATTTTTTTAAAAACTTTTTTTTTCTTCAAAACGACTTCGTTTGGTAGTTTTTGGCCAAGTTACCTCATGTCTTATCTAGTTTATAAATTCATTACATACTCTTTGATACTTAACTTACTCAATATCATGCTCGTTCTTGCACGTTCTTTGTCTACTAATTAAGGCTTTTGTGATTTGTCTTGCCGCTACGAAATCAATGCAATCTTTGATGCATTAAATGAAATCAGGAACGCTAAATCAAATATAATGCGGGAAATATTATAATCAAGTCGTCGTAATATTATTTACGAGGTGTATTTGCTTCTTGTTGGCTCAGAACATTGAGGCATCTTCTCATATCAAATTGCAGAATTGATTTAATGCGAGACTCAATATTGCGTGTGGTCACTTATGTGATAACTCAACGAGTAAATTTTAAAATATTTCAAGCCTGAATTTTTTTCTTGATATAAAGTGTTATGGCGGAAATATTACATCCTCTCCTCCTTAGAGGAATCAAGATGTCCTCATCTTGAAAAGAACTGGGGAAACTGTTTTTCTAGAGCTATCTCTTCTATGCAAGTGGCATCCTCCTCAGGATAGTCTTTCCACTAGATAAGATACTCTCTAACAGTTCTGTTTCTCAGAGGTTTCTCTTTTACATCTAGGATCTTATTAGGCTGAAGTTCAAGGGTTCCTTGACTAGGCATTGCGATTTGCTGGTCATCAAGAATATGATCTTGATTTGCCACATAAGCTTTCAGAAGGCTAACGTGAAATACATTGTGGACTTTCACATGATCAGGAAGTTGCAGTTTGTAGGCATTAGCTCCTAGACATTCGAGAACCTTCTATGGTCCACAATACCTTGGACTCAACTTTTTGAACTTTCTTAATGACAGGGAACTCTTCTTTGGGCATACACAGATGAAAACCATGTCTCCCTCTCTTGGAAGATACACTCTTGCCGTCCTAGATCAGCATAAGCTTTGGCGATCTTTGGCAGCTTGGATGTCTTGTCTGATAGTTTTGACTTGATCATCGATGTCTTCTAGCATTTTCTTAGAAGCCTCGACCTTTAGGGTTGGATCAGAGAAATTCAATGGCGTCAAACAATCTTACCTATACAATGCTTGAAATGGAGTCATTTGAATACTCTAGTGATATGACGCATGGTAGGAAAATTCTACTAAGGGCAAATACTGTATCCACCCTGTCGATTCTCTGGAATAGTAAGCTCTCAATATATCTTCAATGACATGATTAACCCGCTCTGTTTGACCATCAGTTTGGGGATGGTAAGCTATGCTAAAGCAAAGCTGGGTTCCAATTGCTTCAAATAGGCTTCTCTAGAAATGTGACGTAAATAGAGAGTCACGGTCACGAACGATCTGTTTAGGCAATCCATGAAGTCTAAAGATTTCTTTCACAAACAATCATGCAATATCTGAAGCTTTGTAGTTGGTCTTGACTAGGATAAGATGAGTAACCTTTGTCAGCATATCCACAATCACCGTGATTGAATTATACCCTCCTTGAATAGAAGGTAAGACAACTACGAAATCCATATTGCAACTTAGGCATTCAGTAACATATCTGAGTACATCATGCTTTATTCTTTCCTAGTAGTAACTTTTTGTAATTGCATTAAGAGTTTTTGCATAGCCAGGGTGTCTTGAGAACGGGGAGTCATGGGCTTTCCATAATATCTTTTTTTTTCAGTACTTGACTGAGAGGGGAATGTAGAGCCTTGTCCTGAAATAGACAAGTCCATCATCCACAGTGAAATTTTGGTATTTGACTCTGAGCTTAGGATCAGTGTCCTTAACTAGGACTTCTCTAAGCATTAGTTGATACTTAGGATCCTTGTCTGTCTCTTCTTTGGCTTGCTCAATGATGACTAGATTGCTAGGCATCAATATCATGGTAGCTAAAGTCTCTCTTTACACGGCTCTTCCATGATAAGTGTATTCAAAAAAAATTTACAACTTAATGCATCAGCAATCACATTCTCTTTCCTAGGTCTGAAATTGATTTCAAAATAAAATTCTTGCAAGACTTCAATCCATCGACGCTACCTCATGTTGAGATCTGGTTGAGTAAAGATCCATTTGAAACTTTTGTGGTCAGTGACCAAATTAAACTTTCTTCCAAGCAAATAGTGTCGCCACAATTTGAAAGCATGGATCACAACTAACAGATCGAGATCATGGGTGGCATAATTCCTTTCATGGATTTTCAGTTTCCTTGAGGAATAGGCTATCGGATGACCTTGCTGCATGAGCACACAACCTAGTGCAAGAAAATTTGCATCTGTTATACGACCTCAAACTCTTGACTTAGGTCAGGTAGCTTTAAAATGGGTGTTGTTACCAAACTTTTCTTGAGCTGCTCAAAATTGGTTTGCTCAATGGGTGTCCACAATAGCAGTTTGCTTTTTCAACAAATCAGTGAGAGGTGCAGCTATTAGGGCATAATTTTTTATGAAAATTCTATACCATCCAGCAAGTCCTAAGAAACTTCTCACTTCCTTAACTGTCATTGGAAGTTGCCACTCTTGAACATCTCTAACTTTGGCTAGATCTACAGAGATTCCTTCAATAAATACTATGAATCCGAGATATTCCATTTGTCTTTTGACAAAGGTACACTTTTTTTTCTTCGCATAGAGCTTGTGCGTCCTCATTGTGTCCAGCACAATGCACAATTGCAACTCATGGTCTTCGTCTCTCTTGGAGTATTTTCGGATGTCATCAAAGAAGACTAGGACAAACTCATCAAGATAAGGTCCAAAAATGTCTTGCATTAATCTATTAAATGTAGCAGGGGCATTAGTTAGACCAAAGGACATTATAAGAAATTCAAAATGACCATATCTGGTATTGAAGGCACTTTTGGGGATATCTTCTTCCTTGATCCTTATTTGGTAATAACCAGATCGGAGATCAATCTTGGAAAAGATTTTCGCCCCTTGTAGTCTATCAAGTAGCTCGTCTATTATTGGGATCGTATACTTGTTCTTGATTTTACCTGGTTTAGATCTCGGTAATCAATGCAAAGGCAGCGAGTTCTGTCCTTTTTCTTTTGAAACAATATTGGGGCTCTCCATGGCAAATTACTAGGTCTGATGTATCCTTGATCTAGTAACTACTTGAGTTGCTCTTTCAACTCAATTGCTTCAGGGATAGATATTTTATACAGACTCTTAGCGATTGGAGCGGTTCATGGTTCAAGTCTAATCTCGTGATCGACTTCTCTTTGAGGAGGTAATTCAGTCAGCTTTTTTGAGAAGATGTCATCATATTCCTTTAGTCAATATGGCTCTCCCTCGTCTTGTTTATTTTTCTCAACCTTATTTAATTTTATGAGATACATAGGTAATCCTTTTCTTAACCCTTTTATTATGTGAGATTATTTGGCCAGTTGAACCTTGGGTTTTCTTGCCTCACCTTGGGTCATCATTGTTTCCCCCTTAAAGTTTTGAAAATTCACCTTGCCTTTTTTGCATTGAATATGTGCATCATTGGGGATTAACCAGTCCATACCCAATAGGCATTCGTAGGCCCCTAAATTCATGATCCTAAATCCCATTTCAGAGAGATTACTTCCCAGGCTAAATGTCACTTTGCAAGTTTGCTAAGTAGACATGATTTCTTGTCCATTAGCAAGTTCCACAAGTAACCTAGATGTAGGTATTGTGTCTATACCTAATTTCTTGGCACACTTTGGTGACATGAAAGAGTATGTGTTTCCACAGTCAATCAAAATTTTAAAGGACTTACCCTGATATTTTGCTAGTGTTTAAATCACCGAAAAGTGGTGATTTGGGCCTTTCTTATGGAGGGTGGCATGAATTGATGCCCTCTCCATATTAGCTTCCATAGTTGGGTTTCCCTCTTCTTCAAGTTCTTTAGAAATTATAGCATATTCTTTTTCTTTTGCAATTAAAGCTTGTTTCTGACCTCTATACTGTCCTTGGCGAGGAATTCGGCCAAGCTTTGGGCACTATCTTTTAAAGTGGCCTAGCTCATTACAATGGAAACACCTAGGTACTCCTAAATTACTTCCTGTAGGTATGAAGTTCCCAGCTGCATTTGTTTTGGCCCTCTTTCCTTGACCAAGTGGATGTTGACCTTGGGCTCGCTCAACATGGCCCCGTGAAGTCCCTTTGTTTTGATTCCAGAGCCTATTATTCCTTGGCTTTGACTGAATGTTCTTTCATCTTTTCCCAGGTAATAGCTGTCTCAGCCACCAGTCCTTGATCTTTATGCCACTATTTCCACCACAGGTATGCCTCACCGATCAATTTCAACTTCACGATCATAGCCTGATTAGTAGGGGTAGTTCCTATGGTAGTAAAGTAGTCCTCCATGGTCTCAATGATGGGACCTAAAATAGGTCGGCACTGGCTATGGCACTAGCTGAACCTCATGCACATAGCAGACAACCCCACCACACGGCCTCACAGGCCAGGAGCGTCTCAAAAAGATCTCACATAACACATCACCTGGCAATGCAGTAGCTCTTCTTGGCCAAAGCCTTAGAATATCATCAAAGGCTCTAACGTATTCTTTAACAAAAGGATAGGACTCTTACCTAATCTGCATCAGTTGCCCTAAAACTTGTGTCATATGCACCTTCTTCTCATATTCATCTAAAAATCGATCACTCAACTCCTCAAAGGATTTAATAGACCCCCTTGGGAGGCTCCAATACCATTTTCTAGCCTCTCCCTTTAGGGTACTTGAGAATAGGAGCATCCTATGAATATCATCATACCCACTTGCAAGGCAAGTTAGGTTGTATTCTCGTAAATGCACCATCGGATCCTCATTAACCAACCCATGAAACAATGGGATATCCCTATAAGGAGGAGGGCATTTAGTCCTTTCCTTTGGGATCAGCAATGGGCCATTAAAATCCTCATATTCATCATGACCTAGTTCCAATCTTTTAGGGTCTCTGCCCTCTTCCATTTCCACCTTTACTGGTGTAGAAAAGTTAATAATATCCTCAATGTCCCTTTCTGCCAAGTCATAAAGTGGTCTAGGGAGGCCTATAGCCCTTAGCATGTCATTCCGATCCTTTCTTATAGGATCTTCCATATCTTGCCCCTTCCTAGAAAGTTCCATGATGGCTTTATCTAGGAGCTTCTACCCCTCATCAAAAGCAAACTTATCCTTAGCACTTTTAAGACTTGGGGACTATGCCTTTTAAGCAAGGGTTTTCCCTTTACAGCTAGGGCTTCTAGCATCCTTGTGATACCTACAATTTTGGCATGATGCCCCACCACATGGGATGTTTCAGTCATTACTACACTCCACTGTATGTCAAGTTTTTTGCATGGCACTACTGCTTTAGCATAATCACTTGTTGATTCCATGACTGCCATAGCTTCCAACATACTTGTTCCATGCCCTCTAGGTTGATAGATGGTTATACATGATTTCTCTTGGGTAGAGACCACACCACGGTGACCATGCCAATGGCATTAGAGAATGGGGTAACCACTAATAGGTTACTCTTCTCATCACCTAAATTATCTTCTGTAGAGGACTCATGCTCTACATAACTAACTAAGCCCATCAGTAAGTTTTGCATAGGGAAAGCCAAGGTTTTCCATCCTTGAACAAACCCCATTTTATGGGCAACTTAGCACACTACTAATGAAAATTATAAACTTAGGTCCCTTTACAAACTAGATTTGGAAACCGCCACTTATAGGCAGCTCCTAGCAAACACACCACTGATGGGACCTAAAATGGGCCGACATTGGCTATGGCACTAGCTAGACTTCATGCACACAATAGACAACCCCACCACATGACCTCGCAGGCCAGGAGCGTCTGTAATACACCAATGTACACTAGATAGACTTAATTAGGCATTTGTAGTTGATATGTAGTCCAACGTTTACCTTCCCTTCTCCTCAAAGGGAGACCCCATAACATATAGGCATAATACTTCATAGCACATACATAAGGAAGCACCTCTCAGTTGATTGTCGTAGCTCCACTGCGACTCTTCTACACCTCGGGGATTGGTCCCAAGATGCATCACTTCAAAAAAAATTACACACGATACAAAATCCACTCTTTCATTTTAAACGTATTCTAGGAGATACCATGTGTCCTCACCAAATAATTCCCAAAGATCGATCGACTAGCCTACAGATTAGGTTGTCTCACCACTAAAGCATAGGTCATCGTCACAGAAAACAGATGCTATGCATCCAGTTCTTCATATTCTGATACCATGGTTGGTATGCATATGCAAAATTAGATGATCCTAAAGTGCTCAAACATAACTTGCAATCAGAAACGTGTCACGCACAACTAGGCTTTCTAATGCTCATTCATTGAACCATTGCGGCGATGTATGGAGACTAGCACCGATTTCTCGTGCTACTAGCCTCTTAAACTAAAATATCGCAATTCGAAATGCAATGCACAATCAAATATTTTAAAGATTCAAAACCCTCTCAGCCCTCTTAATCTCTTGACCTCACCCTTTCCCTCTAACGTTTAGGTTATGCTGTGTTGCATAGGTGTAGGGTTTTATTTTGTATGTTTTTTCGCATCAAACAGAAAAAACCATGAACTATAACACATAAATAAAGCTAAACTAAAGCCACAATTCATGCCTCAGGTTTGTTATATAGCCACAACAACGAATCATAATTTTTCAGATTTTTATAACGCGAAAATCCTATTTTTCTCATTTTTAGCTTTTTTTCTCTATTTATTTGTGCATAAAAATAGATTATTTTCTGATTAATGATTAGTGACTAATTATGATAGCTGAAAGATGTTTTGTCTCAGAATTTGATCCTATGTGCATCTCTTTTTCCCACTTGAAACCAATAAAACCTTCATTTTTCTCTAAAAATGCGCTTTTCGGGTTATAATTTAATTAAAATTAGAATTGTAATATTAAAGGATATGCATAAGTAAGGTATGGTCACTCACATACAACCTCGAATTGAAATGAAGAAACAATGTGATACTTGTATATAGGGCAAGCAACAAAAGAAGGGCATTTTCACCAAAAAGTAAGAATTGAGTAAATGCTCCTCTAAAGTTGATGCATGATACCTATACAAGCCTTAGGAGAGGGGATCTCCTTATTTCATATTGATTATCAATGACTACAATGGGAAGATTTGGGTGTACTTTCTTTGTGATAAAGCTCAAGTTTTGGTAAGTTTAAAGAATGGATACAACTTTTTGAGAAGAAATTGAAAAATTTGTGCAAAAACTGAGAATAGATGGGTGTGGTAATTTCAACTCAAGGGAGTTTGAAGACTCTTGCAAGAGCAAAGAGATTAAGCATCAATTTACAATGCATGATATACCTCAATAGAATGGTATTGTTGAATGTTGAAATCACACAATTGTGGAAATGGCGAGGTACATGCTTAAGAGTAGTGATTTTCTTACTAGTTTTGGGCCGAAGTTATTAATACAGCAATCTACATTCTCAAATAAAGCTGTTAATACTATAGTCTACATTTTCCACATATATTGAAGGATGAAAATGTAAGTTCTTCCACTTTATTATTAGAAAGAAGTAGTCCACTATGAACATGTCCCAAGAGCTACACCTATCCTTAAGGAGGAAGCATCATCATTGCATTACAAGGAGAAAGTTCACCAACCTACAATGGTGCCATCAAAAAAGCCATTTCCATGATGGATTAAACATCTTTATGATCAGAATAATCTTGGATTATGGTAGCAAAAGCCCTTTGATTACTAGCATGATAAAGTATTTGAGGTGCCCAAGATAGTGTGAGGCTAAAAATCCTAACCAAAGTGGGGAAGAAACCTTGTGGATATCAGCATGGAGGCTTGGATCACCTTTTATTGTACATTTTCCCTTGAGAGAGGATAATAATCAAGTTAAAATAGATAGGTTTTGTTGGTGGGTCTCCCTAGGTGCAGAGAACATTTTTGTTAAGTATACTAACTCCACCTTCCATATCAATGATTCCTTGCATGGTAGAGTCATTGAGGGCTTCCAATGGGAGCAAGACATGACACTCGACATGTTTCCAAAAGGTGTTGACCCCCAAGGCTTCTAGAGTTGGTGTGGCTAGAAAGTTAGATTGTGGATTGCGCATCAATGGTGCAAGATCTAAGCCGTCCAACTTTTGAATGCATACTATATGGTTGGGGCTTCCTTTCATTAGCATTCCAAGAGAAATTGAGACATTGGTGAATGCAAGGTTTAGCATGGTCATTTGCTTAATGGTGATTCCATCTTTCTTGATTTATGCTCTTGTGATGTCATGATTAGAATAGGAGTGATATCTTCATCCTTGATCATTTTAGTAGTGAAGAGACTCAAGGATGTTGGGGGTAAAGGCGCCTCTGCCTAGCTGCCCATGTATTACTACACTGACAGTCACAGCCACTGCACACTGCAGGTGGCGGGCACCCGTCACCATCACTTTATTCTTTATTCTTTTAGTGACAGTTTGAATAAAAGAAGGCCCGGTCACACATTGTGACTATTGGAGTTCCCATTTCTAGTCTCTCCCTTTCTTGCTCTTGCTCTCCCGCCATAGCTCTCGAGTCCAACCTTCGATCCGTGCTACCTTTCAACTAGTATCAGAGCTTTGCTTTCCGACTCTTGAGCTTGGTTCATGGCATTCTCAGCATCCCATCGACTCCCTACTTGCATTGGGTCTCCTTCCCGGCAGCCATATCCGACTCCTTCGAGCTCCCGTCACTCCCCGGCTTCTCGAGTACCTTCCTGGCATTGTTGGGCATCTTCAGGCCATTACATCAAAGGTATTTGATCATTTTCTTCAGGGTTTACTTCAGTTATCAAGTCTTACAGGCTGTAAACAAGTTGTGGGCAGCCATAGCTCACACCTCTTGGAGCTTCCTTCACCTGGATCTTGCTTCCAGCCTATCAAGACTTGCTGAGGCTTGGTGTAGGCCTGCTTTGGCCCTCATTTGTGCCCCCTTTGGGCCCCATTGTTGACACGTGGGACAGCAGAACCCCCTAGCCAGCTCACGTTTTTTTTGCGCCTGTTTCAAAATCTGGCCCAAAAATCACTCTTTTTGTCATATCTCGGGCATTCGGAACCCGATTCAAGCAAGGTAAGAGTCTAAGTTGGGGTTTTGGCATGCTCCGAACATGATGGTGATATTGGATTTGCCAAATTCTGATAACAAAATCTTCTGCAACAGATTTCAGGTCTGAGACAGCATGTATTTGTATGCCTATGCTTGTTCGGACATGACTACGTAACCGGTTTGATACCTATTGCATCCCGATTGATTGGGGGATTAAAGCTTCATGTAATGCTATGATTTTGGCCTGATTTTGAGGTTGGAAATACACAATTTATAACAGTAAATGCATGCTGAATACTCTTGGGCTGAAACTATCTTTCATGCTTTGACATATACTTATTGGTTCCGGATGTATATCTTGGGTTATGCTATGATGTATTGATCATCGAGGAATGACTTTGAGCTTGTCATTGAATCCGGATGCTTTTGGAAGCTTGAGCTTATTTCAACCTGCACTTATTGACATTGGTATATGCTTTGACAGTGATGCTTCTTGGGTTTATGCATACCTGTTGCCTACGGCTTGATGCTCATGTCACGGTTGATTACCCTATGCATATGTTGAGCTTGAGTGCTCATTGAAGCTCCACCTTGGATGCATTTTGGATTATCTGGAGTAGTCTTGGATGTTACTTGGCTTGTTAGAGTTTGGATTGGGATATATTTGATGTCCTACATGCTTACGGATGCTACATACGGATGCTCTATCACCTACATGTTCGGGATGTACTATTGATGTATTGTCTTGGACTTATGTCATTGGCACTATGTCTTGCCTTGGCTTGAGCTCTTGAGCTCATACATATGACTTTTATGCCAATGGGAGCATTCTTGAATGCTTATCAAACATTGAGCAGGCGGTACTCTTATGCATTGAGCCGTTACATGCTATTGAGTAGTTACAAACACTTGAGACTTTGGGACTTCTTACCTTTTGGGATGATACATCATATGTCTTGGTTCACTATATGCTTATGAGATAAGTCTCAGTTTTGGATCCGTATCTTTGTGAAGTGATACCTACTTGTGTCAAGTTTTGGTAGTGACATGAACACTTTGCTCAGTTGACTGGGGGGTGTGCCTATTCACTGGCAGATGTTTATATGACATACTTGGGTGTTGGATTCATGCTTATCGACAGTCATATGCTTATGCTATGCCCGCATGATTCCGGCTTTGGTCTTGGCAATATCTGATTGCCTTGGGATCCGATTTTGGCACTATTAGCTCTCTTTTACTGAAATCTGAAATTTATTACAGCAAGCATATATGTATGGACTGACATGGATTTTTCATGTTGAAACACTCTGAAATGATGTACTTTCACTAGTACTTGGTGGGCAGTAGCTTTGGTTCCACTTTCTTCGTCATTTTTTCTCGATTTTGGTGATTTTTTTGTCATTTTCTGCAGTAAACAGCAAGCAGTTTTGAACTGTCTATAGTCTTCCAACCTGCATTGTGGCAAGTTTGTCCACTGATCATGCTATTTTCAACATCGCTAAGCTTGATGGCACGAATTACTCTTATTGGAAGAGCCAGATTTGGTAGGTGTTGGTGCAAAAATCGCAGATTAAACCTTTGAGGTTAAGTGGGCATCCGCATGTAACTATGCCAGATGAGGAATGGCTTGAGCTTGATGAGTTATGCAAGTTCACTATTGTATTGTCTCTCACAGAACAGGTTCACTATAATATCTTTGAGGAAGAACAAAGTGTATGGCAGTCGTGGGAAAAGATCAAAAATCTCTATGACAAGAAAAGTCCAGCGAGTCAGATATATTGGCTGAAGCAGCTTATGGATCTGCACATGAAGGAGAATGTGACTATTTCTGCTCACTTGAGCCAGTTTCATGCTATACTAAAAAACTTGAATTCACAGGACATCACTTTTGTAGAGGACATCAATCCTCTTTTCTTTCTTGGTACTCTTAATGAGTCATGGGATGTATTCCGCACTGCATTATGTGCCTCTACTGCTACCTTGAAATTATCTGATGTTAAGAGTGCTCTTCTGCAGGAAGAGGTTAACCGTAAGAATTTGGATGCCTCTCGTGTGTCTCATGCTATGACAGTTAGAGGCAGGAATGATGGATATGGAATGCATGGCAGTGGTAGTGGCCGTGGACGGGATTCTCAGAAATCTCGGTCCAAGTCTCATGGGAAGTCATGTAGCAAATCCCGAGGCAGGAATGCAGATGTTACTTGTCACCATTGTGGGAAAAAGGGCCATATTAGGCCACAATGCCATGAATTGCACAATAAAATGCGCAAAGATAAGAGGAAAGACAAAGTGCAGGATAAGTCCTCTGATCACAGCATAGTACCTGCAAAGTCCAGTGTTAAAATTGAAGAGATCAACGTTATGCAGCCTGAGAATATTGATGATGATGATTATATCCTAGCAAATTCTTCTAGTGCTTCGCAGATGACAGAGATACACTCTATGTATGCACAGTTTTGGCTCTTGGACTCAGGTGCTCATTTGGTCCATATGTCTTTGAAGGGAATAAAAATGCTTTCTGGTTTGCAGTACTTACCGCCCCTTGATTATGCATGTTTTGATTCATGTGAGCATTGTCTTTATGGCAAGCAGACTAGGTCTATGCATAAGAAGTCCGGTACGCCATGCATGAGTGAGCCCTTGGCATTGATACATTCGAATGTGTGTGGACCCATGCCTTGTCAGTCTATGGGTGGTGCAAAGTATTTTGTTATGTTCATAGATGATTTTTCACAGAAAGTTTGGGCTTATCCTATTAAGCTAAAATCCAATGTCTTGGCTGTGTTTCAGAGATGGCTTGCATTGGTTGAGAACCACTCTGGGTATAGCTAAAATGCCTAAGGACAGATAATGGGGGTGAGTATGTCTCACGTGCTTTTGAGCAGTTATGTGATAAGAGGGGTATTAAGCGTCAATTGACCGCCCCCTACATCCCCCCCCCCCCCCCCCCCGAGAATGGTTTGGCTGAGCAGATGAATAGAACCATCTAGGAGCGTGTACACAGTATGCTTAGCCATACAGGCCTACCACAGAGCTTTTAGACTGTCAGAGAGAGAACTAGGGAGAGAGAAAGAGGAGAGAAAAGACTGCAAAAGAGAGAGAAGAAGAGTGACGAGGAGAGAGAAAGACTAGATTTAGAGAGAGAAAGACATGAAAGAAGGGGAAGCCATAGAAGCTGTGAGCAAGATGGGAGAGAAAGTCTGTAATTGTATTATTGTGTCAAAAAGATGTGAAAAATTACATCTCCTCTCCTTTTATACCAATGTCAGTGTGACATGGCATAATATCAATGTTATTTACACTAATTTGTTATTCCCAACTTCTTACAATCCATCCCCTCCCAAAAGTTTTTGTCCTAAAAAACAAACCTAGAAACGTCTAGAAAAATATGGATAGAATAGAGTACTACTCTATTTTTACAGCTTTACAAATGAAAAATGAATGAAGTATGACCACTACATAAGCTGAAATTGAAGAACGGAAGTAAGCCCCAACTATATACATGATTTGGAATACTTCAGAAGCATATGAAGCCATAAAGTCTTCAACAAATAATCCCGAAACAAAGTAGACAACTTGCTGAATAAACAGACCCTGCTGGACCAAATCTGTCATAACTTCTAGTAGAAGTGTCCAAATGGGACGTACCATATATCAAAACGAAGCTCTTGAAGAGTACTTTAAGCCCATGTAGATATCTTAACTCTGAAAATTAGGCATGATAAAAATTGTTCTAAAATAGCATGCTGTCCTGAACTAGTCTGCATCATTACTAGCTCCATAAGCAATAGGCTTCAGCCACCAATGTATCCCTCAAGTATGGATACTCATCCAATATAGAATCAGGTCTCCAAGAAGCTTCTTCAGGTGGTAAATCTCTCCATTTGATCAAATATTCCACAATAGAACGTGATCGAAGCTTCTTTTCACGCTGACCTATAACAGCCTCTAAGATGTACTAAATAAGACTGTCTTTATCAATAGGTGGCAGCTCATCAACTATATCCACTGGATCACTATAATAGGGCTTGAGCTGACTAACATGGAAGACATTATGAATCTTTGTAGAAGAGGAAAGCTCTAGTTTGTATGCCAAATCTCCAATTCGCTTAAGGATCCGATAAGTGCCATAAAACCTATGGGCAAGCTTATTACTAGATCCATCTTTTAACGTAGAGTACTTGGATTTGGGCACCTTCAACAAAACCAGCTCTCCTTCTTGGAACTCTAAGGGCCTCCTCTTCTCATTAGCATACATCTTCATTTGATCTTGAGCCTTCCTTAGATTCACCTTACATTGCTGAAGAAGGGTCTGCATTCTTTCCAACTCCTCCTTCCTATGAGGATTGATCTTTTCATTAAAGATGACTATGGGTAAGGGCACCTTGTAACCATACAAAGCCTCAAAGGGTGAAACACCTATGCTCGCATGAGTGGAATTGTTATAAGCAAACTCAACTAAGTGTAACCAAGAATCCCATGAGGTTTGGACATCATAGCAAAAATGGCGAAGATAAGTCTCCAACCATTTATTAACTCTCTCTGTCTGTCCATCAGTTTGAGGATGATAAGCCGTAGATGGAGCCAATTTAGTGCCCATAGATGTAAATACCGCCTACCAAAAGTTACTCATAAACTTTGAGTCTCTATCATGGACAATCACCTGCGGTAATCCATATAGTCTAAAAATATGCTCAATAAACTGGCTGGCCACTTGAGAAGCAGTAAACTGAATCTTGGTTGGAATAAAATGGGCTACCTTGGTGAGTCTGTCTACCACCACATAAATATTATTCCATCCCTTCTTGATAGTAGGTAAACCAATAATGAAATTCATAGTAATATGAGTCCATTTATACAAGCTCCATGGTGCATAGATCGGATGTTGTATGCTCGCCTAGTGAACACCGGAAGGTCCCCAAGAATAAAAGAACTCTACTTTTTGCACAAAACTCAAGGTAGAAAGCATGCACGACATGAACAAGAGACCAATTGGGTGCAATCTCCCCCCATGCCTTATGTGAGCGCTCCACAAAGCATGTATTTTATGTATTAATCATCTTCAAGCTCAAATAATAGCCCAAATTACAAAATAGCACGCTTTTGGCTTTTGAGTTTGCTTTAGCACAAAATAGAAATAAAGCTAATGGGCAGGCGCCCAAAGAGTCAGGCATACCCAATACAATGTCCAAATACAAATATCATAATCGTGCGCCCATGCGCATACAAAATAATAAATAAATATCCAACGCCTTAATAAATAGGCGCGACAAAATGTAGACGCCATGCCTAAGTTATGCGCCCATCAAAATATAAGTGATAACTCGAATACACGCTATCCTCTAATGCTTTTCTCCGCCACTGCTGCTATCTCTACACATCAATTGAAGCATTCACAATCGTTAGTAAAATAATACAATTAAATCAACAAAAGTGAATACCTAGCAGTCTTCAGCTACATAAATAAATCAACTGGTTAGAAATCAATCCTAACCTTAATTTATCACGAGTGCGCACTCTAAACTCATAAACGTTTATTAATTTAATATGTATTTTGCGGAATCACCCGCTATGGAATCACTCGTGTACACACTAAATTAATGAAACTCCCGGAAAGGATGGGCGTCCCCATCAACTTCTCGCACAAAGAATCCACTTTGTGTATGAGCCCCGGTCAACAAAGTTTACAAAATCCACCGTAAAACCTCACGGAATCGACCGTGAAATATGCCTCCTGGCATCATACCCCTGGGATGGGATAGCAATTGTCCTCAATTGTTATTAGCTCAATGTGGAGCTAACAGAGTGGGGAAAGCATTTAAGTCTCTAGTGTGCATCCATTGGGCTTCTTCAACAGGATGATTTTTAAACTTGACCAAATATCTAGAATATCTATGGCCAGTTCTAGTGGTCATAAAGTCAGTATCTATGATAGCTTCATGTTCAAGTATCTCAGTCTCTTCATCTAGCATAGGTGGGTTTTCATAAACAGGGTGTATAGGTAATTGGCCTCTAAAGGGTCGTAATAAACTAATGTGAAATATGTTGTGAATTTTCTAGTGAGGTGGTAGTTCTAACTTGAATGCATTGTCATTGATTTTGTGAATGATCTTAAATGGTCCATAGAATCTAGTTGCTAATTTCACAACTGGGTGTTTATCTACACTTTGTAATCTACGTTTCTCTATTCTTAACCAAACATAGTCATCAACTTTGAAATTCATGGCCTGTCTTTTCTTATTGGCTTGTTTTGTATATGATTGCTGGGCTTTGGCAATCATGTCTTTAACTTCATCAAAAATAGTAGCATGTATGTGAGCAATATCATCAGCACTCTGAATTCTATTTGATAAAGATGCAACAGGTGTAGACAATCTATAACCATAAATCACTTCAAACGGTGCTTTCTTTATAGCTGTGTGTGGTGTATTGTTATATGCAAACTGCAGTAAATGTAAATGTGTGTCCCATGTCTGTGGTTTAGAAATAGTGTAAGCACGTAAAAGATCTAAAATAGTATTGTTAGTGGCTTCTGTTTATCCATTAGTTTCAGGATGAAATGCAGATGAGAAATCAATCTTTGTTCCTAGGTTAGCAAACAAAGTAATCCAAAAATTATTACAAAATCTAGAATCACGGTTAGAAATAATAACTTTTGGTAATCCATGATTAGTGAAAACAGTTTTCAAAAACAATTGTGCTGCCTGAGATGCTGTTAAAGTTTTCTTACATGGAATGAAATATGCTTGTTTACTAAACCTGTCTACTACAGTCCAAAATCATATCATGGTTAGCTTTAGTATTAGGTAAACCAATAATAAAATCCATAGAAATATGTTCCCATGGTCTTGATGGAATAGATAAAGGCATAAGTAAACCATACTGTTTACCATGATGTCTCTTAACTCTTTGACAAACCAAACATTCAGAAACAAAGTTAGATACATCAGAGTCCATATGTGGCCAATAAAAATCTTCAGTCAATGTACGTAAAGTAGATATGATACCTCTATGACCTTGATATGGAGGACAATGAATCTCATTCAAAACAAAATATCTAAATGGAACTGTATTACATAATCTCTTTTCATAAAACATGAATCCATCATTGTAAGACAATGAATCAATAGGAATCCAGTTATTTCCAACTAATTTATTTCAATCAGCATGAAAAGTAATGTCCTGATGATAAGTATCTTTCATAGAAGTTAGAAAATCAAATGATATAACAGAGATATTATGAATGGTCGGTCTTCTACTTAATGCATCAGTTACTACATTTTCTTTACCTGGTTGATATTGGATAAGGGGATGAAAACTCTAAATAAAAGCTTCCCATTTGATATGTTAGTCAAATATTTGAGATTGACTAAGTAAATGTCTAATACTTTGTTGGTCAGTCTTAATCATAAACTCAGAAGCCATTTAATAATGTTTCCATTGTCTTAAAGCTTGTACAACAGCTAACAATTCTTTATCATATGTGGAATATTTAAGTTCGGATGGTTTCAGTTTACAACTAGAATAGGCTATAGGATGATTATCTTGCATAAGTACGACTCCTATTCCAGATCCGCTAGCATCAGTAACTACTAAAAAGAATGGTCTATTAAAATCAGGTAGTTGTAATACAGGAGCATGGGTTAATGCATGTTTCAATAAATCAAAAGATTTATGTTGATTATCAAACCAATGATAAACAATACCTTTCTTTAAAAGTTTAGTCAAAGGTAAAGCAAGTAATGTAAAATTTCGCACAAATTTCCTGTAAAAACTAGCAAGACCTAGAAAAGAGCATAACTCATGCGCATTTTTGGGTATAGGCCAGTTCAATATTGCTTCTATCTTCTTAGGGACAACCTTAATACCTTTTGATGACACAATATAACCTAGATATTCAATTTCTGTTTGAAAGAACTCACTCTTTTCCGGATTAGCATACAATTGATTATCTTTCAACAACTTGAAAACCAAAGACAGATGTTCATAATGCTCTTTCTCATTTTTACTGAATACCAAGATATCATCAAAGAATACTATAACACAATGCTGATATTTCAAAAATATGCGATTCATCATTCTACTAAAGGTAGCAGGTGTGTTAGTCAATCCAAAAGGCATCACTAGAAATTCATAATGACCAAATTGTGTTCTAAATGCAATCTTGAATATGTCAGATTTATCTAATCTCACCTGATGATAACTAAATTTAAGATCTATTTTACTAAATATGGCAGAACCTTGTAGTTTATCCATAAGATCATCTACCCTAGGAATTGGATATCTATTCTTTACAGTAATATTCTTCTTCTTTACCAACAAAACAGGTGTACCAAATGGAGAACTACTAGGTCTAATTAATCCTCTATTTAATAATTCCTCAACTTGATTTTGAATTTCTTTCTGCTCTATCTGGTTATGCCTATATGGTACTTTACAAGGTGATTGTGTACCAGGAATTAAATCTATTTTGTGGTCTTCAGGACGTGAAGGAGGTAGTCCATGTGGTAGATCTTCAGCAAAACAATCTTTAAATTGTGCAAGGAATTCTTTATGCCTAGGGTACATATGTTTTTCTTTAGCTTGAAGTTCATTCACTCAAATTAGATAAGATTTACTACTTTTGCGTAATGCACGTTTAGCTTGAGTATGAGAAAGCAGTGGGAAAGCATTAGATGCGTGCATACCATACAATGTAATGTGTTTTCCTTGAAAATGAATGTTAATTGAATGTGTGGAATAATCTATGTCAGGATTATGCTGATGACGCCAAGGTATACCTAGGATAATATCACTCGACTGTAATGGTACAACTTGAAAATTCCTTCTTTTAGTGTATTCACCAATTTAAATTTCTAAATCATGCACCTCTTGTGTTCCATTATACCTTGTGCCTAAGAATGCTGCTTTAATGCGATAATGCGTAGGAACAGTTTGTAATTTCAATTCTTTCACTAACTTTGAAGAAATAAAATCATGTGTACTACCATCATCATGCAAAACAATCTTTTCTTTTCCATGCACTAAACATTTCATTGTCAACAAAGAATGTGGAGTTGGCATACTTGGTAAAGTATCCGAAGGAGTAGTAATATCGTCCTCATCTTCCATAAAGTCAAGCATTTCTTCATGTTCTTCATCTTCCATTGCTCCAAGATAGTTGATATGGACAGGTGGCTTCTTTGATTGGCAATTGGCTGCTAGATGTCCAAGTTGGTGGCATTTGTAACACACTATAGGTTTGGCTTTAGATACATTGTTTGCAATGGCAGGAAGTCTAGGAATATTAGGATTTGGCTGTGAAGATGGCTTAGGATTTTGATTGGTATTTGAGGGTAAAGCAGGTGGTTTTGTCCAAGACTTACGGAAAGATGATGAAGGAAATCGACTTTGATTGAATCTTCTAAAATTTGAATTGAAATGCTTAGAACCATAGTTACCATTTGCTTGAAATTGTTGTGGACGCTTGTCTCTTCCTCGAAGCTTGTCTTCAGTGTCATGAGCTAAAGAAATTGCATCATAATCTTTGAAGCTTTTGGGCTATGGAGTTATTGTCAAACTCTTGGGAAGGAAACGACTTATAGAAGGAGCTTTCCTTGTGGTCCTCCGCTTCCCCAGGCCGGTCCTTCGCGATCAGAGGCTGTAGATAGAGGTTCTTGACCGCCAGGAATCCACCCATATTGATCGTTCGCGATGAGACTGACTGTAGAGCTTGATCTTTTCAGGAGCTCCGCCTTTGCGCAAGATGGGTAGCGATTGGAAGCTCTCGATCTCAGCTTCGCTCTGATACCACTGGTGCACAGATCGGATGTTGTATGCTCGCGTAGTGAACGCAGGAAGGTCCCCAAGAACAAAAGAACTCTACTTTTTGCACAAAACTCAAGGTAGAAAGCATGCACAACATGAACAAGAGACCAATTGGGTGCAATCTCTCTCCATGCCTTGTGTGAGCGCTCCACAAAGCATGTATTTTATGTATTAATCATCTTCAAGCTCAAATAATAGCCCAAATTACAAAATAGCACGCTTTTGGCTTTTGAGTTTGCTTTAGCACAAAATAGAAATAAAGCTAATGGGAAGGCGCCCAAAGAGTCAGGCATACCCAATACAATGTCCAAATACAAATATCATAATCGTGCGCCCATGCGCATACAAAATAATAAATAAATATCCAACGCCTTAATAAATAGGCACGACAAAATGTAGACGCCATGCCTAAGGTATGCGCCCATCAAAATATAAGTGATAACTCGAATACACGCTATCCTCCAATGCTTTCCTCCGCCACTGCTGCTATCTCTACACATCAATTGAAGCATTCACAATCGTTAGTAAAATAATACAATTAAATCGACAAAAGTGAATACCTAGCAGTCTTCAGCTATATAAACAAATCAACTGGTTAGAAATCAATCCTAACCTTAATTTATCACGAGTGTGCACTCTAAACTCATAAACGTTTATTAATTTAATATGTATTTTGCGGAATCACCCGCTATGGAATCACCCATGTACACACTAAATTAATGAAATGCCCGAAAAGGATAGGCGTCCCCATCAACTTCTCGCACAAAGATTCCACTTTGTGTATGAGCCCCGGTCAACAAAGTTTACGGAATCCACCGTAAAACCTCACGGAATCCACTGTGGCACGGAATCCACCGTGAAATATGCCTCCTAGCATCATTCCAATATGATGAAATCCTTGAAGAATCAATGCTCCGGCCTTGTTTGAACACTTGAATCTCCAAGATTCAAGCCCCTTGATGAAAAGCCCAAAAATAATCCTTCCATTTGAGCTCCAATGTCATGCACGGGCTGAAATTTCCTCAATGTCTTCAATCTTGGAGCCTATCTGGCTTGTACTTAGCATTAGAGAAGCCTTGGAGTTCGGGGAAGTCCAAAATTTAGAGAAATTTGAGCTTCAAGATCTATGGCTATGGCTGCCCTGCTGTGTATTAGGGTTTTGAGCAAAGGAATGGCTGATCAGAGTTCTTCTGAGGCTGAAGATTGTTGTAAACAAGTGTTGATGAAGCCTTCAAAACCTTTGATCAATGAGCTGAAGATTTGGAGCAGATTGAGCAAGGAAGAGGAGCAGGAAAATCAGCACATTTTTTGGTGCATTTTTTGGGCTATTGTCTGGCTGATAATCTGCATCATACTTCAACCATGGTACTCCTCCTGAAGCTCATGCAACAAGGAACCTTTGTCCTATGCTTTGGCAATGAGAAATGATCAGTAGAGAGAGGTATTTGGGAATTTCTTGACAGCCATCATGGAAGCTTTAGCCAAAAGCTTGAAAGAGAGAGAAGAGAAGCTCTCTTTTGAAAAGTAATTGTAGTTTAGCCTCTAACTAAGCCCGGTTAACCATCCTTTACCCTAGTTACCTCCATTTTTGCATGAAGTTTGATGACGTCCTGCCATTTAAGCCATTATCCGCCATATCTGACCTTGGATATCTCCAGATGTAGTCTCTTACTAACTGTAGATGATCTGCAGCACTCCACTAGTCACTGTCTTGTACCATTTTTGTCTGAAATTGATCTTGAAATAGGAAAATGAGACTAAAAATAGAAGAAAAGAATGGATCAAAGACTTAAGCTCTGATATCACTTGTCAGAGAGAGAACTAGGGAGAGAGAAAGAGGAGAGAGAATACTGCAGAAGAGAGAAAGACTACAGCAAGAGAGAGAAGAAGAGTGACGAGGAGGGAGAAAGACTAGATTTAGAGAGAGAAAGACAGGCAAGAAGGGGAAGCCATAGAAGCTGTGAGCAAGATGGGAGAGAAAGTCTGTAATTGTATTATTGTGTCAAAAAGATGTGAAAATTTACATCTCCTCTCCTTTTATACCAATGTCAGTGTGACATGGCAAAATATCAATGTTATTTATACTAATTTGTTATTCCCAACTTCTTACATGGGTTGAGGCAGTTAGTACAGCTGTGCATGTCATAAACAGATCACCTTCTAGTGGTTTGGATTTCCAGGTTGCAGAGGAGGTATGGACTGGAAAACCCCCCTCTTATACGCATCTCCGTGTCTTTGGATGTGAGGCATTTTGCCATGTGCCCAGGGACAAGAGAAGCAAGCTGGATCCGAAGAGTGTCAAATGCATTTTCCTTTGTTATGGGGATGTTGGCAAGATGGGTTACCGTATCTGGGATCCGCAAGCGCGGAAAGTCATCCGCAGTCATAATGTAGTCTTCCATGAAGACAAGATGCATAGGCAGCCTGAGAGAGTTTTTGAGATCCGCATGGTTATATTTCAGGAGGAGCTGAGAGCTCCCGCATAGCCAGTTGGACAGCCTATAGCTGCAGCAGATGCTCATGGTCAGGGTGTTGGATAGGCAGTTGAGCAGGCAGCAGAGCCTGCCATGAGATGCTCTACTAGAGACAGACATCCACCAGATAGATTTCAGCCCTCGATGCATTATGTCTTGGTTACAAATGCAGGAGAGCCTTTCACTTATGATGAGGCTATGCTCAAGGGTGACACTCACTCTTGGGAGAGGGCTATACAGTCTGAGATAGACTCCCTGTATAAGAACGACACTTGGGATTTGGTTTCCTTGCCTACGGGCAAGAAGGCTTTGCCACGCAAGTGGGTGTACAAGCTAAAAAGTACCCCTAGACACCCCAAGCCGGCATACAAGGCTAGATTGATAGCAAAGGGTTTTAAGCAGGAGCATGGTGTGGACTTTGATGAGGTCTTTTCTCCTGTGGTTAAGATGACTACCCTGCGCTTAGTCTTGGCTTTGGTTGCTCAACTTGACTTGGATTTATACCAGATGGATGTAAAGACGACTTTCTTACATTATATGGAGCACCCTAAGGGCTTTGCAGAACCTGGCAGGGAGCACCTAGTGCGCAAATTGAAGAAAAGTCTTTATGGCTTGAAACAGGCACCTAGGGAGTGGTATCATAAGTTTGATGCCTTTATGCAGTCACAGGGCTACAGCCAGAATGCTATGGATCCGTGTCTTTACAGAAGAAAGCTCGCGATGGTTCTTTATTGATTTAGGTACTCTATGTGGATGATATGTTGATAGCAAGGAAAGCTCATGATGAGCTAGATGCTCTTAAGGCTTATCTCAAGAAGAGCTTTGAGATGAAAGATCTGGGACAAGCCGCTCACATACTTGGTATGCGCATTACACGCGACATGCATTAGGGACTCCTCTACTTGTCACAGAGGGAGTACATTCATAAAGTCCTTGAGCACCTCCGCATGCAGGACGTAAAGCCTATTGGTTGTCCATTGCCTTCTTATGTGAAGGTATCACAGGCTGATTGTCCGCAGATAGAAGAGCAGAAGGCCGAGATGGCCAAGATTCCCTATGCATCCGCAGTGGGCAGTCTTATGTATGCCATGATAGCCACTCGTCCAGATATTGCCTTTGCAGTTGGTGTTGTGGCACGCTATATGGCTACACCTGGCAAAAAGCATTAGGATGCCGTGAAGGGTATCATAAGGTACCTGAAGGGCACTGTAGATATGTACATATGCTATGGCAGCCAGGATACAAGAGTCGTGGGGTATACTAACTCTGATTATGCAGGACATGCAGATAGTAGGAAGTCCACTTATGGCTATGTATTCAGCTATGCTGAAGGTGCTGTTTCTTGGATGTCTAGGGTGCAGAAATGCACGGTCCTTTCTACTACAGAGGCCAAGTATGTTATAGCCTGAGGCTTGCAAGGAGGCCATTTGGTTGGGTCGTTTAGTTGTTGACCTTAGTATTGATGCTATCCCTACACTGCATTCGGATTCTATGAGTGCTATTCAGTTAGCCAAGAATCCGGTCTTCCATGCGAAGACCAAACACATTGAGGTGAGATATCACTTCATACGTGGGGTCGTTGAGGACAAATCTGTTGATCTTGTCAAGATCTCGACTGACCAGAATCCTGCAAATCTGCTCACAAAAAGCCTCTCTACAGAGCGCTTTGCCTTCCTCAGGAGGTTGATGGGCGTGGGATGAGATGACGTCTTTCCTCATCCTGTTGTACATGTGTACATGTTGTACTGTCTTTTTTCTTTTTCTTTTCACTCCTCACTAGGGCAGATTCGCCTTTAAGTGGGAGGTTGTTGGGGGTAAAGGCGCCTCTGCCTAACCGCCTGTGTATTACTACACTGACAGTCACCACCACTACACACTGCAGGTGACGGGCACCCGTCACTTTATTCTTTATTCTTTTAGTGACAGTTTGAATAAAGGAAGGCCCGGTCACACATTGTGACTGTTGGAGTTCCCATTTCTAGTCTCTCCCTTTCTTGCTCTTGCTCTCCCGCCATAGCTCTCGAGTCCAACCTTCAATCCATCGCTCCCTTTCAAAGGATACCAAGGGCATGATTGTCATGCTACTAGTGGATTTTCATATCTAATAATCTTGCTACATATGTGTAATCCCACATTCAGGGAACCATTGGTCTGCTATGTTTTTATTGTGTTGTTTTTTTCTCAATGGACAATGCAAGGATACATGTGCTAGTTGTTTGAAGTTCTAGCAAGCTATTATCTCTTGCAACTAGGTCATTCCTTATCATCCTCTTCCTTGTCCTAACATCATGGTAGGCATAGACTAATAATCCATTAGGATGGGATGACCCTCTTCTTGTAACATATGTTTGGGGGCCTATGCAAAATATATATGTTGATAGTAGTAAGTATTATTTTGTTACATTCATTGAAGATTACTCTAGGAAAATTTGGGTATATTTTATGAAGGGAAAGAGTAAAGTGTTTGAGGACTTCAAAACTTTCAAGGTTGTTGAAACAGAAACATGCTTGAAAGTTAAGTGCTTGAGGCTAGATGGAGGGGGGAATACATCTCTAATGAGTTGTGACTTTTTGATGGGATAAAGCAATAGTTTACATGTAAGTCTATCCTATAAAAAAATGGGGTTGCGTAAAGAAAAAATAGACATATTGCAAAAGTTACACGAGTGTTGATGGGGGCTGAATAGAATATGACCAAGTACTTTTAATATGAGGCTATTCATATTGCTATCTACATTATGAATAGAACTCCCATAGCTACAGTTCATGGTATGATCCCTGAAGAATGTGTAAGAAACGTAATATATCATACCTGAAAGTGTTTGGCTGTATTGCATTGTGATTGCTTTGGAAGTAGCCAAAGCTTGGAATTTGTAGAAGATGGATGTGAAGAATGTCTTCTTGCATGGCGATTTGCAAGAAGAGGTATGTATGGAGCAACTAGTACGTTATGAGGATTTAGAGCATCCCATGTATATATGCAAGTTAAAGAATGTGCTCCATGGGCTAAAGCCAGCACTTAGAGCATGGTTTGACAAGATTGAAGAGTATCTTGTCAGCATTGGCTTTTATGTTTCTAATGTAAATCACTTAGTTTATTTGAAAAAGAGTGATGCAAATTTGGTCATCATAGTCATTTACATGGATAACTTGATTATTACAAGTGATAGAGATAGTGAGATTACTAGTGTCAAGGGCCTTTTGAAGCAAAAGTTTGAGATAAGGATATGGGTGAGCTAAGGTACTTTCTTGGTATTGAGGTGATTAGATGTGCTGATAGTATATGAGAGTCCCAAAAGTAGCATGGCTTAGATAGATTGTCCAGGTATGGTATGACGATGATGGCATGTAAGCCAGTTTTAATGGCATTGGAGTGAAATATAAAGTTAAGCACTGATGTTGAAGATGAGTGAGATAGAAGACCTTACTATGTTTAGGAGAATAGTAGGGAGTTTGATCTATATGACCATCATAAGGCCAGACTTGAGCTATGTTGTTAGACTTGTGCATCAGTTTATGCAAGTACTTAGGAAGCATATTGAGGTGTGTGAAGTCCATCTTGCGTTATAGGCTTTTTTATGAGGTAGGTAAGGATGTACAAGTGTTTGGCTACATAGATGCAAATGGGCTGGTAGCATGTACAATAGAAGATCTATGAGTATACAGTTGGCTAGGAACCAATGTTTCATGCTAGGACAAAAGACGTTGAGACACATTACCATTTTGTGAGAGAGAAGGCAGTTATACGTGAGATCAACTTGGTATATATCAACATATAGAATCAAGTAGTTGACATTTTCATGAAGGCATTGGGTGCAGAGAAGCTTCGAAGATTTCGAAGGTTACTTGGAGTTATAGAGTTGCAATTGAGCTTGAGTGGGAGTGTTGAGATGGCAAGCTCAACATTTGCAAACATCGATGATGGACCACCTGGTTAGATGGGTCCACATGTCTACATGTAGCACATAAATAGACATTATGATCCTCACATGGCCACACTGACTTACCACTTATTATATTTGGTTAGTTACATCTGCCTGCAGTTGACATAATTACAGTGTTAGTAAATTAGTGTAGTTAGTCATGCACTATTTGACTTAGTAGGTCACTTTTTTAAATATTGTATCTTATCTATGCTTTGTGTACACTCTATTGAGAGAGGAAAAAGAAAGAAAAACCAGCAAGAAAACATTTTGGCCTCCATCTCTCTTCTTGTATTCTTGAGTGAGCTTCCTCTTGTATATATTGTGTGTGCTCAGTGCAATAGCTTAAGCAAGTTTTCCTACTATGCAATTCATGACAACAACACTCCATATGGATAGATAGCCTTGAGTTGCCCCTAGGGCTTATACTCAAGATCTCATCAGACTCACACACCTATTGTATCAAAATATTCGTTGTACTAGTTGGGCTAAATGCTAATAATGACTTTGGGTTCATTTTCTTGTAGGAGCAACACTAGGGTAAAGGGGCCAATAGAGTCTACGACACACAAAGTAAAAAATTTGGGCCATTTTGATATCTTAATCAAGTAGACCAAAGCACTCACAAAAGAGTGACATTGAGGGGTCAATAGAGCAACACTTGAGGATGCATTGCTTTAAGGTTTAACAAAATCCAACAAATGAAAATATTTCATGGCTTGATTGTTTTTGTAAAATGTGGTAATGTATGCATTATCAAAATCTTGTTTAGTTTAGGGAGAGTCGGTAGCCAAAATTGTTTACTTGAAGCTCACTAGTTTTGTCCAACCTTAATAAAATTGCATTGTAATTATTCTAACATGGCTCTATTGTTTAACTTACATAAATCTTATCTCAAATACATGAAAAATCATATCATAGTTTTAGGTTGCTTTAAAAAATACATCATTTTTGTCAATGAGTGATAGCTTGGTTGGTAGGGGCAAGTGTGTGAGTTCCAAACCATTAGTAGTTGAATCCCTTCAATTGCACAACTTTGCAATGTATGATCCTTTAGGATGAAAAGACCCTTTTGAGGTTTGGGTGATGTCCCATCTTCAGATGAAAATATCATCATGGCATTCGATTTTTTTAAAAAAGAGCATCATTTGTGCAAAACTGTCACTAAGTGGGGAATCACAGATGTCCGGACAAGCTATTTGCATAGGTGCATGCAGATGATGTGGCAAAAGGTGATTTGAGGATTCCATTGTTTGGGTATTGAATGTTTGTCTAGGTTCTTTCCTCCACCCAAGTTTTACAACTATATTTTGCAAAGAGTGAACACATGCCATTGGCCAGCCATTCCCATGTAACATGACAACATAATTACTTTAATAATTTTTTTAAAAAATGCATACCAATTGGCTATATGTATTATTTTGTTGGATTTTAATCGATACGTGTCGAGCCATAGCACAACACCTAGGAGAATTCGATCCTTTGATTGATTGAAACTCATTTACCCACCTCTATCAATTGGGCTACGACTCCTTGGCGACTTTATTAGTTAATATGAAATCATCCGTCCCGTGTGAAAATGAAAGCAATTTTAGCGGGTCGAATAAGTCTAAACGCAACCAACAAGGACATAAAGTGAGTGTTGCTTTATTGGCCCCTCTACTTCTAGAGGTAGTGTTAAGCCACCTTCAGCAAGCCATGAACGAATGCTCGCTCTTATCCCGTAATTGGCGCGGCCATGGCACTGAGTCTCATTCTGCGATTTTCTTATGCTCGAGGTAGTAAAGCAGGTAAAGAATCAGAGGACCAGAACTTAGAAGAGAGAAACTATGATCGTTCCTTCTCTTTCTTCATCCGCGGATTACCTCAACGGCCTGGACACACAGAATCATCTCCTGCAGGCACCAGTCCAGAAGAAGGAGAAGAAAAGGAAAGAGGAAGATGATGAAGGAAAGCGCGGCCAGCACCAATTCAGATCAGTCTCATCCTCACCGGTAAGAACGATCCGGTCTTAGAATACTGGAAGCTTCTCAGTAACTCCTTCCTTCTCACAAAACCTTGTAAGTATGTTCTGAAAACTGCTAATGGCTCTGCCAGTGCTTATGAAAAATTACCACTGCTCACAGAAATTCGAGCTTTATGCCAAGCCAATTGCATAAATTGGACAAAACTTAAAAGGATCTGAGGACGTTTTGAAAATTGATTGTTCATTTGTAGTCACGTTTGCTTGAAATACCATTTAAATTCTGGGAAGAAACCTACAAATTTTGAAATTCATAAGCCTTGGAAGAGACCTACAAATTTTGAAGTTCATAAATTTTAATATTCTCTTACAAAAGGCCGAGGTTTAGTGTCAAGCGAATTGTTCAAAATGCTGACATTTGGCTGAGTTTTATTATCAAGCGAATTATTTAAATTGTTAAATTATCAAATTCCAGTCCATTTTAATGTCAATCAAATTTTTCGAACTGTTAAAATTGGCAAATTTGAGTCCATGTTAGTTACAATTTTCTGAAAGGCCAATCAAAGTCTTGGAAGAAACTTACAAATTTGTAAATTTATGGTTTTTGTATAGCTTCACAAAAATGTATTTCCTGAACACTACTATGTACTGCTTATGGTGGCATTTTTATGTACCAAAACTTAGGACAGTGCACCTCTTGTATTGCATGAACAGACTACCCAGCATAAGCTTATCAAAGAATCTATCTGGATTGATGGCTGCCAAAGCCCTTGCTGGGTTCAAGAAGAGGCAAGGAAAACAGGCCTTCAGTTATTGAAGAGATCAATAGAAAATGGAGAAGAAGAGCTCACTGCAAAGCAGCAACATAAGAAGAACAACAAGACAGTAAGGCAAGCAAAGAAAGCCAATTATGAAGCAAAAGAAGCGGATGCCAAAGATGAGGACCTTTTGATGCTTGGCATTGCCAACTGCCAAAGAAGGGAGCAGGATGCAAGCCAGCCACACGTGCTCGCAGCCTTACTAAAAGCATGTGCGAAACAGAAAGATCTGAGAAGAGGCAGTGAAATACATGCTGATATTGTCAAGACAGGGTTGCTAGAGAGGCATGGTTTTCTTGGCAGCACCTTGGTCAGTATGTATGCCAAATGTGGTTTACTTACTGAAGCACAGCATGTGTTTGACAAGCTCCCAATCCGGGACGTGGTCTTGTGGAATTCTTTGATCTCAGGATATGCTCAACACAACTATGGGAAGCAAGCAGTGAAGTGTTTTGAGCAGATGCAAGTGGATGGTCTGTCTCCTACCGCAATCACCTACACTTGCACCTTGAAGGCCTGTGGCAGCATAGCAGCTGCAGACAAGGGCAAAGAAATACATGTCCAAATCGACAGAGATGGGATCCTTAAAAAGGATATTGTCCTTGGAAATGCATTGATAGATATGTATGCCAAATGTGGCCTTCTTGAGAAAGCACAAGAAGTTTTCGACAGTCTTCCTAAGCAGAATGTGATATCATGGAGTGTGCTAATGAGTGGTTATGCTCAACATGATCATGGTGAACAAGCATTGAAGTTGTTCAACCAGATGCAGTTTGAGGGTCCTTCTCCAGATGCATTCACCTTTGCATGCATCTTGAAAGCATGTGGAAGTATAGGGGCTGCAGACAAAGGTAAAGAAATACATGATAAGATTATCAGTGAGGGGTTGCTGAAAAAAGACATTATTGTTGGCAATGCATTGATAGATATGTATGCGAAATGTGGTTGCCTTGAACAAGCACAACAAGTCTTTGACAAACTTCCAGGTAAGGACGTGGTATCATGGAGCACACTAATGGCAGGATATGCCCAACATGGGAATAGTCAGCAAGCACTGAAATGTTATACACGAATGAAACGTGATGGCATCTATCTAGATGCAGTCTCCTATATATGCATTTTGAAAGCCTGTGGCAACATAGGAGCAGTAGACCAGGGCAAAGAGGTACATGCTAAGATTGTAAGAGAGGGGTTACTACATAAAGACATCACAGTTGGCAATGCACTAGTAGATATGTATGCCAAATGTGGCCTGTTTGAAAATGCTCATGATGTTTTTGACGAGCTTCCATTTCAGGATGTGGTATCATGGAGTGCATTAATGGCAGGATATGCCTTAGTGGGAAAAGCTGAAGATGTGTTTTGTTTATTTGACAAAATGGTTAAAGAAGGTGTAGAGCCAAACTTGGTTACCTTTGCCACTTTGCTTAATACATGCACTCATGCAGGTCTACTTGAGAAGGGCAAGATGTACTTCAAGATCATGAGCACAAGGTATGGTGTCCTTCCAACTTTAGAGCACCACACGTGCATGGTTGATCTTTTTGGCCGTGCAGGGCACTTAGACAGAGCGATACATATTGTCAAGGAGATGCCATTTTCTGCTGATCTCACGGTGTGGCTTACTGTATTGGGTGCTTGTCAAAAATGGGGAAATATGAAGCTGGGAAAGCTAGCATTTGAGCACGCATTACAGTTGGATGAAAAAGATCCTGCAGCTTACATCTGCATGAAAAATATCTACTCATCTGTTGGCAGGCAAGTGGATGCAGATAATATTGAAGCTTTGAGAGTGAAAAACCAAGCACAGAAGAAGCCAGGACACTGTTGGTGGACCGATCCAAGTGGAACTGTCCATTCTTTTTCCAGTGCAGAAGGATCTTGTTCACAAAACAAAATTCTTTACAAGAAGCTAGAGTATCTAGCTTTTAAACTGAAACAGGAAGGATGCTCTTCATTTTTTCCTTGGGGTTCTGAGGAGCTCAGTGATGAAGCAAAGAGAGATGTTTTGTGTGGGCATAGTGAGAAGTTGGCCATTGCATGTGCTCTTATTAATACATCAAGAGGGACTCCCATACATGTTATCAAGGATACAGAGATTTGCAGTGATTGTCATTTTGCAACAGCTCTTGTATCAAAAATAGAGAAGCGCAAAATCTTTATTAGAGGTGTGAAACACTTTCATGTTTTCAAGGATGGAGTGTGTGGTTGTGAAGACCATTGGTGATTTTCTAGCTGCTGCGCGGCATAAGCACAACAGCTAGAAACACTTTCATGTTTCAAGGGTGGAGCGTGGCAGCTAGAAACACTTTCATGTTTTCAAGGATGGAGCGTGTGCTTGTGAAGACCATTGGTGATTTTCTAGCTGCTGCACCGTACAAGCAGGTGTTTTCCTCTCTAATTAGAATTTTACCAGCAGGTTTTGCAACGGGCCAGCAGTAGGTATGTACCTTGGTTCATTTTGAAAGCAGTTTCCAGGCTCTCATGCATATGCTTAGGGGCTCTATAAGCACCTCAGTTCGAATTACAGCAGTTTTCTGTTAAATTTGTTTACTTGTCTGTGTGGGCACATTCATTGTTATTGGTCCCACACATGAGACACAAATGATTCTCACATGTAGAGTCACTTCGACTGGTAAGCATGACCGTGGTCAGTGTACAGTCTCTATACATTTCTTTCTCAACAGGCCTTAGCTAATGTGTATACGCTCAGCATAAATTGCAGCAAATTATTCATCGTGCAGACTATTTCACTCTGTATTGCAGTGCTTATTTGTATTTTTCTTAGCCACTCCGGTAATGCAGCTGGAGGTCAGGCGAATCTAAATTTATATCAACTGCCTTTCAAGCAGCATGTATATGGGTTGATGGTTCTACACTTAGGACAGGATTGATATAAATCGATTTGAACATTTTATTAACAGTTAGCTCTTGGATATTAATTGCTGGTGAGACAGACTTGACACAGCTGCACCAGAAAGGCCTGAGTAGACCTAGGACTCCGTAGTGTTAATTGCTATTGTTTGGGCAACTTTGGGCATGTCATATGTGTATACTTTTGTTGTTCCTCCTGTACAGCTCTCTATGGATGTAGTGTATGTCTCATAATACTGCGTGCACCTACATATAGAGGGGTCGGGCATGGGATATATTCCAAACTTAGTTTGCCTTGCATGAATGGAAGGAAGAGCCTTGAGTGTTATGGAATTATGACATTTATGGTATTTTATTGGAATTCTCTATGAAAGTAAGATGATTTTTCTTTTATTTATTATAGGTTTTGTCTATTTGTCACATGATCTGTGACTTGTTACATGAGTATGTGTGTGTGACATTGGATGCATTATGCCTGGTAGATAGATAGATGGAAGAATACTAATGTATTTTGTATTGTGATAAGCAGAGTGTGTGTGACATTAGACACATTATGCATGGTAGATAGATGGAAGGATACTAATGTATTTTGTATTGTGATGAGTAGATTATTAAACGGAGTTATGCGAGATAAATATATTGTAGAAGCGCATTTTGTGTAAGATTTAACTATGATTAAGCACTTTTAGCATGAAATTATTGTATTTTTATGTGCCTCTTAGCACAAGAAAATTATAGACACTCATATGCAATGTTTATTTGGACAATTATTTTGTAAGGCCTAAAAGATTTTATTATTATTATTTTGTAAATTTGTGTGTGTGTGTGTGTGTGTGTGTGTGTGTGTGTGTGTTTGATAGGAGTCAAAAATATTTGAGCAAAAGCATAGCGTTTATGTAAGAAAAGTAAAGGTCCAAGAAGGAGATTCAATATTATTTTTTAGTACGAAAGCTTAATACTATACATAAATATATACATGGGGAGGTGCTTACCCATGCATAGAGGGAGATCATACCCAACCTTGTTTCGTGCATGCTTTCTCTATTCCTTGATTCTTTTGCAATTTGTATTGTCTTCGAATTTTTAAATAATCTTTGTTATTATATGATAAAGGGTCTCAACATTGAGCACCTTACTATGCACGCATGTTTAACTATGGCATCTGAATGGCTACTGGCGCTTTTGTTGCCACAACTGATACGACTTTTATTTTGCCAAGGAATTGTTCACACATTAGTCCCCTTTGTAGTTGTCCATATGTAGACTGTTTCTTTGTGGTCTTGATCTTAAGAGAGGGCTATCTTTGACTTTTATGATTCATGTGTTTCTTTCAATTCGATTTTTAATATTAATATAATTTTCTTGCTTATTTCTCATCGTGAAAGATAATGTACATATGTTATTATTTCACTTCAGTATGATCCTATTCATGCTCTTGTGATTGAGAGGTTAAAGTTTGTGGCTTATCTCATGGATCTTTGGTTGAGTGCTCTAGTGCTTATCAGAGCTTTTCATATTGAAGCGGGATGTTGGATTTTTGTAGCCTTTGGAGGAGTCTCTATTTCCATCACTGTGGTGAAATGGTGGTCATGCACATTATCGGAACAAAAGAGAACGCAGACACAATGCTTCTTGTAGCTTTGAGCTCTACTCAATGCAAAGAAAGAGCCAATGGACCACCACAAACTCTCCACCACAAGGAAGTTCTGTCCAACTCCTAAAACAAACTCTTCCATAAATCTAAAACAGACAGCTCAAATAGTAAACCAAAAAAGACAAACATACTCGCTTGAAATGATACACAGAATAAGTAAAAAACAACTTGCTTGCATAAAGAACTAATAATTGATATGAAGCTATGGTAGTGTCACTAGTACATGAACTTACTCTTAGCTCTAGGTATGGTGGAGATTTCTTTGAAATGCATATCAGTGTTTGGTTTGATTGCAATTGGGATGATTTCATCGAGTAAAACTCCATTGTTGGTGGAAGTAATAATTGCAGCGGCAAGGGGAAATTTTGGACTAAAATTGAAGGGCATGCATATAGGATTTTGGGTCAAAATAGAGATTGGTTTGTTGCTATAGATTGCGAGCTGAGTCGAATGATGTACTAGTTTGGAATTGCTAGAGATAGGATTTGAGCTAGTCCATCATTGAATACCAGCTCATAACAATTTACAACTGAGCATTAGCATTTTGTACTCCAATTTGGAGAGCTCTTCAATAAAGTGCAAAAAGTACCACAAGAGACACCGAGGTTTGGGCTAAGAAGTGTCATCCCATCAGCATGGAAACCTTCTAGCTCTACAATACTAAGTTTGTTATTTATTGACTTCCAATATGGATGCTTAAAGGTTTATGTTTTACTATCCTTTAGTTTCATTGAAGGTAGTTTCATGGCTCTGTTTTTTCAAGACATCAACTACTGCTTTAAAGAGATGTCTTGTGGTTTTCTCGAGTGAAAGTATGAGTTGATGTTATCTGATTTTAGCAAGAGGAATTTAACAAAAATGTCTCATGGAAGTGATTATGACACTTATACAACTAATGGTGATCAAAACGAAGAGGGAGAGCAAGTTTCAAATGCACTAGACATGGATGTTTTTGAGGCAAAAGAGGCTTAGAATGAAGAGGGAGAAAATGCAATGTTCATAGCATAGTTGGCTAGTGGAGTGGGTACTCTAATATAGATTCTTTGGAGCCATCCATTTGTTGCATTTTTGCATGCTCTTATGCTTGAGACAAAAAAGAGGCATTAACAATTTTAAGATCTTAGATAGTTTGTGGGCACTTGTCGCTATACCTTTCAATAGATAGACACCGAGGATATCAAAACGCATAAGGAACCCCATTTTAACAACCCCTCCTAGGTAAGGTGCCCTTTTGTATAGAAAAAACAATAATATTTAACATGTAATTTTGGATAGTCAACTATTTCCCAACATTCAGCACATCTAGGGTGCTTTGATATTTGCTAGTGGTTGAGTGATCATTTTTCATCATCATCAAGGTCACCTTAGACTTCTTTAATAGGACCACTACAATAAGTTTGTTCTTGGCATTTTGCATCTTTGATGCAAGCTACAATATACTATCGTCGATGTGAGTGCCAAGGGACTAGCACTTGTCTAGGAGAAGGATAATGTTAATTGCAATTTCAAGAGCACAAAGTCAAAGCAAAGCCAAAGCACAAGTATGGGAGTATTATTTTTCAAGGCACTTGTCATTTGTTCCATGGATATTATTTTTATTTTTGTATTATTTTGTGAGAGCTAGGCTCATATATATGCAAATTGTAATATTTTTTGTGGATCTATATATTAAGTCACAATGGATATGACCTAGACTAGGTCTAATTAACCTCAGATGTAAGCATGCATCAAGAGGACCAGCCATGAGTCCACAAAGTGGGTAGAGCCCCAAAAAGTAGTGAAATACTTGAATGCAAGGTGGAAATCCTAAATGCATGGGACCTAACTTGAGCCCTAATTCACCAGGGACCTTGGCCCTAGCCCTAATTTTCATGCACTTAAGGCTTAAAAGTGTGTGGAACAAGATATTCATGTGTATACAAACTTTGAGCTGCTACTCATATTGCTTCCACTCTTCTTGTGTAATTATTGCTTGAGACTGAAAGTGTGTGCATGAGTCAAAAACTTAGAATAATGAACCTCGTCTTCATCTCTTGCTTTTTTCTCTTCATTCCTTCCCAGTAAGAGGTTGACTTTGAGATTGTGTGTTAGAAAGAATTTGTGAGAGTGACGAATCCAATGAGGTGAAGCTTTCTACTTTTTCTTCCTCTCCTTCTTCATCTATATCTTCTTCTCTCAATGGTGGGCATGCTCAATGTGGATGCATAGGAGTTGAGGTGTTGCTTATGAAGAGAGTATTACTTAAATCGTGGAATCATCTTCTAGCCTTCAAGCTTTGGAACTACAACATGGAAAAGTAATTGGTGTTACTACATCTCCAATCTAGTCTTCTATACTTTGTCTTATTTGGTAGCAAGAAAGGATCCATGGTTAGTTTGGAGTGGAGTGTGAGAAGTCTATGTGAGAACTAGTTGGCTAAGGAGGTTGAAGCTTCTAAAATAATAGAAGTTTTTTCCATTGTCCCCACTATTGTGCATTTAGCCCAATGATAGCATTAACCCTTCTTCTTTTGTGTGCCACCCCTCTATAAAGTAGCTAAAGCACTTGAAGTGTGGCTGCCAAAATGCGATAAAAACATTCCAAATGTAGTGTGTGCTCAAGTAGCATCAATTTTATATGTTGAAATTTGGAGGGTGACTTCAATGTCAAAGCTCGTAATGCAATTGCAATACCAACAAACTCTAGAGGTAGTTTATAAAGAACAATCCCCTAGTAGATGGAGTTCATGAAGCTACTCCTAGCGTTATTTCGCTCGAAGAATGAATGACTAAATTGTATCAATCTCCTCAAATTGGATATTCCATAATTGACAATAGAGGGTAATAACTTCCATTATTGAGGAAGCCTTCTATATAAGTTGAAGCTTCTTCCACACCTTAGGAGATGTCCTACAAAAGGTGATTGTCAAAAGGACTTCCTTCGAGATGCATTAAAGAAGTGGTGGATATGCTTTGGTATCATCATTGTTCCAATCTAGGATTTTTTCCTCATCATGGTCTTCATCCCAATCAGATGGAGAGGTGAGGGTTTTGGGGAATGCGAGGCAAAACTTGAAATGATGTACCAAATACATTTTTGCATAGACTAGTGTTTATTACTGCTCTCTAAGTTAGATAGTAAGGGTCTTTAAGCTTATCATCAATGTTACAGTATGGAGGACCCATTAACAGATGATATCTAGAGAAGATAAGTAAGAACAAGAACACAAGAATCCAAAGATAATGAACTTGGAAAATGGAATCCATATACCAAAGCACAAGAGTGTGTACAAAGGCACAGGTTGTGGGCAACTAGCTAAGTGCTCCCAATCCCCCTCTCTCCAATAGAATGAAATGTGCACAGACAAAGGAGAGGCAATCTATAAATAGGCAATAATAATGCAAAATAAAAATTATTTTGGCCAGCATCTATAAAGACCAAAAGTACAAGTTGGCAAGCTAATGAAATGTGCTACCCTAAATAATGCAATGCACCCAAATAGTGAGTCCATATAACCAAGATACGTATATTGCTAACATAAAGGTCTCCTTGTCCTACAAATTTCTTTGCAAAGTCAACTTTTATTTCTTTTTGTAACCACTTGTCTTGCCTTTCACCAATACATCTACTATACTTGCATTTTCAATCAACTAATCAATGCTAGTAACACTTTTCTTCATGCAATAGTCATGAATCTCCTTGAACAGTGCACAATAATACTACATTGATAGTAGTACAAACGATGTGAACTAATAGCAACAAAGCTTTCCAACTCTTGCCTTATAGGTATCAATGAAACTTCCACCTAAATAGGCTACATCGAACTATTGAACAACAATCAAACCTTTCAGCCTATCCTATACTCCATTGAATTAACAACAATCAAACCTTTCTGCATATCCTATACTCCATTGAATGACTCAAATTTTACTATTTCCCATCTTGTATAATTTTTTTCCCTACCCTTGGGTGTCAAATTATCATATATAGGTGACTACAAAAATGGTGCCATGCTAGCATTTGCAACACCCATATTCCAAGACCAACCCCATTTCCTTGCATAGCAAATTTCCCTAAAGGATAAACATTCAACTTTACAATTTTGTATACATGCCAATGTTGCCATATAGGGTCTTCCACGTTTCTAATCATTCCATTTTACAATCTTGAGTACATGCCAATGTTCCCATACATAGGTTTGTGCATTCCAAGTTGGATACCCTCAACATTTACCCTTGCAAACCTTGCATAGTAGATATGCCCAATTGTCCTAGCATTCCATGACTACCTGCAACATTTCAATGATGACGGAACTATTACTACTGGTACTTTGGAGAATGTAGTTGTGGTAAGGATGATGAAAAAGTAAGTAGTGATAATGTTATCATGTAGCATTGCTGAGAAGTAGGGATGAAAAATGCCACTCATGTTGATGGGTCTTATGACTATTAGTCTTTTGTTGTATTTGAAACAATTTGTGCTCTCCATGGGGGTATGTATATCTTACTGTACAGTATAAAGGGTACTTTTGCAATGTGCAACTAGGAGATGGGGCAAGCTCCAAGGAAGCTTGGAGTATTGTCCCATACTTAAGGACCACCCAATTCATGTAAAGTTAGAGCTGCGCTACAACACATGGGATGATAGGTTGTTTGAACACACCCTTAATGTTATACCCATGATGTGCCCTAATATTGTGAAGTGGGAAAAAAAGGTTCAAGGGATTAGAGACATGGAGCCAACCAACTAGGGCCATTTGACGTAGCTAACTTGAGGACCCCTAGGTACAATGAATGTGTGTGCATTTGTCTAGAGATACCTTTTGTTCTTTTATTTAAAAGAATTATAAATACATGATGCTCATGATTTAGAAAGTGGTGATTGGGTAGAAAGGATGTGAACAACAAGAAAATCAAATGTCAATCATATCTTCAAGTAGAGATGTGCAGTAGAATGGAAGATGCAACACATGAAAATGGGGATATGCTATGGCTAAGACATTTACGTAAAAAAGAAAGGTGGTAGACCATCCTTATATGGAGTGGGTACCTGTTGCAATAACTTCATGAGAAGTTAAAGGTAACTGGTGATGAAAGAGGGGTGTGTCAATTATCGAAATTATTGATGAATCTATTAAAGAATGGTTTCATATCCCTTGGTTGAAACAAGTAAATATTCTCAAGTGTTTCTACATTCACATTAGGAAACTTGGGAAAATTATATCTCCCATGAAGTTTGTTATAGTCCCTACCTTGGCATCTGAGTTGCAAATAATAAAATACATTAGTATTTTCATACAATGTTGACTAGCAAAAATTAAACAAACCATTATAATATTCCCGCCATAACACTTCATATCAAGAAACAAATTCGGGCTTGAAATGTTTTAAAAATTACTCATTGAGTTATCACATAAGTGACCTCACGTAATATTGAGTCTCGCATTAAATCAATTCTGCAATCCGACATGAGAAGATGCCTCAATGTTCCCAGCCAACAAGAAGCAAAGACGCCTTGTAAATAATATTACGACGGATTAATTAACAAAGCGGCTTTCATATGTCATAACTTAATGTGATAGGTAATTAGAAGACTAAAGAAAACCATTTGTGGGAAGTGGGTGGGCAAGATCCTTGACGGATCCATCCTACTACAAATGGGTGGTCCCGATAAGCTGGGAGCTTTTCTCAAGAGATTAAACGAAACGTTAATTAGGAAAATTAGGTAGAGCCGAGCGTTGACTTACATAGGGTTAGGTCTTAAACCTTGATCAATAATTATCTCAGGGAAAGGTGCGACGGCTGTGCCAGAACTCCGTTAAGGTTCCCTGAATCTTAACTAGTTGCTGGAAAAAAGCGTTGCACTCCATGAACTAAGGGTAACTATGATCGCTCCAGTCGGACAAGAAGTCCTTGTGGGACGCCTCCAATGGAGCTAGATGATGCATCAAGACCTCAGTTGTCAAATTAGGACCCCGAGCTTGTAGGTTGATCCTTGTGGGGATGGCTAGTACCTTTCGTTATGGGGTGGACTCTGGGGAACCTAGACGATAGACCATGTGCATTCTCACGAGTACTAGGTGAAGTCGTCTAGGATAGTTCCCCAATGGACCACTAAAATATGCTGCCAAGGAATTGTTAGGTAGGCACGTGACACATGGCATCAAAGCATAATTGAAATTAAAAATCTCTATGGTTTTTAAGACTAATTGTTCTAAGTAATAATTAGTTTGTTGATTGTTAAGGGATCAATTTTGGCAGAATAATGAAGCGTGAAACTAGTTCCTTGTTTTTCGAGCAATGTACACATATGCGTTGAACTCCACAGATGACGAGTGGAGAAGAGAAATGATGAGGATACTCAATCACCTATACGATCCATCCCTCGTGAATCGCGAAAGAAGATGGTTTTGGGATGAATGTTATTGTTACATCAAGGCCAATCAATTCTTCAATATGCAGACTAATCTAAAACGCCTTGAATGGATGGAAAATTTAAAAGTAGTTGAGGCCTTCCATCCAAAAGGAATCCACCTATGATTACCAGTGGTCGGCAGATACATCTAGACCATTATGTCTATGACAAGGTACTAAAGATAATCCCAACCGACATGATTATAATCCAAGGACGTCGCAAGTATCAAGATTACCGTATCCATGGTTTTCCAGATCCACCATTTCCACCGTATAGGTTTCTGGACATAGACAACAATTGGCCTACTTTCTTCTACATGAATGTAACTGATATCCATCCCTGAAAAAGAAAGATATAATGATATCTTGTTTTGGAAATTGTACATAGCATCTAGCCTATCCTATCGATGCCAATGTATCTCTACTTGTAAACATCTGCCATTTGTAAATATCCCTTACTTGTTAAAAATCATAGCATATGGCTACTAGTAATAAAATATAACATCAACTAGATTTTGTAAAAATATTATGCTCTTTGGCCCATCATTATTTTACAAAACTAGTAAGATATGTTAATGTGGAAATGAAGCTGAAAAGTTTAAAGCACTAAACTAATTCGTGAAACTTATGATAACCCAAGGTAATACAACTATCGCTAGTCCGGCTGAAATTCAGGAGAAGAAGTATCTCCTTAAGCAGGTTAAGCCACCAGAAATTGATGGCAAGGGCAAAGACATTGAAGCCGAGGTAGAGATTTGGATTGAGTGATAGCTGATTTTTGACTTCAAGAAGTGCTTAAAAATAGCAAAAAAAACTAAACTTCAAGGGAAAAATAGACTTCGTCGAAGGCGGCAGCTGCAATTAGTATGATTTTAAGCGGCAAGCCCCTAAAGTGCTTTAAAGACCTGTTGAGCGACAGTTGGGGAATTTTCATAATTTATCGGCATGTTAGATGAGACTCTGGGAGATGCCCAACAATGGGGGACTCCAAGACAGACTGCCAAAAATTTCCAGACCTCAAATCGGATGTCGGACAGTCGAATGGTAATGCCTGAGAGTCTAAGTGTAAATGGGTTTGAGGAACCAAAGGGTGTGACCTTTAGGGGGGGCCTTAATTTTTTAATTTCCTGGGAGGGGGGTTCGTTTTTTTCACGCATGCATCAAACTAACGCCATGGCGACGTTTTTTAAGGAAAGGGAGAGAGGGGGCCATCTCCCACCTCAATATACCCCTATGATTTGATTATATCATCTTGATGCTGGTTGTCTATGCTCCTCATCGCCACTCTCAGCTTCAAAAATGGTTGCTTGGATATGGAGATAAAAAACCAATCTTTCTCTCTCCTCCCTCTCACTTCCCTTAAGGGGTAGTTCATGCACATGAAGAAGAATGAAGACCGGTTGAAGGAGGCTTGCTCAACATGAACCGGATTGCTCCAAGATCAAGAGAAGGCTAAGGGGAGATGTTTAGCATTGAATATTTGCTGCTAGTCTATCCATTGGCAGTCTGTATCAATTATTAAAAAACCCGCAACATGCACATAAGCGGTATGCCTCATTTTTACAAAGGAAATTTGCTTATTGTTGATGTTTGATGGTTGAAATGGAATTCATATGGAACAAAAATTTGTTTGGATCTTGTTTGCATTATGATTGAGGGCTGTGCATTAAAAAAAATGCAGACCTGTAATGATAAATTGCCAAAGTTTACTTGTGTTCACTCTAACAATAGTTGTAAGAGCACTTAGCTCTACAAGTTATTTCTTCTTTCTCCTATGCCAATAACTTTGTTGACACTATCAAGAATTTCATCATCAACAATGCTGGTGAATTTTCCCTTTCAATAAATTTTCATATTCTTGTGATGCTTCTCAAAATGCCCATATTTTGAAGGATAATAACATTGAATTGAGTTATGATAGACTCTATCTCTTCCTTCTCCCAAAGAAATGGCCTCCTCCTTCATTAGAAGAATGATTATCTTCAAGATATTATTGATCATTTTTGTGGTTGGGGCTGGTTTGATTGATGTCTTCATCTTTCTCTTTTTGTATTGAATCTTCCTCTTTCTCTACTTGAAAAGAGGGATTTGTCAATTGTGCTTTACAAGTACTGAGGCGTTGCTAGTAGATTATTGGTCAATGAGAGTACTAAGAGGACATCTCTTTAGTGTATTTTTCAACCTTGTTGGAGTTTTTTGCCGAGATTGAATCAAGGGGCAAATCTCGGCAAAAACTCCAACAATCTCCCCCTTTTCTCAATTCAACAAGAGGCCCAGATTGAAGCAAGATCACTTGAAAACCAAACCATGAGTCATGGCATCTCTAGCAGCCTCTCTAGACCTCAAAGATCAAATCGTTAGTATCAAATTGTATCTTGAAAGCTTTCAAATAGCTCACTTGGAAAGATGCACTCCATAAAGAACTCTTCTTGGCCACAACCCATGAAACTATAAATATGGGGCATGAGGAGCCATTGAGGAGATTAACCCAAACCAAGAGAAGAGACTCTTCCCGAACCAAGAGAGAAGAGCAAGAGGGAGAGAGGCAAGAGAAGCGTGAGAAAGGAAATTCTTGTTGTGAAGACAAGGAGGATACTCCATCGACTCTCGAAATCGAATCCTGTCTCTTTTACCTTCACTCCCCTATAGAATTGAGACTCTACTTGACTTTCTCTTAATTCCTAATAATTTCCATCTCTATCAATCCAATCGTGATGATCCAAAGCTCTATTGTCAAAGTCTTCTCTATAATCTTGTGATCAAAGACCATGGCCCCAAAGAAGAAAATTATGAAGGTTGTGGAAGCGAGAAGAACTGCTAATAATGCTATGGATGTGACCACTGCAAATAGAATGGCAAGTACTAGGATTATAAACGAAGCCGCGAACACCAACATCAACCAAGTGTTGGGGTAAAGGCGCCTCCATCGTGCCGCCCTGTGTATTACTACACTGACAGTACCCGCCACTGCACACTGCAGGTGGTGGGCGCCCGTCACGTCACTTTATTCTTTACATTCATTTTAGTGACTAGTGAATAAAGGAAGGCCCGGTCACACATTGTGACCATTGGAGTTCCCATTTCTTGTCTCTCTCTTTCTTGCTCTTGCTCTCCCGCCATAGCTCGCGTGCAAGCTTCGATCCTTCTCACCTTTCAACTGGTATCAGAGCTTGGCATTCTCTTGCTCGAGCTCGACTCGGTTCTTCCCGACCTTCGCATTGACTCGCTTTACGCATTGGGTCTCCATCCCGGCAGCCATAGCCGACCTCTCGAGCTCCCGACTCTCCCCGGCTTCCCGAGCTCCATCCAGGCCTTCTTGAGCTTCATCAGGGCCTTGCCCTTGAGGTATTGCTTCAGCATTTGCAGGCATTTGAGTGTATTCTCAGTTTGAAACAGGGCAGGAACAAAGGGCAGCCACTCTTCTTGAGCTCCATAGCTCATATCTTCCCTCTCCTTTGCATTGGGCCTTCATGGCTTGGTATGTGCCTACCTTGGGCCATCATTGAGCCCCCCCACACTCAACATTCAGCCACGTTGATCAGCAACCATTTTCCAGCAACTCACGCTGATTTCAGCACACCTATTCAGCCCTCCCCTCCTCACGTGTTGAAGCTGTAGCCACTTGATCTTCATCAAGCCCTTGTGTGTGGCCTATTGGGGCTTATTTTGGAGCCCCCCAACCATCATAACTCCACGTGATTGGCAGCAGCACTCCAGGCCTCAACACGTTGAATATGGCGCCCATTTTCAGACTTTGACCTCCACGTTTTACAGCTGAATGCTTTGTTGCTCACGGAGCACTCATCATTGGCCTATTTGGAGGGCATTTGAGCCATTTTTGGATGTCATTTTGATGCTTTGGCTTGACATTGAGGTTGGGAGCTGATCATTCTCAGTTTTGAAACTGTCATTCACTGCATAATAGTGCTGGAAACAGGGCAGCACCCCTGACACTGACATTTGTTGCTTATGCCTCATTCCATTGGAGCTATTTGATGCCCGTATGCGGTCTACTTCCTACCCGGATGTATTGGGGATGTATGCATTTGGTTTGACCATGATTTTGGCTTGAATTCAGGGCTGAAATCTACTGTTTAGAACAGTAAATACATGCTGGAATAACAGTGGGCTGAAGGTACTTTACATGCTTTGGCACTTACCTACCGATACCGGATGTATGCTTTGAGCTTTGGCATGATGTCTCTGACATTTGGGGATGACTTGGAGCATATGTATGAGATTATGGGATGCTTTTGAGCTTCACATTAGCTCCGTCTTCATTGGCATTTGGACCGACTTGGCATGCTCGTGGACCGCCTATGCCTCATGTCTCTGCTTGACAGTTAGGCTTTTGCATTACATGCTTTGGTTCGTGACATATGCTATTTGGTTTGTGTATGCCATACCGACATTTGGAGCTTGGATTTGGATGTATTTGAGCATTCTCGGCTTACTTGATCATTGATCTTAATTGCTATTTGGATGTCATTGAGTTGACCGAGAGCTTATGTGGGCTTATGTATTGCTTCATGGTTAATACGACCGGTGCTTCATGTATGTCATGCTCTCTTGGATGCGCTTGATGCATTGATAGGGTCACTTATCACTGGTGCTTTCTCTTGGGTTGTTTGAGCTTCTGAGCTCGCTTTGTACGCCTTTTGTGCCAGTGGGAGCATTTTACATGCTTGCTTGACCTTTGACAGTTGCATGCTATTGGAGCACTTACATGTATTTGGAGCAGTTTATGTCTTGAGAAGCTACATACGCATTGAGACTTTGGGATCATACTCCGATCTTTATGGATATGCATTGATGTACTCTTGGTTCACACGATTCTTATGAGCTGAGTCTCATATTTGGATCTTTCTCTTTGAGCAGACACCTATTTGTGTCAGGTTTTGGCAGTTACAGGAACACTTTGCCTAGAGTGTTTGGGGGTGTGCCTTTCATTGGCAGATGTTATTTTGACATGCTTCGGTGTTGAGCTCATGTTCTTTTCACTGTCATTGGCCTTGCTTATGTCCGTCTCATGCCGGCTTTGGACCTAGCATTGTTTGCTTGACATTGGATCCTATTTTGGGACAATTTGCTCTCTAGACTGCATACCTACAATTTATTACAGCAAGCAGTTATTGGTGGACTGAGGTGTACTTTTCATACTGAACTATCCTGATTTGGTGCACCGCACCTAGTACTAAGTGGGCAGCAAATTTTGGCACACTTTGCTCGCCCTTTGGACCCCGTTTTGGTCATTTTTGGGCATTTTCTGCAGTAAAACAGCCAGCAGTTTTACATTGTCTATGCATTTCCAGCCTGCATTATGGCATCCTCTTCGACTGATAATGCCATATTTAACATCACAAAGTTGGATGGTACCAACTACTCTTATTGGAAGAGTCAAATTTGGCAGGTCTTGGTGCAGAAATCTCAGATTAAACCACTTCGGTTGAGTGGGGAGCAGCCTGAAACTATGGACAATGACGACTGGCTTGAACTTGATGAGCTATGCAAGTCCACGATTGTATTGTCTCTCACTGAACAGGTACATTATAATGTATTTGAGGAAGCACAGAGTGCATGGGATCTATGGAATAAGATCAATAATCTTTATGATAAGAAAAGTCCGACGAGTCAGATGTACTGGTTGAAGCAGCTTATGGATCTATGCATGAAGGATAATGCGACTATGTCTGCTCACTTGAGCCAGTTCCATGCTATACTGAAGAACCTCACTTCGCAAGATATCACCTTTGGAGAGGAAGTAACTCCTCTTTTCTTGCTTGGGACTCTGAATGAGTCATGGGATGTTTTCCGTACTGCTCTTTGTGCCTCTAGTGCTACTCTAAAATTGGCAGATGTTGAGAGTGCTCTTCTTCAAGAAGAGGTGAATCGCAAAAACTTGGATGCCTCTCGTGGTAGTCATGCTTTGACAGTTAGAGGCAAGAATGACAGGTATGACCGTGGTAATGGCCGAGGCCGTGACTCGCAGAAGGGTCGGTCTAAATCTCGTGGCAAGTCGCGTAGTAAGTCGCGTGGTCGCAATGCAAATGTCACTTGTCATCATTGTGGGAAAAAGGGCCATATTAGACCACAGTGTCATGAGTTGCGCAATGAGAAGCGCAAGGATAAGGGGAAAGATAAAGTGCAGGAGAAGTCCTCTAATCGCAGCATAGTACCTGCGAAGTCCAGCGTCAAGATTGAGGAAATTAATGTCACGCAGACTGAGGAGTCCGATGGTGGTGATGAGTTTATACTTGCAGCTAGTTCTTCTGATGCTTCACACTTGACTAAGACATCTAGTATGTATGCACAGTGCTGGTTATTGGATTCAGGAGCATCCTTCTATGTGACGCCTTACCGTGAGTGGTTCCACTCTTACCGCACTATATCTGGTTCAGTCAGACTTGGAGACGACAGGTCTCTTGACATTGTGGGCATGGGTGATATTCAGTTGCAGTTTTCCACTGGCAGTTCATTTTTGCTTAGGGATGTACGTCATGTACCTGCGCTTACGCGCAGTCTTATGTCTGCAGGACAGCTGGATGATGCAGGATTTCATGTATGTTTTGGGGATTCTACCTGGAAGATTACTCGTGGCAGACTTGTGCTTACTAGAGGCGCCAAGGCTGGCAGCCTCTATCCTCTTGTTGTATCTGGGTCCTCAGTTGACCATGTTTTGGCAGTGGGTTCTATCCCACATGCATCACTTTGGCATGCCCGTTTGGGGCATATGTCTTTGAAGGGAATGAAAATGTTATCTGGTTTGCAGTATCTTCCGCCTTTGGATTATGCATGTTTTGACTCGTGTGATCATTGTCTTTATGGTAAGCAGAATAGGTCTACGCATAAGAAATCGGGTAGGCCACGCATGAGTGAGCCCTTGGCATTGGTGCATTCTGATGTTTGTGGGCCTATGCCTTGCATGTTTATGGGTGGCGCGAAGTACTTCGTTACCTTCATTGATGATTTTTCTAGGAAAGTGTGGGCTTATCCCATAAAGCAGAAGTCCGATGTCTTGGCAGTTTTTCAGAGATAGCTTGCTCTTGTTGAGAACCAGACTAGGTATAGGCTGAAATGCCTTAGGACAGATAATGGGGGAGAATATGTCTCGCATGCTTTTGAGCAGTTTTGTGATGACAGGGGTATTAACCGTCAGTTGACCGCCCCTTATACCCCACCCCAGAATGGGTTGGCTGAGCGCATGAACAGGACTATTCAGGAGCGTGTGCGCTCTATGCTTAGCCATGCAGGCCTACCCCAGAGTTTTTGGGCTGAGGCAATTAGTACGGCAGTGCATGTCATAAACCGATTGCCTTCCAGTGGATTGGATTTCCAGGTTGTAGAGGAAGTTTGGGCTGGTAAGCCACCCTCTTATGCGCATCTCCGTGTCTTTGGATGTGAGGCATTCTGCCATGTGCCCAAGGACAAGAGGAGTAAATTGGATCCAAAGAGCATTAAATCCATATTCCTTGGCTATGGTGAGTCAGGAGAGATGGGCTATCGCCTATGGGATCCGCAGGCGCGGAAAATAGTACGCAGCCATGATGTCGTCTTCCATGAAGACAAGATGCACAGGCAGCCTGAGAAGGTGGTTGAGATCCGCAGAGTGATCTTTCAGGAGGAGCCTAGAGCTCCAGCACAGCCAGTAGTACAGCCTGCAACAGTTCCTCCACAGGGCCAGGGTGTTGGACAGGCAGTTAGACAGGCAACAGAGCCTACGGTGAGACAGTGATCTGCTAGAGACAGACGTCCACCTGACAGATTTCAGCCCTCTATGCATTATGTTTTGGTTACAGATGCAGGAGAGCCTTTCACTTATGATGAGGCTATGCACAGGGGTGACAGTCACTCCTGGGAGAGGGCTATGCAGTCTGAGATAGACTCCCTGCATAAGAATGAGACTTGGGATTTGGTTGCCTTGCCTAACTGAAAAGTACCCCTGGACACCCCAAGCCGGCATACAAGGCTAGATTGGTAGCAAAGGGTTTTAAGCATAAACATGGTGTGGACTTTGATGAGGTCTTCTCTCCTGTGGTTAAGATGACCACCCTGCGCTTAGTCTTGGCTTTGGTTGCACAGCTTGACTTAGATCTATATCAGATGGATGTTAGACGGCTTTTCTACATGGGGACTTGCATGATGAGATCTATATGGATCAGCCTAAGGGCTTTGCAGAACCTGGTAGGGAGCACCTAGTGTGCAAGTTGAAGAAGAGCTTGTATGGCTTGAAGCAGGCACCTAGGGAATGGTATCATAAGTTTGATGCCTTTATACAGTCACAGGGCTATAGCAGGAGTGCTATGGATCCGTGTCTTTACACGAAGAAAGCCCGTGATGGCAGTTTGCTTATCTTGGTACTCTATGTTGATGATATGCTGATAGCAGGGAAAGCTCATGATGAGCTAGATGCTCTTAAATCTCAGCTAAAGAAGAGCTTTGAGATGAAGGATTTGGGACAGGCCTCACATATACTTGGGATGCGCATTAAGCGCGATAGGCATCAGGGGCTTTTGTATCTCTCACAGCGGGAGTACATTCATAAAGTCCTTGAGCACTTCCGCATGCAGGACGTAAAGCCTATTGGCTGTCCATTACCTTCTTATGTGAAGGTATCACAGGCCGATTGTCCGCAGACAGATGAGCAGAGGGCCGAGATGGCCAAGATCCCTTATGCTTCAGCCGTGGGCAATTTGATGTATGCCATGATAGCCACTCGTCCAGATATTGCGCATGCAGTTGGTGTTGTGGCACGCTATATGGCTACACCTGGCAGCAGACACTGGGATGCCGTGAAGGGTATCATGAGGTACCTGAAGGGTACAGCAGATATGTGTATTTGCTATGGCAGCCAGGATACAGGGGTGGTGGGGTACACTGACTCCGATTATGCAGGACATGCAGATAGTAGGAAATCCACTTCTGGCTATATATTCACCTATGCTGGAGGGGCTGTCTCTTGGATGTCCAGGGTTCAGAAGTGTACGGCTTTGTCTACCACTGAGGCCGAGTATGTTGCAGCCACTGAGGCTTGCAAGGAGGCCATATGGCTAGGCCGTCTAGTTGCTGACCTTGGGATTGATGCTATACCTACATTGCATTCGGATTCTATGAGTGCCATTCAGTTGGCTAAGAATCCAGTCTTCCATGCGAAGACGAAACACATTGAGGTGAGGTATCACTTCATATGTGGCGTCGTGGAGGACAGGTCTGTTGACCTTGTCAAGATCTCCACTGACGAGAATCCTACAGATCTGCTCACGAAGAGCCTCACTACTGAGCACTTTGCCTTCCTCAGGAGGTTGATGGGCGTTGGATGAGATGTCGCCTTTCCTCATCCCTTGTACCTATATACATTTGTACTGTCTTTTCTTTTTTCTTTTCTCTCTCACTAGGGCAGATTCGCCTTTAAGTGGGAGGTTGTTGGGGTAAAGGCGCCTCCGCCGTGCCGCCCCGTGTATTACTACACTGACAGTACCCGCCACTGCACACTGTAGGTGGCGAGCGCCCGTCACGTCACTTTATTCTTTACATTCATTTTAGTGACTAGTGAATAAAGGAAGGCCCGGTCACACATTGTGACCGTTGGAGTTCCCATTTCTTGTCTCTCTCTTTCTTGCTCTTGCTCTCCCGCCATAGCTCACGTGCAAGCTTCGATCCTTCTCACCTTTCACCAATGCTCATTATAAATCCCCAAGTAGCATATTTGATTATTAATTTAAATATTAAAGACAACAAATACATCATCATCCTACGGGATGGTAACAAAAAGCTGAACCCGTAAGAATGTGACTTTTTTTAAAAAAACTCTTGCATTTTTAAAAAAATCTTGGAAATTTTCTTAACCGTAAATTCCATGGAATAATTTGGGTTTACGCAATATGTATTGAAAATAGGGTGCAATGATTCTTTTTTTGCATCAAAATAGGATTTTTTTCAAAAACTAGATTTAAGAACTACGTTTTTTGCAAAAATATATATTCTATTAAAATTTTGATTTGTATTGAATTGATGGAACCTCTGATCGATAAACACAAACGTTAATTCTGTGAAAAAGTCTTGAGATGAAATTGTTAAAAATTCTTTCTGTAATAAAAATAATCGAGAATTTTGAAACTAGTGAATTATCGCTAGATAAAGACCCACAAAACTTAATTAAGAAAAAGAAAAAGATCATCACGAGAGTTGCTCTCAAAAATAGAAATCTAGAAGAAACAATCTCTTATTTAAGTTTAGATATAGCTACTTCCACTAAGTTTAGCCCTGATATTGTTGATTTAGAAAAGGGGTTTGGCTTAGAAATAAATTCATTGAGAGTTTGTGTATAATGCATTTGAAGTAAGTCGTTTGTGATTATAAATTAGATACTAATCTTTCCTAAATTATCAAGCTAAAAGATGGATAATTGAGTATAATTAGAGATAGTATTCCAATGGACACAAAACATCAACCGAGGCAATGTTTCCTGATGACGCTAAACCTTCCCAAGGCCAAAGTGAATAAAACCTACTCCAAGGGGTTTTTGTTTTCGCGTTAGTCAGTATAAACCAATCACGACATGAAAAGTCCTATCATAAGAAATTCTAGTTGGCAAGAGATGATGAGAATGCCATAAAACCTTTGGTCACAAACTCCTTGAACTCTTACCAACTGTCAATTAACCTTCGAACCCAAATTAGTACTCTAAAAGTTCCAATACTAGTCTAAGAACTAAACTTGGTAAGAATAATACATTCCGATTGATATTACATCCAACCACAAGAAACATTGTAAAAATATATTTTTCTCAAAGAAACTAATGAAAAAAATTTGCTTTACACAATTTGTGTCGTGAAATAAAAACATATAATGAATTTGTATTAAGAGATAATCAAAGAAGTTAATTTTTATATGTCAAACCTAAAGTGATAGATAATTACGTAATTAAAAATACTCTATCATCCTCGACACATCCAAACCTACGATTGAATGGACTCTATAACCTGAGAGCTTCTCTTAAAAGAAAAAATTTACGTCCATATAAATAGATAAACAAATTACCATTAGATATTATGAAACCCAACTTTCATCGTTTTAAAAGGCTAAAACAAGATTTTGTTTTTTAGACAAAAGAGTCAATATGCCACACTTTCCTTTGTCTCCCATTCTCTTTGAACCAAGTGCAATGCAAATCTACTTCAATTCAAGTAATCCTATAAGAAAAGAAAACTCCAATTACTAACACCAACTTACCATTAGCAGGTGACTTAACCAATCATAAGAATCTAAAACTCAAGTCGATCCTCATAGAAACAACCAAAACTTCCACTACAAGGTAAACTCAAGCGAACAGCAAACTCCAAGATATTCTACAAAAGCACAAATGATATTATCTAAGATATCTCTTGATGGGATACTAAAAATGTAAAGCTAGACCTCAACACTCAAGTGAGACCATATACTCCAACACTCTAGTGGAAACACCAAAATCTGAAGCCCAATCTAATAAACTCGGATGAAAATAAATTGACCACTAACTATGTCCAGTGCATTATTAACGGGAAAACTAAGATTTGAGGATCGCATCACGAAGCATTCAAAAAAAAAAAGGGGTCGATCTTGGCATTGGTGCGGCAGGAGTTTGCTAGCCCCAGGGCAATGGCAAGAACCTCAAGATGGCCACGCTTCCCAAATGCCGCAGTCCCAGCCCCAGCACACAATCGAAACTCAGGGAAGGGATCCTCTGGCAGCATGTGGGCCGGCCTCCAGGCATTGACTCGGGAAGGGATTGGGATAACCCGCACCTGCTTCTGAGCATTTTTACACGAGTTGGGGTGTTACAAGGCTTGAGATCAGCGCGGCCAGACATAATCATACCGCGGCGTCATAGTCATCCTCGCAGGCAGACACCTGCTATGAAGGAGAAGGAAGGGCGCAGAAACCCTAATATTGACTAGACCTAGACTGGCCACCGACCAGAATGCAAACTGTAATTTGTAGAACTTAAGCAGTCATTCATATCAGACGCTGACCTTGGGCTCGCTCAACATAGCCTCGTGAAGTCCCTTTGTTTTTATTCCAGAGCCTATTATTCATTGGCTTTGACTGAATGTTCTTTTAGCTTTTCCCAGGTAATAGCTGTCTCAGCCAGTCCTTGATCTTTATGCCACTATTTCCACCACGTGTGCCTCATTGCTTCGTGATCATAGCCTGATTCGTAAGGGTAGTTCCTACAGTAGTAAAGTAGTTCTCCATGGTCTCAATGATGGGACCTAAAATAGGTCGGCACTGGCTATGGCACTAGCCGAACCTCATGCACACAGCAGACAACCCCACCACACGGCCTCGCAGGCCAGGAGCGTCTCAAAAAGAGCTCACATAACACATCACCTGGCAATGCAGTAGCTCTTCTTGGCCAAAGCCTCAGAATATCATCAAAGGCTCTAACGTATTCTTTAACAGAAGGATAGGACTCTTGCCTAATCTGCATTAGTTTCCCTAAAACTTGGGTCATATGCACCTTCTTCTCATATTCATCTAAAAATCGATCACTCAACTCCTCAAAGGATTTAATAGACCCCCTTGGGAGGCTCCAATACCATTTTCTAGCCTCTCGCTTTAGGGTATTTGAGAATATGAGCATCCTATGAATGTCATCATACCCACTTGCAAGACAAGATAGGCTATATTCTCATAAATGCACCATCGAATCCTCATTAACCAGCCCATGAAACACTAGGAGATCCCTATAAGGAGGAGGGCATTTAGTTCTTTCCTTCAGGATCAACAACTGGGCCATTAAAATCCTCATATTTGTCATGACCTAGTTCCAGTCTTTTAGGGGGTCCGTCCTCTTCTGTTTCCACCTTTACTGGTGTAGGAAAGTTAATATTATCTTCAATGTCCCTTTCTACCAAGTCATAAAGTGGTCTAGGGAGGCCTATAGCCCTTAGCATGTCATTCCGATCCTTTCTTAGAGGATCTTCCATATCTTTCCCCTTCCTAGGAAGTTCCATGATGGCTTTATCTAGGACCTTCTACCCCTCATCAAAAGCAAACTTACCCTTAGCACTTAAGACCTAGGGATTGTGCCTTTTAAGCAACGGTTTTCCCTTTACAGCTAGGGCTTCTAGCATCCTTGTGATACCTAAAATTTTGGCATGATGCCCGACCACATGGGATGTTTCAGTCATTACTACACTCCACTGTATGTCAAGTTTTTCCCATGGCACTACGGCTTTAGCACAATCACTTGTTGATGCCATGACTGCCATAGCTTCCAACATACTTGTTCCATGCCCTATAGGTTGATAGATGGTTATACATGATTTCTCTTGGGTAGAGACCACACCACGACGACCATACCAATGGCATTAGAGGATGGGATAGCCACTAACAGGTTACTCTTCTCATCACCTAAATTATCTTCTATAGAGGACTCATGCTCTACATAACTAACTAAGTCCATCAGTAAGTTTTGTATAGGGAAAGCCAAGGTTTTCCATCCTTGAACAAACCCCATTTTATGGGCAACTTAGCACACTACTAATGGAAATTATAAACTTAGGTCCCTTTATAAACTAGAATTGGAAACCACCACTTATAGGCAGCTCCCAGCAAACGCACCACTGATGGGACCTAAAATGGGCTGGCATTGGCTATGGCACTAGCGTGACCTCATGCACACAACAAACAACCCCACCACACGGCCTTGCGGGCTAGGAACGTCTGTAATACACCAATGTACACTAGATAGACTTAATTAGGCATTTGTAGTTTATATGTAGTCCAACGTTTACCTTCCCTTCTCCTCAGAGGGAGACCCCATAACATATAGGCATAATACCTCATAGCACATACATAAGGAAGCACCTCTCAGCTGATTGTCGTAGCTCCACTGCGACTCTCCTACACCTCGGGGATTGGCCCCAAGATGCGTCGCTTCAACAAAAAGTACACACGATACAAACTCCACTCTTTCATTTTAAATGTATTCTAGGAGATACCATGTGTCCTCACCAAATAATTCCCAAAGATCGATCAACTAGCCTACAGATTAGGTTGTCTCACCTGATGCCAGGAGGCATATTTCACGGTGGATTCCGTGCCACGATGGATTCCGTGAGGTTTTATGGTGGATTCCGTAAACTTTGATGACCGGGGCTCATACACAAAGTGGATTCTTTGTGCGAGAAGTTGATGGGGACGCCTGTCCTTTTCGGGCGTTTCATTAATTTAGTGTGTACATGGGTGATTCCGCAAAATGCATATTAAATTAATAAACGTTTATGAGTTTAGAGTGCGCACTCGTAATAAATTAAGGTTAGGATTTATTTCTAACCAGTTGATTTATTTATATAGCTGAAGACTGCTAGGTATTCACTTTTGTCGGTTTAATTGTATTATTTTACTAACGATTGTGAATGCTTTAGTTGATGTGTAGAGATAGCAGCAGTGGCGGAGGAAAGCATTGGAAGATAGCTAGTATTCGATTTATGGATCATATTTTGATGGCCGCATACCTTAGGCATGGCGCCTATATTTTGTCACGCCTATTCATTGAGGCGTCGGATATTTATTATCATTTTGTATACACATGGGTGCACGATTATGTTATTTCTATTTGGACATTGTATTGGGCGTGCCAGACTCTTTGGGCACCGTCCATTAGCTTTATTCCTATTTTTGTGTTAAAGCAAACTCAAAAGCTAAAAGCTTGCTATTTTGTAATTTGGGCTATTATTTGAGCTTGAAGATGAATAATACATATAATACATGCTTTGTGGAGCGCTCACACAAGGCATGGGGGGAGATTGTACCCAATTGGTCTCTTGCTCTTGTCGTTCATGCTTTTTACCTTGTAATTTGTGCAAAAAGTAGAGTTCTATTGTTCTTGGGGACCTTCTGGCATTCACTACGCGAGCGTACAGCACCCGATCTGCGCACCATCACCACTCAAGCATAGGTCATCGTCACAGAAAACAAGTGCTATGCATCCAGTTCTTCATATTCTGATACCATGGTTGGTATGCACATGGAAAATTAGATGATCCTAAAGTGCTCAAACATAATTTGCAATAAAAAATGTGTCGTACATATACTACCCTCTTACTACACCGCGAAGGGCGTCTCAATCTGAGACAATGCACTCTTGCACTTTTCGGCTGTGCTACCTGCAGAGATTTGCTCCCAAACTCAAAAAATGAAAGCAACACTAGTCCTCTTACCAGAACAGCGCGAACTTGGTTTGCTTTCTTGAGCTCCCTACCATGAACCAGGCTCTGATACCATGTCAAGATTGTGGGAGAGAAGGAAGGAATCTCACTTGTAGCTTTCTCACTTACACAATGGGGGAATGCATACAAAGGTGGAGGCTAAAAACAGTTTTCCTCTTCTTAGTTGTGTAAGCCAAAAGAACTCTAGTACAGAGAAATAGAAGAACCCTATATATGGATCTCAAACCAAACTCAACTAACTAAGGTGGCATACTAACTGAGCCATAAACTAGAGTAGATAAGGATAGCTGTCATCTAGCTATTATTCATGGGCGGTGTACCAACCGCATCTGCAGCTAACAAATCGATAACATAAATGCACAACGGTCACCCTGGCATATCACGAGTGGAGCTCGATATCTCAAATGCAGTTTACACGGACGAAGCTTCCTCTTGGACGAAGGTCGATATTAATTTTCATAGTCGTGAAAAAAAAGATAATAAAAATCTACTTTTTAAAAAAAAGAGCTAGCCTTGTAATCCCAAACTTGAGCTACGCTCATCCCACTAACAAGATTTCGAGTGTATGAGGTTGTATGAAATTTTACAAGATGATTGATCAAAATATGAAAGATTTTATGGCTGAAGGTGATTTTGTGGAACCAACGATGGAGCAAAAATTGGACCTAATTATGATGCAGCTTCAAAAGGAACGAAGAGCACATCAAACTTTGCAAGCTCAATTGGCCAGTCTGCAGCAATCTACTACCGATCAATATGAACTGCAATTCGAAGATATTATACGACGTACGATCGATGCGACACTTGAAGCGCAATCTATTCGGAAAGAAACAAAGATAAATAAAAGAAATTTTAAATTTTGTACTTTCAATGGGTCACGTGATGGAAAGACTGTACTTGCTTTTATCAGTCAGTTTGATGATTATTTTCATGAAGAATAGTATAATGAAAAAGATAAAATTAAGTGTGTCACTAATCATTTAGTGAACAGAGCATCCTTATGGTGGAATATTGTCTGTAAAAGCATTGATTGTCCTACTACTTGGGAGACTTTTCAAAAGAGATTTTTGCAGAATTTTCTTCCACCCCAATTCCATAAAAAAACAATCAAGCAATGGGATCTTTTGCAACAAGTAGATTGCGGGCATATTTTTCAATATTCCCAGCATTTTTGGAATGCTTTATTGCAACTACGAATGCTCGAAGATGTACCTGAGGTGACCCATAAGCATAAGTTTATGTCTAGGTTACTTGGTCACTTCTATGCGAAAGTGAACATGTTCAAGCCAACGACTCTCGAAGATGTAATTTTCTTGGCCCATGATGTTGAAGACAAAAGTTGAGGATGAGAGAAGGGACCACAACAATTCTCAAACAATGGTAACTTCGATACAAAACAATTCAATTCTATTTTTCGAAGATTCAATTAAAACCGTTTTTTTCCATCTTCATTCCGTAAATCTTGGACACGACCCCTTGCTTTACCATCAAACACAAATCCAAATCTTAAGCCATCTCTTCAACCAAATCCCAACATTCTTAAACTTTCCGCTGTTACCAATAATGTGTCTAAAGTCAAATTCATAGTCTGTTACAAATGCCATCAACCTGAACATGTAGCGACGAATTGTAAATCCAAAAAGCCAAGTGTTCATATAAACTATTTGGGAGCGATTGAAGATGAAAATCATGAAAAAATGCCAAATTTTACGGAAGACGGGAACGATAATGGCACTACTCTAGATACTTTATCATGTATACCAAATCCCCATTCTTTATTAACGATGAAATGTTTTATGCAAAATAAAGAAACGACTATTTTATATAATGATGGGAGTACACACTACTTTATTTCTGTAAAATTGGTTAAATAATTAAAATTACATACTATTTCTACTCATTATTGCTTCAAGGCTGCATTCTTAGGTACTAAATACAATGGAATACAAGAAGTGCATGACTTAGAAATTAAAATTGATAATTATGTTGAACATAGAAATTTCCTAGTAGTGCCTTTGCAATCTAGTGACATTATTTTAGGAATTTCTTAGCATCATCAATATAATCCTGATATAGATTATTCCACTCATTCAATGAAGATTCATTCTCATGAAAAACAAATCACATTGCATGGTATGCATACTTTTGATAAATTTCAATTGCTTAGTTATACACATGCTAAACGTACATTAAGAAAAGGTACCAAATCCTATATAAATTTGGGTGAATGAAATTAAAGTTAAGGAAAATAAGATGAATCCTAAGCACACACAATTTCTTTCATAATTTAAAGATTGTTTTGTTGCTAACTTACCACCTTGTTTACCACCCACACGTCCTGAAGATCATAAAATAGACTTAATTCCAGGTTGTCAACCACCATGTAAAGCACATTATCGATATAATCAAATTTAACAGAAAGAAATTCAAACTCAAGTTGAAGAATTGTTAACTCGAGGACTCATTAGACCCAGGAGTTTTCCTTTTGGTACACATGTTCTATTAGTTAAAAAGAAAAACAACTTATAAGATGTGCATTGATTATCGTGCCCTAAATAAAATCACTGTCAAAAATAGATATCTGATCCCTAGGGTAGACGATCTTATGGACAAACTACAAGGAGTTGCAATATTTAGCAAAATAGATTTTAAATTTGGATATCATTAAGTACGACTGGACACATACAACATTTTCAAAACTGCATTTAAAACTCAATTTGAACATTATGAATTTCTTATTATGCTTTTTGGATTAACTAATGCACACGCTACATTTAGTCGTATGATGAATCACATATTTTTGAAGCATCAACATCGTGTCATTGTTTTCTTTGATGATATATTGATTTTCAGTAAGATTGAAAATGAGCATTATGAATATTTATCTTTGGTTTTTCAAATATTGAAAGAAAATCAATTATATACTAATCTTAAAAAGAGTGATATTTTCCAAACACAAATTGAATACTTCGAACACATTGTTTCATCTGAAGGTATTAAAGTTGATCCTAAAAAGATAGAAGCAGTTTTGAATTGGCCGAGATCTAAATGTGTATGAATTATATTCTTTCTTAAGTCTTGATAGCTTTTACAAAAAAATTGTGAGAAATTTTTCATTGCTTGCATTACCTTTGACAAAATTATTAAAGAAATATATTGTGTATCATTGGTCTGAAAATAAGCAAAAGTCCTTTGATTTACTAAAACGTGCTAACTCATGCTCTTGTATTGCAACTCCTTAACTTTACTATATCATTTTTTCTAAGTCACTCTTGCTAGTGGATTTGGAATAGGAGTTATTCTTATGCAAGATTTCCATCCCATAGCTTACTCCAGCTGCAAGCTTAAACCCTCTAAACTTAAGTATTCTACCTACGATAAAGAATTGCTAGCTATAGTACAAGCTTTACATCAATAAAAACACTATTTAATGGGATCTAAATTCATGATTAAAATTGACCAATAAAGTATTAAACATCTTCTTAATCAGCCAAAATATTAAACAGACATATTAAATGAACTGTTTTTATTCAAAATTTTCATCCACTTATCCAATATCAATTCGAAAAAAAAAATGTTGTTATCGGTGTCTTAAGTAGAAGACTAACTATTCATAATATCTCTGTGATATCTTTTGAGTCTCTTATCCCTATGAAAGATAAATATGACCAAGATCCTAGTTTTCAAACTGATTAAAATAAATTAATTGCCAATAACTAGATTCCAATTGATTCATTGTCCTATGTTGATGGATTTATGTTTTATAAGAAAAAGTTATGTGTAATTGTTCCATTTAGATCATTTGTGTTGCACGAAATTCGTCGTCTCCCATATCATAGCCATAGAGGTATTATTTCTACTTTACGTACTTTAATTGAAGATTTTTATTAGTCACAGATAAAACCTGATGTTTTTAACTTTATATTTGAGTATTTAATTTATCAAAGAGTTAAGCAACGCCATGGTAAGTAGTATGGTTTATAAATTCCCTTATCAATCCCTGAAAGACCATATGAGCATATTTCAATAGATTTTATTATTGGTCTGCTTAACACTCAAGCTAATCACGATATGATATTAAAAAATCCCTAAAGCTATTAATTAAAGCACACAAAGACAAGCATTCAAATGAGGCTAGAACTCAACACTCAAGTGAGACCATATACTCCAACACTAGAGTGGAAACACCAAAATCTGAAGCCAATCTAATAAACTCGGATGAAAATATATTGACCACTAACTATGTCCAGTGCATTATTAACGGGAAAACTAAGATTTGAGGATCGCATAACGAAGCGTTTCCAAAAAAAAAAGGGGGGGGGGGGGACGGTGTAAGGGCTTTGTAGCTATACCATGCCGTTGCTACCGATTGCACCTATATAGGGAGTAGTATTGACTCAAAGCCCTGCCTTGTTTCCACTCTACGTGTGATTCCCTATGCCCAGTGGTGAACCCTCTTATGTGCGGCGTCACGAGGGTGTAGTCCTGGGATGTGTCTATGTTGTTCCGCTTTTGGATTGAATAATACAAGAGTATACCTTGAGCTCATATCGTGTTACCTTTCTGTGCCGTGTTGAGTGCGTAACGAGTGCAGGTTCATCACACTTGGTATCAGAGCAACTCTTGCTCGGAGTGAAGGAGTGCTCACGGAAGCAGGAGAAAGGATCCAGTGCCCCGAAGAAATCGAAGTCGTAACGACCCACAGCGCGACGCCTCGCGTCATGTCGCCCCACGTCGCGTCGCCCCGGTGTGACGCCCCAACCGTGACATCCCACCATCTGAAGACGTGACGCAGCTTCCCCGTGGCATGACCCACACCACCACCGGTGAAATGCGGCTTCCCCGCGTCGACACCACCAACAACCACATGGAGGACGAAAGGGAGAACGTCACCCTCCCAACACTGGAGGAGAGAAAGAAGAGTAGGGGACAAGAATGGAGAGTGGCCCAGGAGGAGAAAGTGGCCGGGCTAGAAAGACAGTTAGATGATATGTCATGCATGCTAGAATCAATATGGAGGAACATGCAGATGAAAGAAGAGGAGGAAGAAAGGAGAAAGAAACTAGAAGTAGAGCAGGGCTATAGAGAATGGGTAATTCAACAACAAGAAGAGGAGAAAAGACACCGAATGCAAGAGGAGATGGATAGAACGGGTAGAGAGGAGACATCTAGGAGGGCGCAAGATACAAGGAAGGAGAAGGAGAAAGTAGTAGAATTAGGAAGCAAAAAGAAAGACAAGAAGAAGGAGAAGAAGCACCATCACAAAGAAGAGGAAGATAGCAGTAGTTCAGAAGATGATTATGGAAAATTCAAGATGCCCCAACCCGCCAAGTACAAGGGAGAGAGGGATAGTTTGGTTCTGAAGAAGTGGATCGCAGAGGTGGACAGATACTTAAAGTATTCACGAATTACTGAAGACAGGAAGGCGGAGGTGGCAGCCATTTACTTGGAGGAGGACGCTGCCAGTTGGTACTTGCTAGAACAAGAGCAGGGCCACACAATCTGTTTGTGGGAAGAGCTCCAGGAAGAACTGAAGGACTACTTTATTCCAAAGCTGGAGAAATTCAAAGTGAGAGATTAATGGAGGAACCTCAAGCAAACACAAGGAAAGATGAAAGAATATGTCAGCAAATATAGGCAGATCATGCTGTAACTACCAAACATGGATACAGATACTAAGCTACATGGATTTTTGTTTGGGATGCAAGAATGGGCGAGAAGAGATGTGGAGAGACAAGAGCCAACAAGCTTAGCAGAAGCCATGAGAATGGCCGAACGACTGGTGGACCTGGAAGGTAGAAGAACAGCACAAGGAAATCAAAACAGGTTCAACAACAACTTCAACAACACCTTCAACAACAACAACTCATGGAACCAGAGGCCCAATGCTCCTAGAGGAGCATTCACAGATACACAGAGCCAAAACAACACGACCACCACAGCTATATCACAAATCGCCTTAGTACCGAGAGGAGCAGCAGGAAGATGGGGAAACAATCACTACATGCCAACCCCTAGTACATCATATGGGCCAGCAAATCAAACACGTCATGGTGGAGACCCCCAGGCCCACCCGTCGGAATTAGATGCTTCAAATGTGGGGGTCCACACTACCAAAACAGATGCCCAATAGAAGATACAGCTTCGTCAAGTGGATCAAGGGTGAATGCAACTAGTGCATATGGAGGAGAAGAACTACAACCACCGCGAATCCAGGAAATCCCTAGTGGGAGTGAAGAAAGCATGGACCACCCAAGGGTAAGGGCCGACCCTAATGCATGGCAGCCAGAGTAGCAACAGTCCATCATCTATACATCAAAGGCCAAGTGGGTGAGGATAACCAACCCATCACGGTGGACACAGGAGCAACACACAAATTCATGACACCAAGGTGTGCAGCAAAACATGGACTAAAACTGTCGAAAGCCCCAGAAGGACTAACAGTGACATTCGCACAAGGAAAAGCCAAGGAGGTGAAACAAGTCTTTGCAGTCCAAGTAGCAGCCGACAAGTGAAAGATGAAACTCAACTTCTTAGTAATCCCCATGGATGATTTTGAAGTGATACTGGGATTGGAATTCTATGACAAGTATGTCATTGCAATGTTTGGTAAAGGTGTAAATGAAATGATGTTAGATATGCAAGGAGAAGGCGTCAGAGTACCATGTGAAAGAATGCAACTACCTGGCAGGACCCCAATCAAAGTGCAAATGAAGGAAAATAAGCCAGGAGTAGCTTGCCAAACAATGAAGCAGACTACAACCCAACCAAAGGGCCAGACCCAAAGTGTACCAGTCCAGGGGACCGTTATCAGGCCACGTATCATGACTTGCAGTGCCAAGCAAGTCGAACAATCAGTCAAACAAGGAGATATGGTCTATCTATGCATGATCCGACCGATTGAATAAGAAAGTGGCAAGAAACCCAGACAACAGAACAAGAAAACAGAAGTAGCAGAAATACTGGAAGAGTTCAAAGATGTGATGCCAGCAGAGTTGCCCAAGGGTCTACCACCCAGGCGAGATGTAGATCACAAAATTGAGCTAATCCTCGGGTCAACCCCACCAGCCCGAGCTCCTTATCGCATGAATCACACCGAACTAATGGAACTGAAGAAGCAACTGCATGAGTTAGAAGAACAAGGATTCATCCGCCCTAGCAAATCCCCCTTTGGTGCCCCAGTGCTATTTGTAAAGAAGAAGGATGGGGGACTCAAACTCTGTGTAGATTATAGGGCCCTTAACAAAATCACCATCAAAAACAAATACCCCATGCCCCTAGTGGAGGATCTCTTAGATAGGTTACACGAGGCCAAGTACTTTAGCCGAATTGACCTTAGATCTGGATACCACCAAATCCGCATAGCAGAAGAAGATATCCCCAAAACAGCATTCCGTACTCAATATGGTAGTTTTGAGTTGCTAGTACTAGGATTCGGCCTAAGCAATGGGCTAGGCACATTTTATGGCCTCATGGATGGAGTCTTTAGACCGGAGATAGATATCTTTGTCATTATCTACATAGATAACCTCCTAGTCTACAGCAAAACATTTGAAGAATATAAACAGCACCTACGCCGAGTTTTTGAGAAATTGCAGCAGCACCAGTTATATGCCAAGCCCGAAAAATGTGAGTTTGCAGTAAAAGAATTGGAGTTCTTAGGCTTTATTGTAGGAGCAGATGGAATCAAAGTGGATCCTAAGAAGGTCGAAGCCGTCCAAAGATGGCCCATACTCAAGAATGTAAGAGAAGTACGGGAGTTCCTCGGCTTCACAGTGTTCTACTGAAGATTTATAAAAGATTACAGCCTCATCACTGCCCCCCTCTCCCACCTCACCAAGGAAGATCACCCTTTTACATGGGGGAATGCGCAATAGGAAGCCTTTGAGCAGATGAAGAAGTGCATGAGCCAAACCCTTGTCCTAAAGGTGCCAAACTTTACAAAACCCTTTGAAATTTCCACATATGCATCCGACTACGGCATAGGAGGTGTCCTGGTACAGGAGGGCCACCCCATTGCTTATGAGTCAAAGAAGTTTACTAGTGCTGAAACAAGGTGGAGCACGCATGAAAAGGACATGTTGGCAGTCATACACTGCCTTAGAAAATGAAAACATTATGTTCAAGACAAGCATACAGTCGTCTTCACCGACAACATTTTCCTCAAATACTTCCAATCTCAACCTAAGTTATCGGCAAAGCAAGCCCGCTGGCTAGACTTCCTAACCGAATTCGACCTAGAGATTAAACACAAACCCGGTTCCACAAACAAGATTGCAGATGCATTGAGCCGAAAAGCAGACCTAAAAGCTATCAATGTGATCAACAACAACTTCATAGAACTCGTCAAAGAGGCCCTAGAGCAAGACCAAGAAATGCACAAAATAATCAAAGATGTGGAAGCAGAGAAGACCCCACACGAAATGTATACCTTAGAGGAAGGTATCCTCTTTCTAGGCAAGAGATTGTATATCCCCAACAATGTGGAATTGAAGAAACTCATACTGCATGAAATACATGACGGCAAGATTGGAGGCCACAAAGGGCAAAGCTAAACCTTGGAGGCCCTCAGGAAGCAGTTCTTCTTGCCAAACATGAAGAAAAAAATAATAGACTACATCAAAACTTGCTCCACTTGTCAAATGGTCAAAGCACCACGATCAAGACCAGCAGGTCTACTACAGCCATTATCAGTACCCAACCGCTCGTGGGACGTCATCAGCATGGACTTCATTGTGGAACTACCTGAGTACCATGGGTGCACAATCATCTTTGTAGTGGTGGACTATTTTTCCAAACAAGCTCACTTCATCCCAGCCAAACCACCACTGAACGCCAAGGAGATAGCACACCTCTTCTTCACACATGTACTCAAACTTCATGGCTTACCGCTGACTATTGTATCAGATAGAGATGGAAGATTCATAAGCGACATGTGAAAGGAACTCTTCAAGACTCTGGAAACACAATTAGGATTCTCATCATTCTTCCACCCAGAGACAGATGGACAGACAAAACAAGTCAACCAAGGCATCGAAGATTATCTCCGAAGCTATGCCCGAGTAGACCAAAAAGATTGGGCATTGTACCTTGATGTTTTGAAATTCCATTATAATAGCTCCATATACTTGATAACCAGGTACACTCCCTTCGAGTTAGCAACAGGAAAAGAAATCATAATATCATTGGCCTTAGCATCCGGAGCGGCCAAAGCAAAATATCAAGATACAAAAGAATTTTTAAAGTGAAGAGACCGCAATGCAGTAACTAAACAAAGCTTAGAGCAAAGCAAGATCACCATAACAGAGCAAGCAAACAAAAAGAGAAAGGTTGTACTATTTGCCATAGGAGACATGGTCCTAGTAAGCTCTAAGAATATGTCACTTCCCAAAAACATGACCCCCAAATTCAATCACCATTACTATGGACTCTATCAAATCACTCGAGTGCTGAACAAAATCACCTATAAGCTGGACCTGCCAGATAGTGTTTGTGTTCATAACACATTTCATGCTCGTCTTTTGCACAGGTTCTATCCCGACAACCAATGGGAACGGCACATACCAATGCTCCATTCCAAGGGTTCCTTCGAAGTAGAAGCCTTCCTCCGACACCGAGAACAAAGAGACTTTCTCGAATACCTCACCAAGTGGCACGGGCGTTCACTCAAGGAGGCCACTTAGATCTCAAAAGTGAAGGCTCACAAACAAAAAAAAAATACCTTCACCTTTTGACTCGAGAAAAATCCCCCAACTCCTTCCAACAACCCTTGAGCCTTTCCAATACTTCAACAATAATGCGGTTTTTAAGCATAGACCCAAACGTGCCCCACTCCTCAAATGTAATCGAGTCGAGAGTGGACCCGCATAGTAGCAACCATCCAAAAAACAACTCCAATAAAACAAAGGCCCCAACGTCCTAATGCAGCAAACATTGGCAAGTCTGATAGCATTGACTATGTTAAGACCCCGCGGTCCCTTAGACCGACAGACACTGACCAACTTGATAGGAAAGGCTGCATTAAGACCCCGAATGAGTCAAATAACAAACACTACCCTTAGATTGCTCAAGTAACAAATCCAATAAGCGGAGGTGAGTGTAAAGGCTTTGTAGCTATACCATGCCGTTGCTACCGATTGCACCTATATAAGGAGTAGTAATAACTCAAAGCCCTACCTTGTTTCCACTCTATATGTGATTACCTATACCCAATGTTGAACTCTCTTATGTGCGACATCACAAGCATATAGTCCTAGGATGTGTCTATGTTGTCCCACCTTTCGATTGAATAATACAAGAGTATATCTTGAGCTCATATCGTGTTACCTTTCTGTGCCATGTTGAGTACATAACAAATGCAAGTTCACCTTTCTATACCGTATTAAGTGCATAATAAATACAGGTTCATCACAAGCAAGGGCAAGGGCATTCAATCATGGCATTGGTGCGGCATGAGTTTGCTAGCCCCAAAGCAATGGCAGGAGGCTCAAGACGGCCACGCTTCCCAAATGCCACAGTCCCAGCCCTAGCACACAATGGAAACTGGGGGAAGGGATCCTCTGGCAGCATGTGGGCCGGCCTCCCTTCCCCTGGCAGCATGTGGGCCGGCCTCCAATCGAAACTCGGGGAAGGGATCCTCTGGCAGCATGTGGGCCGGCCTCCAGGCATTGACTCGGGAAGGGATCGGGATAACCCGCCCCTGCTTCTGAGCATTTTTACACGAGTTGGGGTGTTACGAGACTTGAGATCGGCGGCCAGACATAATCACACCGCGGCGGCATAGCCATCCTCGCAGGCAGACACCCGTTATGAAGGAGAAGGAAGGGCGCAGAAACCCTGATATCGACTAGACCTAGACTGGCCACCGACCAGAACGCAAACTGTAATACCCCTCTCGAGCATGGCACCACGAACGCCGCACGCACACGCACACAGAAGCGAGGACCACCGACCGACCGGGAACCTGTACTGAGAAATTACCACTGAGAAATTACCAGACACAGAGCGAGCGTATACTTTCCTCAGGGAGCTGGGGGTGGTGTAAAGATACACCTTTTGAGGAGATGCTTATGATGAAAGGAGAAGGGCCGGTTTAAGCCCTCTCCCCGCGGATGCGGCGGGCGAGCTGGATGTCCTTGGGCATGATGGTGACGCGCTTGGCGTGGATGGCGCAGAGATTGGTGTCCTCGAAGAGACCGACGAGGTACGCCTCCGCGGCCTCCTGCAGGGCCAGCACCGCCGAGCTCTGGAAGCGCAGGTCCGTCTTGAAGTCCTGCGCGATCTCCCGCACCAGCCGCTGGAAGGGCAGCTTCCGGATGAGCAGCTCCGTGCTCTTCTGGTACTTGCGGATCTCCCGCAGCGCCACAGTGCCGGGCCTGAAGCGGTGCGGCTTCTTCACGCCGCCCGTGGCCGGGGCGGACTTGCGCGCCGCCTTGGTGGCCAGCTGCTTCCTGGGGGCCTTCCCCCCGGTGGACTTGCGGGCGGTCTGCTTGGTGCGGGCCATCTTCCTTCCTTCCTTGCTTTCTTGCCTCCTCTTGTTACACCAACGAGACGATCGACGATAAAGTGCAACTAGTGAAGGGCGAGCGACAGGGAAACGATGCACATGACCTTCACAGGCGCGTATCCTCCCTTTTATATAATATCGGTCGATCGGCCTCGTTGCGTTTTCAAAAAATTTCCAAAACGCCCTTTCCCGCCCTTCCTATCCGACGGCTCCCACGCACCCACCGGACCGCCTAGGGTTCTCCATCCTCCCTCCTCGTTATCCATTGGCGGAAATCCGGAGCTCTTCGGATGCCTCCATTTCTAGCCAAGGGATGTGCTTGGCTCTTTTGGAATTTGTGGGCCATGTTTGTGAGTTGGATTCCCAAGTAAGGACATATTGAGACTCCGCAAACTGCCATGTCAAAACCGGTTAGTATAGTTGCAACACTTTGGCATGTGAACAAGAGACTAGTCCAATCTGTGTCCATTGCGCAACATGGTGGACATAGGCAAAATCTTTCTAGTAGAGCTCGTCAAGCGCAAGATTTGCACTCCCACCCAAAATCAACACATTCTGTTCCACCACGTATGACAACGACCCATTGACAAGCTTGCGAAGGATGTTGCCCGCAACCAGCTATCCCATTCAAATATAAATAGAGAACATGGGATTGTAGAACATCTGTCCACCGACCCAAGCTATACTGGCCCTAAGAAGCTCCTTTCCAAACCATCAGCAATCCCTTGGCTCTTTTTCAAGGCATGTGAGGGCCAAATCTACAAGGCTCTCCCTTGGCTCTTTTTCAAGGCATGTGAGGGCCAAATCATGCAAGGCCCTCCCTTGGCTCTTTTTCAGGGCATGTGAAGGGCCTACTTGGCAAGCACCTTCAAAAATTCCAAGGCACAATGAGCCTCGTGACAAGTAGTCCCATATTAGTTATACCGGTAGTAAGAACTCAATCAAAGGAGAGGTTGCCCAAAAGATTTGCACCCTGAAAAGTAGGGATGTATTTAGTGACTCCCGCAAAAATAGTTAACCTCAAAACATGACCCTCATACCTTAGAGGCAATGGATCCCTAAAAAGAAGTTAGCTTCAAAGGCAGTGCCCGTAGCTTCGAAAACAAGAGGAGCGCTTTTGGAGAAAGAGTGTTTTGTACTTTCTAAGCTCCCCATTCTTTGGATTTCATCTGGCACAGACGAACTTGCCAATTCCTTTTGATGTGTTGATCTAAAGCTAAGTAAGGTGATAAGTCGGTCGGATATCACATCATGTGAAGGTCCAACTCTGAAGCAATTGGAAAGTGCTTCACATTTGGCCACATGCACCTCTCTTGCTTACATAGTTGACTTGCAATCACTCCACCACAAACACATGACGGAGGAGGGCTACCTATTCGTACTCTCAAAGTAAAATAATCTATGAATTGGGAAGAATTGGTTGAGGGGTCAAAAGAGGAGTTGCCCAAGCCAAAGGAAACTCAACCAAAAACACAAAGCGGAAGAAGAGACATAAAAAATCAAACGCATACAAACAAAGACAAATAAAGTGGAGTTATTGCAACACTTGTTAATGTGAACTGTGAGAAGAGCTATATAAGAACCTTGTAGATATTGAATATTTACTTTTGGTGAATGAGAAAATATAAAGTAAAAGGAACTTCAAATATTACTCCAACCGTATAGAAGATGTTTGGTGAACAAAAGGAGAAACCGTCATAAGGTACTATTTGCAGTGGATGTGAATAAACATAATACATAGCAAATGATAGCTATCAATGAAAAGATCTCATGAGGTCCACAACCCACAATGCCCAAACCAATGTTAGACATGCTCAATACCCAACGCTCATAAGGTACCACCGATGATCCATGGTGCTCTAAATTGTAAGGCCCCCATTATGAGGAGAAGCCATGTGTAAGCATTGACATTGGGTGGGTCCTAACTTATATGTCAAACGAGGTCTATGTGACTAAATGGCAAAAAGGTGACCTTTATGGATCTAGCCTTTAGGTTAGATACAGTATTTATGCTAGTAGCAACTTGAGGGACAATGATGCATTGAGTTGGGGGTATGGGAGTTATTAGGGACCCCTATTTTGGGGTCCGAGGGCTGTAGAAGTGGCCCCTGGCCGGGGGGTCAGTGCCCCCCCGACAAGGGTCTGAGGTTTATGCCTCTAGCCCAATGGTAAAGGGAATATTCCCTAGAATATTCACTAGTCGATTAAGAAATGTTCATAATATGGTTGAACATGCTGACCACACTACCTTCCCTAGCTATAAAAGGAAGACCCCTCTAAAGCCATCAAAAATTTTATATTTCACCAATTAGAATTCTTCTAACTACCATGAAGCTCTTTGCCCTATCTCGCCATCTAAGCTTCACAGTGGAAGCCTATGGGTGGACCAAGCCATCTTTGTTTCTATTCGTTTAAAATTAAAGTAATCTCTGTTCTTCCCATATTTGCTATGTGTTCTTTGCTCCTTGCTCAAATTTTGTTCGTTGTGCCATGTAATTTCCATAAACAAGGCTCACTAAGACTTACTAGAAGAAAAACAATAGGGTGGAGCCTTAAGTGATAATAATTCAAAATGATGTTTCCCTTAATGGATATTATTTTTACCCATTATGTACATATGAAAAGTCATCCATGTGTTAAGGTCAAAAGTATAGCTTGAAAGCTAGAGGGCATAGGGCATGAGGGATGGTTACATAGGTAGCTAAATAGTTTACAACTGGTGGAAAAACTTGGCTACTTCATAATACTACATGCATGAGAGGGTATTGGTCTTCTTTGGATGATCTAACTCAAAAGAGCCTTCTATTAATTTTATTATTGGTGGAAGTCTGAGATACTTATCCCATATACATGGAAGGGGATTGGTTTTGAAGAGCCTTATCCTCATTGCACTTTTGTTGTGCTCTATAAGCTCAACATTGGGACCATTGGACATGTCCTTATTATTTCAAGGATCTCTATACATGAAGCACACTATTATTTCTCACCTATCCTACTCACATGCTTATTGATGAAACTAACAACTCAATAGAAATAGAGAACACAGTTATCAATACTCACCACATTGTAGTCCTTCCCATCGACAAGCTACATTCTACGATCCACATGTGTACTCTTCACTCTTGACCTTGCTTTTTTTTACTGTCCATATATAAGAGGAGTTGCCAATGATGAGCTTGAGGAGATGAAGAGAAGAGAACTCGGTTCACATATCATGTCCTTCACACTCTCCTTTTTTTCTTTGTAGTTACCATTATGCCCCCCTCCTAAATGATTGCCAACTCCATAGCACTCACACCATAGGTAGCTTGTTGTTGCAAGCAAGGAATCTTGGAATGGTCACTACTTATCCCTACTTTCCTTTGCGTCATCAATATTTTCGATGGAGAGTGAGATCTAGAGAGTCAAGCCACTTCATTGCTATATTCTTTGTTGTATGCATGAGTAGCCACATTGTGCACAAGGGGAGTGGTCTTCTAAACTCTCTTCTTCGTTTACCTTGAAGTTGAAGACTACCGAGGTGCTCGATCCTTCTAATACTTTGTATAGTTTCCTATGGGTTTTCCTATTCTTCTTATGGTAGGAGCTCAAGGGTAATATGGTACTCTGTCATCTTCTTTGATTGTGCTTCAAGGTCTATATCATGGTGGCATATATCTTTTGTCTACTCTTTGATTCTCCTACATCGAATTCTAGTGGTCTTGGTAGGTGAGTGGGGGGTGACATGACTATGGGCAAGTCTATGGCAATGGGGGGATGCTAGATGGGGTGTTTTAGGTTGTAGAAGAACGGATGTTTTTAGTTCTTGATTCTCATTTCCTTTCTTTTTCAAATGATGGATCATGTCTTCTTTGGTTTGCTATATAGTCATTAGCTTGATCTCTTGAATCTATTCCATACCTTACAAGGTACCATAAATCAATCCTAGTCATGCCTTGAACTTGTCAATATCTCCCATATGTGGAGTGCAAGGCAATAGTGTCGCTTCTCTAAATAATTCTAGCTCTTTAGCCATGACAAACTTATAAGGTTCTAACTAGACTTTAACCTAACTTTCACTAGATAGTGCGGCTCCTAGGTCATTCGATAGCTTCATTAGTGTTATTCTATACATTCTCTAGGTTTCACTTTCCATGAAGCTAGTAGCTCCTTTTGAGCTAGCAACTATTTCTCATGTAGACTTACATATGTGACCTTCCATTAGCCCTATGCTTATAGATTCCCTAGTATTTGTCTTTCATCCAAGCCTATTTTGGCCTTCTCCTTGGCCAGCTGTGCTAGAGAGTGACCTCTACAAATGATTTGTCTTAAGCAATCGTTCATATAGCTTATTCACATTTTCCTTCTTAACCTTGTGTGTTGAATCTCTTTCTTGAAGCTCAAAATCTTTTTCCTAAAGCTTGGAGTTTTTCTCCTAGAGTTGTGTTTGGAGCTCATGCATGTGGTCATTAGGCTCCACAAGGAACTTCTTATTTGCTTTTGGAGTCTGACCTTGTTACTTGTGAAGTTCTTATTTGCATGCTATTGCCTTGGCTTTTTCCCTCGTAAGTTCTTCACACAACCACTCTAGAGCTCCTGCTTTGCCTATTGTGCTTTGTCCTCCCATGGAAAGTTTGTGTGTGCTCTTGGATGATTGTCATGAAGGAGACCTAAGAGAGAGGAGAGAAGGGAGAGACTGTAGAGAGGAGAGAGAAAGAGGGTGATGAGGAGAGAGAAAGACTAGGAATAGAGAGAGAAAGACAAGAAGAGAAGAGAGAAATGGCTGGCAGCCATGGAAGGACAGGGAAGCAGGTGAAGAATGTGAAAGGACAGATGTATATTCATTAAATGGTACCCTAACCAGGTCCTTGTACACCTTAAATACCCCATCTGTGTAACCGGGTATTCGCATGTGCTATTCCCGTGTAAGACCCTCTAATCCCATTCTTTACATTCCATCCCGACCCAGAAGGTTTTTGCCCTCAAAAACAAAAAGAGGACATATTGGTATGGCTGGGTGGGGGGGGGAAAGGGGGTGGGGGTGGGGGGAGAATCTTGTGGAATGGTGGCCTATGACCATGTATGCAGTGTGAGCATGAGGGGAGAAGGTAACTCGGTACAAAGATAGGCACCAATTCCAAACATGAAGGGTTGGACAACATCGGACAGTATGCTGCCTTGAACAGGCCTGCAGTGGAAAACTAATCATAACTTGCCATGGGCAACTCCAAACGAGACGTTCCACATGTCAAAACGAAGCGTACTTTCAGCCCAGGTAGGTCATGCATGGGTGCAATTAATGTAGGCCCAAAATTGTTCGAAAACAGATGGCCGTCTATTGCAAAACATGCCCAAATCGAGTTGTCCTTCAGCCAAGGTTGCCGCCTCAAGGTGAGGGGATTGCTAATGTAGATAGAGCTTTTCTTTAACCCCCGGGATCAAATGGATAACCTGCATGGTAAGCATCACCAGCATACAGGTCATCCATGCAAGCGTGGGTCTCTGCACTGCCACCGGGGTCAAATGGAAAGTGGTTACCCTTTCCATGCATTGGGTTACCATCCACAAGTAAAGCTAGAATGGTCAGAACCAGTAGTAGCTGTTGCATCGAGTCTACCATAAGCATCATATGATTAAGCTCGGTCTGCGCTTGGATGTTGTCAACAACACCCGGGGTTGCATAAGCTAAAAAGTTTACTGCGTCAGCCCCTAAGTGCTGCATATTCATGGACCCTGCATTCTTAGTAATGTCCAAGCATTCAAACTGCAGGTCTGTGGAGTGAAGGGGCTCCCGCATGGGGTCATGATCATCCAAATCCACATGCTGCCCACGATCTTCTTTCTTGAACTGCAATTCTTGTTGTGGACCCATACCAAAATGGTCTTCAACAAGATCTTCTCCATCCTTTGCATCATAATACTCTAATACCAAGAGTATTTTGGTAGTCTTTGCCCTGCATGTGGCTTGATGATTACAAGATATTGGCTTAGCATATCGATAGCATAAGCCCGCAGCATGCAATTCCCGTATTGTATCACTAGTAAGGTGTCTAATGCATTTAGCCTTAGATAGCAATTTGCACACTTGCTCATCACCATTGGTCAGCTCAGTAATAGTTCTGACATGCTGCTCATAGTCATCTTGCTGCTCATATACAACAGATGGTTGTCCATGCTCATGACCATAATGCTCATGCTGTCCATATGGATGGTCATACCAATGTGGCTGCTGCTCATAATGATATTCATGCTTTCCATACTGCATATGGTGATAATAGCCATGCTACACATTACACGCATAACCGTCATAAGCATGCTGCATTTGATCATTGATCCCACAACATTGGTCATGCTGTCCATAATCTCTAAGAGAATGCATGTCACAAAATTGTTCATGTTGCTGCCCAAATACATCTATTTGCTGTTGCCTACTACCAAAACCTTGGCCATATTGTTGCCCATAAACATGATGCCCAAGATTGCATGATGACTGTCCAACATGACTACAACAGTGTCCTTGCATCCTAGGTTGACCATAAGTATGATGATTGGCGAGTCCATGAGCATAGGTATGGGCATGATGTCGGTCATAATCACTTGCTTGCCACTCCTGCATTGCATCGAAGTCTCCATGAGGCAGTGCCCATATGGTTGTGTGGCATAAGAATCTCCATATGCATGCTGCTGATCCATATGATTGGTAAGTCCATGAGCATAGGTATGGGCATGATGTTGGTCATAATCACTTGCTTGCCACTCCTACATTGCATCAAAGTTTCCATGAGGCAACTACCCATATGGTTGCATGGCATAAGAATCTCCATATTCATGCTGTTGATCCATAAAGTCATAGGATTCTCAATGATTTCCATAGTAATAATTCCCAACATGTCTATAAGAAGGCTTAGGCTACTGCCCATAATAATCAAGCTGTCCATGTCCGTGGCAAGGTACACAACATGTATGACCAAATTCGGCATGAACATAATCATTATGTCGCTATCCAGACTCTTGATGCAACTGTTGTTGCTTGTAATGTGCTAATGGTTGTTTAAGCTGTTGGGTAAAAGGCTGCCATTGCACCTCAAAAGGCTGGTGTGATTGCATTGACTGTTGCTGAATTACCTAAGAAACTTCCTCCATCTTATGCATGTTACGTATGGTATGTGACATTATCATGTAGCCTACATATCCATTGAGAAAACCATTTCATTCCAAAATGAACAGCATGGTATGTGACATTATCATGTAGCCTGCATATCCATTGATTACTTCAATTTGCAAACCATGGTAGCCAACCGTGTCAAAGACTTGCAGATTCGCATTCAGAAGAGTGCCACTCTAAGCTGACTAGACAGTTTTGCCTGCATTAACCTCAGATTTGACAAAGACGTTTCCAAACCTGCTTTTCTCTGGTAATAAGCCTGACAAGGTAGTTTCCAACTGTGCCTTCTCTATTGATAAAGAAGTGCTACCAATTACCTGGTAATAACCAGGGTTTTTAGAGATGCTAAGTTGTATTCAAGGCCCAAATGACAATCTCCATTACTGCAGCCCCTAGGGAGTTTGACTTCGACCTCTGCATCATGTAGGAATTCAGGGCACAAGCAAACCCACTCATTATCATGTACTTGGGATGAGTTGATCAGCTTCTCTGTTGCTATAAATGGGTTCAGATGTTGTCAACTCCAAGGCATGTCCTCTAGCAAACGCTCATCTTACCATAGCAGCATCTTGATGAGTTGAAAAGGGAGGCACTCCAAATCAAATCCTTTTAAAAAATTTCAAAGTGATTTTCAAGGACTTGGGTCCTTAAGTCAAATACTCAACTCTTTTCTTCTTTCAGTGCATAGGCCCTCTACCCATTTATGCAGCTTTCTACTCTAGCTGGGAGAGTGATACATGTTGTCTAAACTTACGCCACAATATACTGGTGCTTCCCTTACTTAAAGAGAATTCTTGGGACCTTCTTTGTCCACAGATTTAGTCAGGCAACTCTCATCATCTACCTAGACAGACATAAAGATTTCCTTCACAATTGCTGACGCATCTGGTGCAAAACATCTATGTGACCCGCAGGTAGGATATTACATGCTTCCTCTAATGCTGTCGCACTACTGTGTTTGTATAGAATAGTGATCTTCACATATTACTTGGATGCAAAGTAGAGTGGCATGCAAGAACAGACAATATCAGCTCTTGTATCAAGCCTGTGTGTAAATAGGAAACTAATGTTTCCCACAATAGACTTGTATCAAGAGGTGGGGGACATATAGTGGGATGGCATAATTTCTTACAAAGGTATTCCTACATGAACAAGTATAACATGGGTCAATGCACTATCATAGTTGATAATATTGTTTTGTGCCTCAATGCACTATAAATTCTATGTTGGGTCCTTCATAATAACTTTATAAGCCTTTGTTAAGAATTCAATCACACACTCTAGCCAAAGGGCATTCAAGTCTTAGTTGAATACATTTTTTGCTATAATTTTGTAACGTGTCCGCTCCTCAAATCACGGGACACGTCTTAGCAGTCCATAGAGAGATATATCTAGAAGACATCAGCCGGCACTCGCAAGGAATGACATGGGGTTTGCCAACTAGGGTCTCTCGAGTTTGCCCCGCAACGGAACCTATCCGACCGTTCCCATTAGGATTGACCTCAAGTCCGACTTTTCCTAACATTTCTCATTAACATTTCCTTTGAGGAAAGCTCTCGGTTAACCAAGACCACCCTTCCGTAGAATAGACCCATTAGTCCATCCACCACGCTTCCCTCAAGGGTTATTTTAGTTATCTAATTACCTGTGACATTATGTTTGACATATAAAGGTAGCTTCCTTAATTAACTTGTTAATCACAGGTTCCTTTACGTAATTTAGGCCACAGACATGAAGACAAGATAAAACAATATCAAACACTCCCTTAACTTATCTTCGGATTAATGTGTCCTACCCATACAGGAGAATTAAGTGCTCCTTTCTGCCTCTGCATAAAAATCCTTTCGTCTCCCGGCAACAACCCCGAAGGTTTTATCCTACCAAGATTCCGCCTTGTAGCTAGTATCAAGGCCTCGAGATCCCATCTTGAGTCACGTAGAACATGTGTAGGGCTCGGAGGCATTGGGATTTAGGGCCAGAGCCCCCACTGACACCCAAGCATCGAAGAGAAGAGAGAAGAAGTGAAGGGGAGAGAAGAGAAGGAGAGTGAGAAGAGAGAAGGAGGAGAGAAGAGAGAATGAGAGGAAGAAGAGAATGAGAGAGAGAAGAGAGAAGAGAGAAGGAGAAGGAGAGAAGAGAGAAGAAGTGAAGGAGAGGGAGAAGAGAAGGAGAGGGAGAAGGAGAGAGAGAAGAGAAGTAGAGGAAGGGAGAGAAAGGAGGAGGAGAAGAGAAGAAGAAAAGGAAGAGAGAGAGAGATTAATATGATAGGGGAAGGGAGATATAGTTAGTGGGAGATAGAATTAGACCGTCATGCTGTGAGAGAGAGAGAGAGAGAGAGAGAGAGAGAGAGAGAGAGAGAGAGAGAGAGAGAGAGAGAGAGAGAGAGAGAGAGAGAGAGAGAGAGAGAGAGAGAGGGGGGGGGGGATAAAAGCTAGAGATTATCTCCAGCCAAGGCGATTTCCAAAGTCACGAACACTATCAGACTTTTTTCTCCCTCATCGGTTGGGTGACCACTTGCGAGCCGCCCCTGAACAAAGCCACCACATCAAGGACCCAGGGTGAAGGATTGTGTATGCAAGATGGCTCCAAAGAGAAATCTTACTAAGAGTACTAGCGCGAAAGCCGCGGTCGAAGATAGAAATGCCAGTGGAGTCACAACCAACCGTAACATCTCGTCACCCTCTCTCCTCATCCAGGTGACCCATAAAACTCGAAAGGAACTTCTGTCTACCATTGTATGCATAATTTAATCTATAAGCATGATTTATCACATGAAATGAAAGGACTTTCTAATCCATTCTCGCATAGGATGCAAACTTATCAAGGCTTAGTACGAGTCATATAATGTTCAGTTGTGGTTATGGCATAGATTGCATCCTAAATAAGTTTATAGTCAATATCAAAATTGCTCTCTTAAACATCTAAGTTGTCCTACGCTATGATGTATCCATTTAGGAATCTAATACATACTTAAGAAATTTGCTACGACACAATAGTTGTTGTGATATATGTTTACCTTTGTAAATACCCGCACAAAGGTGGATACACTAGGGTCTAGAGGTTATCAATGCATGAACTTCTCATTGCATATCACCTTAATGGGGCTAATAGAGTGGAAAGGTGATAAGAGTGGCTATTGCATTGGTATGCTCCAAGCGCATGAGGAGTGAATTTGACTAGAAAAATTCTGCATAGTATCACACTTAAAGATTGAAGGTTAGAAGATGTTGCATTTACTTAAAGTTGATGTCCAACTGATGACCAACAAGGGGGGTTTATTGCCATACCTTGAAAAATTAAGAACCCAACTCCAAGGACTTAGTTATTTCTTTTCCAACAAAGGGTTGTCCATCAAAGGCTCTATGGTTGTGAAACTCAACGAACTAGACAGATTGTCAAGTAAGTCGCAACCGTCGAGGATCGTGCAAGACAAAAGGACCTAGAAGGAACTTGTTAAATCGACCTTGTGAAGCCCTAACCCAAGGGGGAGAGTGAACTTTAGGGTAGTTGATTCATGCTAAGCATGTTGCTCGGAACTATTGAAATGGTTTTAACGAAGGTTGGTCTTGTTAAAGATGGATTGTTGACCCAAGTTATGCTTGGTTGTTGGAAAGGTTGTAAAAGTGTTTTGATACATCCAAGTTAAATTCTGGCTGTGCATGCAATGGGATTACGATGCCTTGAAGTAAGAGGTTGTGCATTCAACCGGTTGTTGATGTGGTTTTGGATGCTAATCCAAGTTGTTTGTGATTGATGATTGCATGGCCGGGTCTAAGATGACCGATTGCCATGGAAATAAAGGGATGTTTTCCCTAGTAATTGTTATTAAGCCGGTTGCTTCAGCTATGGTTGATTTCCTAAAGGGATAATTAAGGAAGGATGGTGCTAGCTACCCCTCCCCCCGGTCCCTCGGGAACTGCCAAACCCTAACCAAGGGGGTTGTGAATCCGCGTCGGGAATGTGGACCGAACCTGCCGTGAGAGGTCTCTCCGTGGAAATTACTTGGCGTAGGAGGACGCTTGGGTGCCATGGGGTCTCTGGCCCTAAATCCCAATGCCTTCGAGCCCTACACAAGTGTTCTACGTGACTCGAGATGGGATCTCGAGGCCTTGATAATAGTTACAAGGCTGAATATTTGTAGGATAAAACCTTCAGGGTTGTTGCCAGGAGACAGAAGGATTTTTATGCGGAGGCAGAAAGGAGCACTTAATTCTCCTGTATGGGTAGGAGACACACATTAATCCGAAGATAAGTTAAGGAAGTGTTTGATCTTGTTTTATCTTGTCTTCATATTTGTGGCCTAAATTACATAAAGGAACTTGTGATTAATGGGTTAATTCAGGAAGTTGCCTTTATATGTCAAACATAATGTGGCAGGTAATTAGATAACTAAAACAACCCCCAAGGGAAGTGTGGTGGATGGACCGATGGGTCTATCCTACGGAAGGGTGGTCTCGGTTAGCCGAGAGCTTTCCTCAAAGGAAATGTTAGGAAAAGTCGATCCTAATGGGAACGGCCGGATAGGTTCCGTTGCAGGGCAGACTCGAGAGACCCTAGTTGGCAAACCCCGTGTCATTCCTTGCGAGTGCCGGCCGACGTCTTCTAGATATATCTCTCGATGGACTGCTAAGACGTGTCCCGCGATTTGAGGAGCGGGCATGTTACAAATTTCTTACAATAACCATTTTGAGACTCTAGCTAGGATGACCTTGGCCTTATTATAATTAAAGAAGTGATGGAACATGTATTGTGACCCTAAGTTTTTAATTAGCTATAGCCTTCAACAAGACTCATTTGCTATTTATCAATGGATCATCCCATCTTTGTGTGACCTTGGCTAGCCTCTAATGTGTGGTAAATACCAACTTATCCTCACTAAGAGGGTCTCTAATAAGAACTACGAGAGATGTTGACAACATTGGAGGGTCTTGCTAAGTTTCCATTTTCAAAAAAGATAATTATTCATTAGAATTATCCCTAAAAAAGAATGGAATACAATATACTTACCTCCTCTTACTTAACTTTTACTACAAAAATTTTACTAGGGGTCTCCTTACTGGCTAATTTCTCTCTATGTAGAGGAGTTGGTAGATTTGAAGAAGAGCTTTAAACTCTCCTCTTCTTGCTAAAAAGAAGACACAATTTTGATATTGTTGGTGGTCTACGATGTAGTGGAAGTATTCTCTTTAAACTTTGTTTGATCATCTAGGCATGCAGATTCATGTGGTGTAGCACCTCAAGAGGAACCAAGGATTCATGATGGGGTGCTTGGGTCAAGTAATCACGATAGCCTTAGATTTCTCGTTAGGTTCAACAATGGTGGATACCCTACATGGCATCTAGTGCAATGTTCTTAGTAGCTTGGAGGCAAGATTGGCTTGGCTCATTCTTGCTGTGATTTTCCTTTAGATAAAGGTGTGGCCTAGGACTGCTATTGTTATGTTTCCTAGGTTTGAGTGTTCGTTTTAGTGGATGTAGGATAAGGTAATGGCTCTCGATAATACGATTGCATAGGCATAGTTTGCTTAGGGAGCCACATGTATCTACAACCTTGATAATACCCTTGGTAACTTAGGAGAGCCTTGGTTACCCATCAAGGTGTTATACATAGATTGTGATGATTATGTTGATACTTATGGCCTCTCCATCGAGAATGGGCAGTTGTTCGATTAGATCTAGATCCCATTTGGGATTGGGACTTGGGGGTTGTGAAACTTGGTGGATGGTGGAATTTTATGATTCGAGTCATCAATCCCATTTGTCTGTAAATCATTATTTTCCATCAATGAAGCATGAAAGGTTGTTCCAAGTTTGTTATTAGCCATGAGTACTTTTGGGGTGGGAATCAACTATATCGGTTGATATCCTATTCACTTTTAATTGAGTACCTCTAAGTAGTTCCAACTCTAATTTCAGTCTCACTACCCCACATCAATAAATAAACCTTTCTTTATGAGGGCTTGGGATTTGTTGAGATTCACTCTATTGTTTAGCCATTAGTATTGTAGTTAATAGAGTCAATGTCAATATCATTTTTATTTCTCGTAGGTTCTTTCTCCTCAAGTTTGCTTTTCTCCTCAATGTCTACACATGGCTTCACGTTAGGGAGATGAAGAGATCATTGTGGTAAACAAACAAGACTTGATGGAGGGTCATCGATTACCAATTGGGACTTGATGCCAAGAGGCATATTCCACGATGGATTCTGTGAGGTTTTGCGGTGGATTTTGTAAAACTATATTTATTTTTTGGGGCTCGTACACAAGGTGGATTCCTTGTGCGAGAAGTTGACGGGGACGCCTGTTCTTTTCGGGCATCAAATTAACTTAATGTGCACGTGGGTGATTCCACAGCGAGTGATTTTGCAAAATACATATTTAAATTAATGGACGTTTATGAGTTTAGAGTGTACTTGTATTAAATTAATGTTAGGATAGAGTTCCAACCTATTTATTTATTTTGTAGTAGCTAAAGCCTGCTAGGTATTTACTTTTGTCGATTTAATTTTATTATTTTCTAACAATTGTGAATGCTTCAGTTGATGTGTAGAGCAAGCAGTGGTGGCGTTGGAAAGCACTGGGCGATGGCCTGCATCCAGATTATCTAGAACAAATTATCATTTTTAATGGGTGTGCACCTTATCATTAAAGGCGTAGCGCTAATATTTATTTAGGCGTGCTTATTTATTGAAGCACTTGATAAACATTTATTATTTTATATGCGCATAGACGCTCGATTTAAATATTTCATTGTTGAACATTGTATTTGGGCACAACCCAATTTTTGGTATTCCTAATCGCTTTATTCTTTATTTGGGCAAAAGCAAACACAAAAGCCAAAGCATGCTAATTGTAAATTGGGCTATTTTTGAGCTTAGAGATTAATAAATTTATAACTAAATGCCTTGTGAAGCGCTCACACAAGGCATGGGGGGAGATTGTACCCAATTTGTCTTTTTGTCTCATGTCGTGCAAAACCTTCTTCTTACTTGATGAGTTTTAGTAGAGTTCTTTGTTCTTGGGGACCTTCCGGCATTCACTACACACGCATGCAACATCCGATTTGCACACCAGTGGTATTAGAGCGAAGTTGAGATCAAGGGCTTCCAATCGCTTACCATCTCGTGCGAAGGCAAAGCTCTTGGAACGAATGGGCTCTACAGATAATCTTGCAACAAACCATCAATACCAATGTATTTCTGGTGGTGAAGAATCCCTTGCTGTGTTGTCAAATCGCGAAGGACCACTTCCAAGCAATGGAAGACCACTTCTAGGTGACGGAAGACCACTTCCCAAGCTCCTTTGTAAGTTGTTTTCTTCTTAGAGAAGCAAATAAGCAACTTTTATTAAGTTTGAGATTATAAAGCTTAATAAGCTTTATAAAAAAGCTTAAGCTCATCACAATTCAATGAATCGTGGCGGCATGATGTATTGATCGTCATCGTCGTTGTGAAAAAAGTTACCGTTGTCCTCATGCTAATGAAACGATTAGTTAAGCTTTGTTTTTTTCTAAAGCTTAAAGCTCTTAAGCCTCACTTAGGCTCAAAACTCAATCTTCAATCTTTTCCATAGTGGAAGTTCACACAGACCCAATCCTGAATTCACTTTGCAACTTCAACAAGCCTTTGTTCACACTTGCACCTTGACAAAGTCGATTTCCAGCAAGCAGACTATCACACCTAGTCTATTTCCCACTTAGAAGAAGACTGTCATCAATTGCCGTACCCATAAAAGAAGCAAGATCGTAAAAAGCCATATTTAATAAAAAAAGCAAGCCTTGTAAACCCAAATTTGAGTTACGCTCATCCCTTTAACCAGATTTTGAGTGTGTAAGGTTGTTTGAGATTTTGCACGATATCTGATTAAAATATTGAAGATTTTATGGTCAAAGATGATTTGCCGGAACCAATGATGGAGCAAAAAGTAGACCTAATTAGGATGCAACTTCAAGAGGAACGAAGAGCACGTCAAACTTTGCAAACACAATTGGCTACACTTCAACAATCCAGTATTGATCAAGATGGAGCACAACCTGAGGATGTAATTCGACGTATGATTGACGTGACACTCGACGCACAGTCTCTCAGGAAAGAAGCCAAGATAAGTAAAAGAAATTTCAAATTCCATACTTTTAATGGGCAACGTGACAGAAAAATTGTTCTCGCTTTTATCAGTCAGTTTGATGATTATTTTCAAGAAGAGCAGTATACTGAAAAAGATAAACTCAAATGCGTCACTAACCATCTAGTAGACAGAGCATCGTTATGGTGGACTGTTATCCACAAGAGTATTGATTGTCCTATTATCTAGGAGAGTTTTCAAAAGAAATTTTTGTAGAATTTTCTTCTACCTCAATTCGATGAAAAAGCAATTAAACAATGGAATCTTCTGCAACAAAGAGATAATCCATTCCGCAATGCACTGAGCGTTTCTGGAGTGCCTTACTGTAACTTTGAATGCTTGAAGATGTTCCTGAGGCAATCCACAAGCGCAAGTATATGTCCAGTTTGCTTGGTCACTTTTATGCGGAAGTGAACATGTTCAAGCCAAAGACTTTGGAGGATGAGATTTCTTTGGCCCATGATGCTGAAGATAAAATTTGTGGACGAGAAAAGTGACCGCAACAATTTTCAACTAATGGTAACTTTGGTACAAAGCAATTCAATTCTAACTTTTGAAGATTCAATCAAAATCGCTTTGTTTCTTCTTCTTTTCGTAAATCCTGGAATCGACCTCCTTCTTTACCATCAAACACAAATTCAAACCCTAATCCATCTCTCCAAACAAATCCCAACATATCTAAATTTCCAGCCCTTACCAATAATGTTTCAAAAGCAAAGCCTATAGTTTGCTACAAGTGTCAACAACCTGAACACTTAGCAGTAAATTGTCAATCCAAGAGGCCAAGTGTTCAAATCAACTACTTGGCACTGAAGATGAAGACCATGAAGATATGCCGGATTTCATTGAAGATGATGATGATATCGGCAATGCTTCAAAGACTTTACCGAGTATGTCAAATCCTCATTCATTATTAACAATGAAATGTCTTGTGCATGGTCACAAAAAAATTATTTTGCATGATGATGGGAGTACACATTATTTTATTTATGCAAAGTTAGTAAAAGAATTAAATTTACAATGTACATACTATTCCAACTTATTATCACATAAAGGCTACATTCTTAGGCACTAGATACAATGGTACACAAGAAGTTCATGATTTAAAAATTAAAATTGGTGATTATGTTGAGCGCATAAATTTATTGGTTATGCCTTTACAAGCTAGTGATATCATTTTAGGAATGCCTTGCCGTCACAAATATAATCGTGACATAGATTATTCCACACATTCCATGAAAATTCATCTTAATGGAAAACAAATCACATTACATGGAATGCACAGCTTTGATAATTTTCCATTGCTTAGTCACGCACAGGCTAAACGTGCATTAAGAAAAGGTAGCAAATCATACTTAGTATGGGTGAATGAAATTGAAGCTAAGGAAAATCAGATGCATCCTAGGCATGCACAATTTCTTTCAAAATTTAAAGATTGTTTTGCTATTGATTTACCCCCTGGTTTACCACCTACACATCCTGAAGATTATAAAATAGATTTAATCCCTGGTTCTTGACCACCATGTAAAGCACCTTATAGACACAATCAGATTAACCAAAAGGAAATCCAAACACAAGTTGAAGAAATGTTAACCCGAGGACTTATTAGACCCAGTAGTTCTCCTTTTGGTGCACCTATTGTATTAGTTAAGAAGAAAAATAATACCTTTAGGATGTGCATAGACTATCATGCCCTAAACAAGATCACTGTTAAGAATATATATCCGATCCCTAGGGTAAACGACCTCATGGATAAACTACAAGGAGTCACTATTTTTAGCAAGTTACATCTCAAATCTGGATATCATCAAGTACGATTGGATACACCTGACATTTTCAAAACTGCATTTAGAACTCAATTTGGTCATTATGAATTCCTTGTTATGCCTTTCAGTTTGACTAATACACCAGCTACATTCAGTCATATGATGAATCGTATATTTTTGAAGTATCAGCATTGTGTAATTGTTTTCTTTGATGATATATTATTTTTCAATAAGAATGAGAATGAGCATTATGACCATATATCTTTGGTTTTCAAATTGTTGAAAGAGAATCAATTGTATGCTAACCTTGACAAGAGTGAATTTTTCCAAACCCAATTTGAATACTTAGGTCACATTGTTTCTTCTGATGGTATTCAAGTTGATCCTAAAAAGATAGAAGCAAATTTGAACTAGCCAATCCCTAAAAATGTGCATGAGTTATATTCTTTCTTAGGTCTTACCAGCTTTTATAGGAAATTTGTGCCAAAATTTTCATTGCTTGCATTACCTTTGACGAAATTGTTAAAGAAAGGTGTTGTATATCATTGGTCTGATAACCAACAAAAGTCTTTTGATTTATTGAAACATGCTTTAACACATGTACCTATTTTGCAATTACTTGATTTTAATCGACTATTCTTTCTAGTAGCACTGATGCTAACGGATCAGGAATAGGAGCCGTCCTTATGTAAGATTCACATTCCATAGCCTATTCTAGTTGCAAACTTAAACACTCTGAGATGAGTATTCCATATATGATAAGGAATTGTTAGCTGTAGTACAAGTCTTATGTCAATGGAAACGCTATCTGCTGGGATTCAAATTTATGATCAAAATTGACCAACAAAGTATCAAACAAAGTTTTCATCCACTTATCCAATATCAACCCGAAAGAGTTTGTTGCCGATACATTAAGTAGAAGACCAAGTATCCATAATATTTATGTTCTATCTTTTGATTCCCTTATTCTTATAAAAGATACCTATGACCATGACCCCAATTTTCAAGCTGATTGGAACAAATTAGTTGCTAATAATTGGATTCCAATTGATTCTTTGTCTTATTCTGATGGATTTATGTTTTATGAGAAAAGATTGTATGTCACTATTCCATTTAGATCATTTGTGTTGCATGAAATTCATTGTCCCCCATATCAAGGCTATAGAGGTATTATTTCTACTTTAAGAACATTGGTTGAAGATTTTTACTGGAATTTGATATTTCTAACTTTGTTTCTAAATGTTTAATTTGTCAATAAGTCAAGCAACACCATGGTAAGCAATATGGTTTGTTAATGCCTTTACCAATTCTTGAACAACCATGGGAACGTATTTCAATGGATTTTATAACTGGTTTGCCTAACACACAAGCTAATCATGATATGATTTGGACTATAGTAGATCGATTTAGTAAACAAGTATATTTTCTACCATGTAAGAAAACATTAACTGCATCTCAAGCTACACAATTGTTTTTGAAGATTGTTTTCACTAACCATGGTTTGCCAAATGTTATTATTTCTGATCACGATTCTAGATTTTGCAATAATTTTTGGACTACTTTGTTTGCTAATTTAGGTACTAAGATTGATTTTCATCTGCATTTCATCTTGAAACCAATCAACAAAACAGAAGCTACTAACAGTACAATTCTAGATCTTAATTTGCACGCATACACAATTTCAAAACCACAAACATGGGATACACATTTGCATCTACTTCAATTTGTATACAATAATACACCACATACAGCTACACATAAAGCACCTTTTGAAATCATTTATGGACATAGATTACCTACACTTGTTACATCATTGTCGAACAAAGTTAAAGCTGCTGATGATATTGCTAATATGCATGCTACTATTTTTGCTGAAGTTAAAGACATGATTGTGAAAGCCCAGCAATCATACACTAAACAAGCTAATAAGAGAAGAAAAGCCATGAGTTTCAAAGTTAATGATTATATTTGGTTACACATTGAAAATAGAAGATTGTAAAGTGTTGAGAAACACCCTGTTGTTAAATTAGCACCTAGATTTTATGGACCTTTCAAAATAATTCAAAAATCAATGACAATGCATTTAAGTTAGAACTACCCCAACATTGAAAAACCCATAATACTTTTCATATCAGTTTGTTACGACCTTTTAGAGGCCAATTACCTTTCCACCCTGTCTATGAAAACCCTCATTTGTTAAATAATAAACTGAAATCCTTGAACCTGAAACTATTTTAGATACTAACTTTATGACCACTAGAATTGACCGTAGATGTTTGGTTAAGTTTAAAATCATCATGTTGAAGAGGCCCAATGGATGCAGGCCCGCGACCTAAGTGCTTACCCCTCACTGCTCATTCCACATTGAGCTAATAGCAATTGAGGACAATTGCTATCCCACCCTAGGGATATGATGTGAGGAGGTATATTCCACCATGGATTCTATGAGGTTTTTATTCCTTGGTGGATTTCGTGAGGTTTTGCGGTGGATTCCGTAAAACTATATTTATTTGTCGGGGCTCATACACAAGGTGGATTCCTTGTGCGAGAAGTTGACGGGGATGCCTATCCTTTTCGGGCATTAGATTAATTTAATGTGCACCTGGGTGATTTTACAAAATACATATTTAAATTAATGGACGTTTTTGAGTTTAGAGTGCACTCGTATTAAATTAAGGTTAGGATAGAGTTCCAACCTATTTATTTATTTTGCAGCTGAATCTTGCTAGATATTCACTTTTGTTGGTTTAATTTTATTATTTTCTAACAATTGTGAATGCTTCAATTGATGTGTAGAGCAGGCAACAGTGGCATTGGGAAGCACCAGGCGATGGAGTGTATTTAGATTATCTAGAAGAAATTATCATTTTTTATGGGCGTATGCCTTATCATTAAAGGCATGGTGCTAATATTTATTAAGGCACGCTTATTTATTGAAGCGCTTGACAAACATTTATTATTTTGTATACGCATAGGCGCTTTGTTTAAATATTTCATTATTGAATATTGTATTTGGACACATCCCGATTTTTGGGATACCTAATCGCTTTATTCTTTATTTGGACAAAAGCAAACACAAAAGCCAAAGCATGCTAATTATAAATTGGGCTATTTTTGAGCTTGGAGATTAATAAATTTATAAATACATGCCTTGTGAAGCACTCACACAAGGCATGGGGGGAGATTGTACCCAATTTGTCTTTTTGTCTCATGTTGTGCAAAACCTCCTTTTTACTTTATGAGTTTTAGTAGGGTTCTTTGTTGTTGGGGACTTTTCAATGTTCACTACGCGTGCATACAACATCCGATTTGCACACTAGGACTGTCAAGCAACTCCTCAAAGACTAACAGATTGGCTTGCCATGGAAAGATGGTTGCAATTAGCTTAATAGCTTAAGTAGCTCAAGTCTATTCGTAAGAATAGGATAGCCCTTAGTATAAGTTTATGGAATCAAGTTTGGGGCCATCATAAGAGAGGATTTGAGACACTCTAATTGAGATTTGATTGTTTAAACAATGGGTTTGAAAAGATGGGATGTAAGAGAGGAAGCTTGAGCTATTGCAATATACACAACACACAGAGAATGCACAAAAGATAATAAGCCAAAAACCCTAGTCTTTCTTACTTTGCTTCTTCTTCACTATAATAGTCTACTAAGAATAATAAGAGAGTATAACATATATAATATACAAGCAGTCCACAGTGTAAATATGGTAACTAGAAAGATGACTAGATAGATATTCCATAACTTGAGTAGATGGACTAACTGATGCCCAGTTGTAAAGTATCACTAGAATGATATGATGACATAGGTACCAACCACATCAATGATATGAATGCGAAAATGGTCATCCAAGTATGTGAGTGTTAGCTTGTTTATGATATTGTGACATATCAACACTCCCCATCATGCTCAACTGCATGACCTGTACTCTAGGGAAGCTTCAAAATCATCAAAGCTTTTTTTGCTCTTAGGTCATTGGTGAAGATATTTGTAGCCTACTCCTCTGTGCTCACATATATGAGATCAACTTCCCCTGCCAAGACCCACTATCATGACATTGTGCTTTCACTCTTGAAAAATCTTGGAAGGAGGATGCTTGTTGGAAGAATCAAGTTTGCATCACCTTTCTATGTTTTGGTTTGTTTAGCATGGTAGTTGTATCTAGATGCGTTACAAGATAGGTCGCATTGGTCCTCCTCCATACTTGAGTTAATAATTTACTTGCGAGAGAATAAACTTGATCAAGCAAGGCATAGTCTATGAAGTTAATTTGATATGTGGTCTAGAGTAATGACTTGCGGAGTCACTTACGTGACTAAGTGAAGGTTGTGGTGAGGAAGAAAAGTATGAGGAAAAAGAGAAGCAACAATCACAAATTTTTGGGGCAAATTGTGGCATGTGTGTTGAAGATTGAAGCATGTAATTGGAGAAAAACAAGAAGAAAAAGAAGCACCAACATCCAAGAATAGCAACTAGTTTTGTGGTTCATGCATTGAGAGGAGTTTATGGACTATTTTTGAAGTATTCATAGCAAGGAAAAATAGGGCAGCAAGCTATTCATGGATTGTGGAGGCTCAAACAAGGGTTCCCAAGTGCTCAAATGCTTGGTTCTTGCTCTTTACTCTTGGTAGACAATGTATAGACACCCAAGATTGAGTTTTTATTGGATTTGTGAGCAGCAAGGAGTGTTTTCTTCTTGCTGTAACAAAATTCTCATATAGAGGTAAAGTGGTATTTGAATCCCTATGATGGATAAATAGTGATCTTGATGGATTATGATGCCTGGTATGGTGCATGTCTTTGATTTTGGTCTATGTACAATAGAGACCTTGATTCATGTCTGAGGTTTTCTGAGCTATAGTCTTAGATTGTGTGTTGGACAATCGTCCCAAGTGTGTTTGCATGCCTAGGATCTTGGAATTTTATATGGCTATATTGAGTTAGAATACTAGACTACATATGGAATAGAATCATCGAACTATACCTCTATCATTAATTTGTCTTACACTTCATCTAAACACTTAATACTATTTCTTTCTTCATATTCCCTATCTCACTCTCTCTAAACCTTTCTCTCTTATAGCTCTGTGGTAGACCTTCTACCTTACATGCTTGGACTTTGGTAAACCCAACATGAAAGTCAGTAAATGGAGTGTCAAGATGGGTGAATCTTCAAGAGCTTCAGGATCAAGTGTGGGTGATGTATGGTAGCAAGTGGCTCAACATTTGACTCTACTATATTAGACAAATCAATAATAATATCAAAAACAATAGAAGGAGTGGCAAGAATAAAAAAGAAGGCAAGATTATGAGAAGCTTGAGGCTGGAACTGTGAATGCTTTGTAGGCAATTAAATAATAGATGAAGCAATTTAATGGGCAAAATATATCAACTTATGTACATGTATAGGTATTAAATTTTGATTTGTATGGGGTTTCCTAGTATGCATGGAAGTGGTATTTTGCTTGTCTTGGCATACAGGCATTGAAAGAGCAACTTGTAGATTTGGGTAGAAAGGATTTGAATTGGACTACCTTTAAGAAAGCTCTTAAACAATAGTTTTTTCTTGAATACACTAGTTTGATAACATGCAAAACTTTGATGGACTGGGTAGATAGATCCAATAAAGGGCTTGTAGCTATAACTTTATTGTGTGAATTTGAAAGCTGATATTGATGTAACCAATAGTCATTAGATAGTTAGAAAAGTGAATTATTCTTGAAAGTTAACCTAGTTTTGCAAGAAAATTTGATTGACCAACATGAGACATGAGAAATAAGGTTGAAAATTGAATGGGTACATATAACAAAAGCTGTAAATATGATTGAAAGAATGAAATTGTGGTTAGATTTAGGGTACTATACCTATTGTCTCTTTGAAAGCATTGAAATTTATAGCAAAGCCAAGTGTTTCTATGACTAGCTGCCAGTTATGCCTATTGGTTCATTTATAAAAGAGGATGTAATGGAGAGCTCGTGAATGGATTGTCTAGTCTTAGTTTGAAGGTTACAAAATTGGATGAAAATGTGGAGGAAAGAGGATGGGTAGCAGCCCAAAGGCTTGTTAGAGAAGGATTGAAACACATATGTATATGGTGTGATAGTATTTAGCATAAAAAGTGTGATTGTGTGGCTTATTGTGATGCAAAGGCCAAAAATTTAGTCATTTGGAAATATGGAAAAATATATACAAGAGAGATATGATTGTCTCTTGAAACAAATTTTGATATTAACAGCAAGATTTGCATTTGCTGCCATAGATTCTATTACATATAGGTTACGAATTGAGGAATATATTTGTTTTCTTAGTACATTCAAGGCTGCCGTGAGTTTGGTTTGATGCTGTGGATTGTGTCGAGAAGGGAAAGATAGGTAAGGATAAATTGTCACGTGTTAGTTTGAATATATGGGGTCTGATAGGATGTGATGCGTTGGTAGATTCATTTGTAGCCTATGCATATATTGGCAAAAGTCACTACAAGATACAGGCCTTATATCGACGTTCAAAGTGACGCAAATGTTCATTAAAAAAATTACCCATGTCGTTGCTAAATGTGTCGGTATTAGTGTCTCCATAAAATTGTCACTATATGCGTTGGTATTTGCATCGCTATATGCATCACAATTTTTGTTGGTTTTGCGACACAAATTGCGAAGCCAATAACGAAACGTGCAGTATATTTGTGATGCTAATAGTGACAATTACAGATGAAAAAACATTGTGTTAGGTGCATAGTGGACGTCAAGATGAGCACAAAATGTACTTAAACCCACAAGACTGATGTATAGAATAAGTACAAGATCGCTGATGAAAACTTATGGAATTATGGCAAGATACAAAGGTTGATAAGTACATAGTGCATAGAATATGCCAATATAGATCACATGACCAAAAAAGAAGAGGATGTGCGCTCCACGAATCCAAGCGTGAGCTATAGATCCTTGCCATTCGAAAGCTTGTCCCAATGCAAAGGAGCATTGAAAGGACTCTGCAAAATAAACAACTATACATTAGTCCACCATACATAATGCATTTTTAAAAAAATAGTAACTACAAACAAGAAAGATGATTGGCTTACTAGGCTGTCGCATACATGCAATCTATTGATTAATGCAATGAGACCATGTCTCTCTACATATCAAATCTTCAGCCTAGTAGGATTGCAGTTTGTAATGGAGTGTTGTATAGAAAACAGAATACAACTACTAGAAACACGATTGTCAGTACAAGTGATATTGTAAATAAGAAAGCGAGAAGAACAAAAGAAAAACTTACAAAGTCCTCCAGATAAGTTCTATGGCCGCCACTCCCTAGATGATGCACGACCCTTGCCTCCAATCGGACCCTCGTTGCCTCTCACTGTTGTCGCCAACGTCCTATAGAATCTGTAGCCTCCTTCCTAAGTCTCCACTAGTCATCTACGTCTAGCCATTTGATCTTTGAGGTGCCACTCTTGAGCACCTTGCATGCGTCTAATCATCTATGTGACATGTACGCACGCATACAACTCCATCACCCACCCAGTTGGAAAACCTCTCTACCGCAATAGGTATAAAAAACTCCTCGTGCAAGGATGCTACTATATAGTCCTTGATCCCTTCATGTATGTTCTTCCAATGGTCCAAGACGTTGTGCCAAAAGACTTGTTGGCACAACCCTCTCATGCGAGACATCACCCTCCTCCCCTCATCATTCATGATCACAGCTCCTGTATTGTTATCTACAAGGTATCCATACCCCTCTAGGGTATGTCTAAGTTGTGTCCTCTTCCACCTACGACTGTGCATATATGGTATCTCAAGCAAATTATCCAAGTTGTGATTAACAATTGGGAAAATTTAACTACACACAAGTCAGACATGATGTATACATGTGTGTGATTGATGATGTGATAATGGATATGCATAACCCAAGAAGATGCAACATTGATGTGTACATATTTATGGTTTCACACAAAATTAAGCCTAATATCCAAATATGCATAAACGAGAAATGTATACATAATTGTTATATGCCTTCTTCAAAGACCCTTAACCTCCTCTTTCATCCTTCTACCATCAATCTTTTAGAAAATTTCCTCGAGATGCCACCATGTTTGCAAAGGAAACTCTTCCAAGTTCACATACACATGTTTATTGCTGCCTTGCTGAGCATCTTTTCATCTCTACCTTTATTTGTTGCGTATAGTTTGCTACAAGTGTCAACAACCTGAACACTTAGCAGTAAATTGTCAATCCAAGAGGCCAAGTGTTCAAATCAACTACTTGGCACTGAAGATGAAGACCATGAAGATATGCCGGATTTCATTGAAGATGATGATGATATCGGCAATGCTTCAAAGACTTTACCGAGTATGTCAAATCCTCATTCATTATTAACAATGAAATGTCTTGTGCATGGTCACAAAAAAATTATTTTGCATGATGATGGGAGTACACATTATTTTATTTATGCAAAGTTAGTAAAAGAATTAAATTTACAATGTACATACTATTCCAACTTATTATCACATAAAGGCTACATTCTTAGGCACTAGATACAATGGTACACAAGAAGTTCATGATTTAAAAATTAAAATTGGTGATTATGTTGAGCGCATAAATTTATTGGTTATGCCTTTACAAGCTAGTGATATCATTTTAGGAATGCCTTGCCGTCACAAATATAATCTTGACATAGATTATTCCACACATTCCATGAAAATTCATCTTAATGGAAAACAAATCACATTACATGGAATGCACAGCTTTGATAATTTTCCATTGCTTAGTCACGCACAGGCTAAACGTGCATTAAGAAAAGGTAGCAAATCATACTTAGTATGGGTGAATGAAATTGAAGCTAAGGAAAATCAGATGCATCCTAGGCATGCACAATTTCTTTCAAAATTTAAAGATTGTTTTGCTATTGATTTACCCCCTGGTTTACCACCTACACATCCTGAAGATTATAAAATAGATTTAATCCCTGGTTCTTGACCACCATGTAAAGCACCTTATAGACACAATCAGATTAACCAAAAGGAAATCCAAACACAAGTTGAAGAAATGTTAACCCGAGGACTTATTAGACCCAGTAGTTCTCCTTTTGGTGCACCTATTGTATTAGTTAAGAAGAAAAATAATACCTTTAGGATGTGCATAGACTATCATGCCCTAAACAAGATCACTGTTAAGAATATATATCCGATCCCTAGGGTAAACGACCTCATGGATAAACTACAAGGAGTCACTATTTTTAGCAAGTTACATCTCAAATCTGGATATCATCAAGTACGATTGGATACACCTGACATTTTCAAAACTGCATTTAGAACTCAATTTGGTCATTATGAATTCCTTGTTATGCCTTTCAGTTTGACTAATACACCAGCTACATTCAGTCATATGATGAATCGTATATTTTTGAAGTATCAGCATTGTGTAATTGTTTTCTTTGATGATATATTATTTTTCAATAAGAATGAGAATGAGCATTATGACCATATATCTTTGGTTTTCAAATTGTTGAAAGAGAATCAATTGTATGCTAACCTTGACAAGAGTGAATTTTTCCAAACCCAATTTGAATACTTAGGTCACATTGTTTCTTCTGATGGTATTCAAGTTGATCCTAAAAAGATAGAAGCAAATTTGAACTAGCCAATCCCTAAAAATGTGCATGAGTTATATTCTTTCTTAGGTCTTACCAGCTTTTATAGGAAATTTGTGCCAAAATTTTCATTGCTTGCATTACCTTTGACGAAATTGTTAAAGAAAGGTGTTGTATATCATTGGTCTGATAACCAACAAAAGTCTTTTGATTTATTGAAACATGCTTTAACACATGTACCTATTTTGCAATTACTTGATTTTAATCGACTATTCTTTCTAGTAGCACTGATGCTAACGGATCAGGAATAGGAGCCGTCCTTATGTAAGATTCACATTCCATAGCCTATTCTAGTTGCAAACTTAAACACTCTGAGATGAGTATTCCATATATGATAAGGAATTGTTAGCTGTAGTACAAGTCTTATGTCAATGGAAACGCTATCTGCTGGGATTCAAATTTATGATCAAAATTGACCAACAAAGTATCAAACAAAGTTTTCATCCACTTATCCAATATCAACCCGAAAGAGTTTGTTGCCGATACATTAAGTAGAAGACCAAGTATCCATAATATTTATGTTCTATCTTTTGATTCCCTTATTCTTATAAAAGATACCTATGACCATGACCCCAATTTTCAAGCTGATTGGAACAAATTAGTTGCTAATAATTGGATTCCAATTGATTCTTTGTCTTATTCTGATGGATTTATGTTTTATGAGAAAAGATTGTATGTCACTATTCCATTTAGATCATTTGTGTTGCATGAAATTCATTGTCCCCCATATCAAGGCTATAGAGGTATTATTTCTACTTTAAGAACATTGGTTGAAGATTTTTACTGGAATTTGATATTTCTAACTTTGTTTCTAAATGTTTAATTTGTCAATAAGTCAAGCAACACCATGGTAAGCAATATGGTTTGTTAATGCCTTTACCAATTCTTGAACAACCATGGGAACGTATTTCAATGGATTTTATAACTGGTTTGCCTAACACACAAGCTAATCATGATATGATTTGGACTATAGTAGATCGATTTAGTAAACAAGTATATTTTCTACCATGTAAGAAAACATTAACTGCATCTCAAGCTACACAATTGTTTTTGAAGATTGTTTTCACTAACCATGGTTTGCCAAATGTTATTATTTCTGATCACGATTCTAGATTTTGCAATAATTTTTGGACTACTTTGTTTGCTAATTTAGGTACTAAGATTGATTTTCATCTGCATTTCATCTTGAAACCAATCAACAAAACAGAAGCTACTAACAGTACAATTCTAGATCTTAATTTGCACGCATACACAATTTCAAAACCACAAACATGGGATACACATTTGCATCTACTTCAATTTGTATACAATAATACACCACATACAGCTACACATAAAGCACCTTTTGAAATCATTTATGGACATAGATTACCTACACTTGTTACATCATTGTCGAACAAAGTTAAAGCTGCTGATGATATTGCTAATATGCATGCTACTATTTTTGCTGAAGTTAAAGACATGATTGTGAAAGCCCAGCAATCATACACTAAACAAGCTAATAAGAGAAGAAAAGCCATGAGTTTCAAAGTTAATGATTATATTTGGTTACACATTGAAAATAGAAGATTGTAAAGTGTTGAGAAACACCCTGTTGTTAAATTAGCACCTAGATTTTATGGACCTTTCAAAATAATTCAAAAATCAATGACAATGCATTTAAGTTAGAACTACCCCAACATTGAAAAACCCATAATACTTTTCATATCAGTTTGTTACGACCTTTTAGAGGCCAATTACCTTTCCACCCTGTCTATGAAAACCCTCATTTGTTAAATAATAAACTGAAATCCTTGAACCTGAAACTATTTTAGATACTAACTTTATGACCACTAGAATTGACCGTAGATGTTTGGTTAAGTTTAAAATCATCATGTTGAAGAGGCCCAATGGATGCAGGCCCGCGACCTAAGTGCTTACCCCTCACTGCTCATTCCACATTGAGCTAATAGCAATTGAGGACAATTGCTATCCCACCCTAGGGATATGATGTGAGGAGGTATATTCCACCATGGATTCTATGAGGTTTTTATTCCTTGGTGGATTTCGTGAGGTTTTGCGGTGGATTCCGTAAAACTATATTTATTTGTCGGGGCTCATACACAAGGTGGATTCCTTGTGCGAGAAGTTGACGGGGATGCCTATCCTTTTCGGGCATTAGATTAATTTAATGTGCACCTGGGTGATTTTACAAAATACATATTTAAATTAATGGACGTTTTTGAGTTTAGAGTGCACTCGTATTAAATTAAGGTTAGGATAGAGTTCCAACCTATTTATTTATTTTGCAGCTGAATCTTGCTAGATATTCACTTTTGTTGGTTTAATTTTATTATTTTCTAACAATTGTGAATGCTTCAATTGATGTGTAGAGCAGGCAACAGTGGCATTGGGAAGCACCAGGCGATGGAGTGTATTTAGATTATCTAGAAGAAATTATCATTTTTTATGGGCGTATGCCTTATCATTAAAGGCATGGTGCTAATATTTATTAAGGCACGCTTATTTATTGAAGCGCTTGACAAACATTTATTATTTTGTATACGCATAGGCGCTTTGTTTAAATATTTCATTATTGAATATTGTATTTGGACACATCCCGATTTTTGGGATACCTAATCGCTTTATTCTTTATTTGGACAAAAGCAAACACAAAAGCCAAAGCATGCTAATTATAAATTGGGCTATTTTTGAGCTTGGAGATTAATAAATTTATAAATACATGCCTTGTGAAGCACTCACACAAGGCATGGGGGGAGATTGTACCCAATTTGTCTTTTTGTCTCATGTTGTGCAAAACCTCCTTTTTACTTTATGAGTTTTAGTAGGGTTCTTTGTTGTTGGGGACTTTTCAATGTTCACTACGCGTGCATACAACATCCGATTTGCACACTAGGACTGTCAAGCAACTCCTCAAAGACTAACAGATTGGCTTGCCATGGAAAGATGGTTGCAATTAGCTTAATAGCTTAAGTAGCTCAAGTCTATTCGTAAGAATAGGATAGCCCTTAGTATAAGTTTATGGAATCAAGTTTGGGGCCATCATAAGAGAGGATTTGAGACACTCTAATTGAGATTTGATTGTTTAAACAATGGGTTTGAAAAGATGGGATGTAAGAGAGGAAGCTTGAGCTATTGCAATATACACAACACACAGAGAATGCACAAAAGATAATAAGCCAAAAACCCTAGTCTTTCTTACTTTGCTTCTTCTTCACTATAATAGTCTACTAAGAATAATAAGAGAGTATAACATATATAATATACAAGCAGTCCACAGTGTAAATATGGTAACTAGAAAGATGACTAGATAGATATTCCATAACTTGAGTAGATGGACTAACTGATGCCCAGTTGTAAAGTATCACTAGAATGATATGATGACATAGGTACCAACCACATCAATGATATGAATGCGAAAATGGTCATCCAAGTATGTGAGTGTTAGCTTGTTTATGATATTGTGACATATCAACACTCCCCATCATGCTCAACTGCATGACCTGTACTCTAGGGAAGCTTCAAAATCATCAAAGCTTTTTTTGCTCTTAGGTCATTGGTGAAGATATTTGTAGCCTACTCCTCTGTGCTCACATATATGAGATCAACTTCCCCTGCCAAGACCCACTATCATGACATTGTGCTTTCACTCTTGAAAAATCTTGGAAGGAGGATGCTTGTTGGAAGAATCAAGTTTGCATCACCTTTCTATGTTTTGGTTTGTTTAGCATGGTAGTTGTATCTAGATGCGTTACAAGATAGGTCGCATTGGTCCTCCTCCATACTTGAGTTAATAATTTACTTGCGAGAGAATAAACTTGATCAAGCAAGGCATAGTCTATGAAGTTAATTTGATATGTGGTCTAGAGTAATGACTTGCGGAGTCACTTACGTGACTAAGTGAAGGTTGTGGTGAGGAAGAAAAGTATGAGGAAAAAGAGAAGCAACAATCACAAATTTTTGGGGCAAATTGTGGCATGTGTGTTGAAGATTGAAGCATGTAATTGGAGAAAAACAAGAAGAAAAAGAAGCACCAACATCCAAGAATAGCAACTAGTTTTGTGGTTCATGCATTGAGAGGAGTTTATGGACTATTTTTGAAGTATTCATAGCAAGGAAAAATAGGGCAGCAAGCTATTCATGGATTGTGGAGGCTCAAACAAGGGTTCCCAAGTGCTCAAATGCTTGGTTCTTGCTCTTTACTCTTGGTAGACAATGTATAGACACCCAAGATTGAGTTTTTATTGGATTTGTGAGCAGCAAGGAGTGTTTTCTTCTTGCTGTAACAAAATTCTCATATAGAGGTAAAGTGGTATTTGAATCCCTATGATGGATAAATAGTGATCTTGATGGATTATGATGCCTGGTATGGTGCATGTCTTTGATTTTGGTCTATGTACAATAGAGACCTTGATTCATGTCTGAGGTTTTCTGAGCTATAGTCTTAGATTGTGTGTTGGACAATCGTCCCAAGTGTGTTTGCATGCCTAGGATCTTGGAATTTTATATGGCTATATTGAGTTAGAATACTAGACTACATATGGAATAGAATCATCGAACTATACCTCTATCATTAATTTGTCTTACACTTCATCTAAACACTTAATACTATTTCTTTCTTCATATTCCCTATCTCACTCTCTCTAAACCTTTCTCTCTTATAGCTCTGTGGTAGACCTTCTACCTTACATGCTTGGACTTTGGTAAACCCAACATGAAAGTCAGTAAATGGAGTGTCAAGATGGGTGAATCTTCAAGAGCTTCAGGATCAAGTGTGGGTGATGTATGGTAGCAAGTGGCTCAACATTTGACTCTACTATATTAGACAAATCAATAATAATATCAAAAACAATAGAAGGAGTGGCAAGAATAAAAAAGAAGGCAAGATTATGAGAAGCTTGAGGCTGGAACTGTGAATGCTTTGTAGGCAATTAAATAATAGATGAAGCAATTTAATGGGCAAAATATATCAACTTATGTACATGTATAGGTATTAAATTTTGATTTGTATGGGGTTTCCTAGTATGCATGGAAGTGGTATTTTGCTTGTCTTGGCATACAGGCATTGAAAGAGCAACTTGTAGATTTGGGTAGAAAGGATTTGAATTGGACTACCTTTAAGAAAGCTCTTAAACAATAGTTTTTTCTTGAATACACTAGTTTGATAACATGCAAAACTTTGATGGACTGGGTAGATAGATCCAATAAAGGGCTTGTAGCTATAACTTTATTGTGTGAATTTGAAAGCTGATATTGATGTAACCAATAGTCATTAGATAGTTAGAAAAGTGAATTATTCTTGAAAGTTAACCTAGTTTTGCAAGAAAATTTGATTGACCAACATGAGACATGAGAAATAAGGTTGAAAATTGAATGGGTACATATAACAAAAGCTGTAAATATGATTGAAAGAATGAAATTGTGGTTAGATTTAGGGTACTATACCTATTGTCTCTTTGAAAGCATTGAAATTTATAGCAAAGCCAAGTGTTTCTATGACTAGCTGCCAGTTATGCCTATTGGTTCATTTATAAAAGAGGATGTAATGGAGAGCTCGTGAATGGATTGTCTAGTCTTAGTTTGAAGGTTACAAAATTGGATGAAAATGTGGAGGAAAGAGGATGGGTAGCAGCCCAAAGGCTTGTTAGAGAAGGATTGAAACACATATGTATATGGTGTGATAGTATTTAGCATAAAAAGTGTGATTGTGTGGCTTATTGTGATGCAAAGGCCAAAAATTTAGTCATTTGGAAATATGGAAAAATATATACAAGAGAGATATGATTGTCTCTTGAAACAAATTTTGATATTAACAGCAAGATTTGCATTTGCTGCCATAGATTCTATTACATATAGGTTACGAATTGAGGAATATATTTGTTTTCTTAGTACATTCAAGGCTGCCGTGAGTTTGGTTTGATGCTGTGGATTGTGTCGAGAAGGGAAAGATAGGTAAGGATAAATTGTCACGTGTTAGTTTGAATATATGGGGTCTGATAGGATGTGATGCGTTGGTAGATTCATTTGTAGCCTATGCATATATTGGCAAAAGTCACTACAAGATACAGGCCTTATATCGACGTTCAAAGTGACGCAAATGTTCATTAAAAAAATTACCCATGTCGTTGCTAAATGTGTCGGTATTAGTGTCTCCATAAAATTGTCACTATATGCGTTGGTATTTGCATCGCTATATGCATCACAATTTTTGTTGGTTTTGCGACACAAATTGCGAAGCCAATAACGAAACGTGCAGTATATTTGTGATGCTAATAGTGACAATTACAGATGAAAAAACATTGTGTTAGGTGCATAGTGGACGTCAAGATGAGCACAAAATGTACTTAAACCCACAAGACTGATGTATAGAATAAGTACAAGATCGCTGATGAAAACTTATGGAATTATGGCAAGATACAAAGGTTGATAAGTACATAGTGCATAGAATATGCCAATATAGATCACATGACCAAAAAAGAAGAGGATGTGCGCTCCACGAATCCAAGCGTGAGCTATAGATCCTTGCCATTCGAAAGCTTGTCCCAATGCAAAGGAGCATTGAAAGGACTCTGCAAAATAAACAACTATACATTAGTCCACCATACATAATGCATTTTTAAAAAAATAGTAACTACAAACAAGAAAGATGATTGGCTTACTAGGCTGTCGCATACATGCAATCTATTGATTAATGCAATGAGACCATGTCTCTCTACATATCAAATCTTCAGCCTAGTAGGATTGCAGTTTGTAATGGAGTGTTGTATAGAAAACAGAATACAACTACTAGAAACACGATTGTCAGTACAAGTGATATTGTAAATAAGAAAGCGAGAAGAACAAAAGAAAAACTTACAAAGTCCTCCAGATAAGTTCTATGGCCGCCACTCCCTAGATGATGCACGACCCTTGCCTCCAATCGGACCCTCGTTGCCTCTCACTGTTGTCGCCAACGTCCTATAGAATCTGTAGCCTCCTTCCTAAGTCTCCACTAGTCATCTACGTCTAGCCATTTGATCTTTGAGGTGCCACTCTTGAGCACCTTGCATGCGTCTAATCATCTATGTGACATGTACGCACGCATACAACTCCATCACCCACCCAGTTGGAAAACCTCTCTACCGCAATAGGTATAAAAAACTCCTCGTGCAAGGATGCTACTATATAGTCCTTGATCCCTTCATGTATGTTCTTCCAATGGTCCAAGACGTTGTGCCAAAAGACTTGTTGGCACAACCCTCTCATGCGAGACATCACCCTCCTCCCCTCATCATTCATGATCACAGCTCCTGTATTGTTATCTACAAGGTATCCATACCCCTCTAGGGTATGTCTAAGTTGTGTCCTCTTCCACCTACGACTGTGCATATATGGTATCTCAAGTAAATTATCCAAGTTGTGATTAACAATTGGGAAAATTTAACTACACACAAGTCAGACATGATGTATACATGTGTGTGATTGATGATGTGATAATGGATATGCATAACCCAAGAAGATGCAACATTGATGTGTACATATTTATGGTTTCACACAAAATTAAGCCTAATACCCAAATATGCATAAACGAGAAATGTATACATAATTGTTATATGCCTTCTTCAAAGACCCTTAACCTCCTCTTTCATCCTTCTACCATCAATCTTTTAGAAAATTTCCTTGAGATGCCACCATGTTTGCAAAGGAAACTCTTCCAAGTTCACATACACATGTTTATTGCTGCCTTGCTGAGCATCTTCTCATCTCTACCTTTATTTGTTGCGTGCCTTTGACTTGGCTTGCAACACACATACACACATGCTAACTTATTACCACACACATAACCACACAACACATGCACACTTGAGAACACACTCTTAGAAAAAATGATATGCAAAAAAAGGCACAAATTCTAGTGGAATTTGATGTCCACCCTTTACCCCTCGTCTACCATCTTATATAGTTTCTTCGATTTTCTCCATTGATGACTATTTTGATGAAGATTCCCCTTCGATTCATGGCTAGAATATCACTATTTGATGTTGCCTGTAGCTTTAAAAGGTGGAACATGCCCTTGACTTGGCTAAGAGTTTCTGTAATATCTTGTGCTCTCTATCTATCAGGTCTAGTGTCCTTAGTTCTTTATTAATTTTCATGGGAAGCACAGTGGCTATTGTCCCCTCAAGAAGCAATCAAGTATGACCTTGGATTGCTACAAAATTCAATGATAAACATGAACAATACATGCAAGGACTAGACTCTTCCATGCCCTATTCCTTGTGATCAATTTTATTCTATTTGTCTTTGATCTATATTTGTATCCGAATTGCAGTTGTATTGTAATGATCCATGCACCATATAGATAACATATTCTGTATGCTATTCACAAATAAGAATACCCATTGTATTCTTACTATAATAATGCATGCACCTCACATAAAATAGATGTTGACTATTGTGTGTTGTTCATGAATAAGACTATCCATTGTAAATATATTTTGATTGCATTTGGAAAAATCCTTGTAGTTATAAAAGGGGGGCACCAAACCCCACTATGTAGTATTTGTCATTATATCACAATATAGGTATTGTTAGCTACAAGCTAACCATACTGTATACCAATAGTTGAAAAACTAATGATAAAGGCTCAAAAATCTTAGAAATAGTATTGCTTGATAGTACTCATTGTAACTCAATGATTTGGTATTGGCACTATTCTTTATATTACTATTTTGCATGAATCCTAATGCATTATTAAATGCATAATAGTACTTGTGATGGGATAGTACTCATTCCCCTAACACATTCATGGGTGCCACACTAAGATAGAAATATCATCTCTAACTTGTTTTGGTTGAACAATATCTAGAATCTTGTACTAAAGGTATGCATGTTGGTACTTTTGCACAATAATGCTCATAGCAGTAACAAAATGGCATGGTATGGGCCTTAGTTTTCCCTTCCATAATAAACATGCCTTAATCTGGTATAAAAATATTAGTATTAGTAACTTGAATTATTTTGAATAGTTTTCATAATTCATATATCCCAATGGAAACTCTAGGTTTTCAAGATAGAACTATTTACATAAATGTACTCGTTATAGCTGTGATATGCCATAATAGTCATATTGAACTTTTTTCTGGCATGTGTATAGATAGTGTTTGGAAATTATAATTTAGGTCATTTTAAGTGTTTTGATAAATTTTGGTGATGGTAAACTTTTGGTCTTTAAAAAAAAAACTTTTAGGCATAATACCTATTTTGGAAGTTGATTTGTGATCAAATGGAGCAAACTTTGGTCAAAGTTCTTCTCATGAAGTTCAAAGAGGAGATCAAGGAGAATATTTTGCCGTCTCACAGACTCGATCCATTCTTCACCGTTTTGGACATATGAGTCATTGAAAATAAAAAATATTTTTTAACACAATTTGAAAAAAAATGTATATTTCTTTTTATGCTTTCTTTTTGTTTTTGGTAGATCACATGGCGAGAGTGATGATTTGGGAGGACTGCGTCAATTTTGACCCATGCTTTTCTTGGAAAACTTGCCATTCTTGGAAAAGCCTATTTTGGATGCATGAAACCCTTTTGGAAAAATGGCTAAACAAACAATTATCTTCATCATCTTCTTCTTTTAAATTCCAAGATTGAGATTGTGAATGTGATTGCAATTGTGATTGAGATTGTGAGCAAGAGTGTGATTGAGAGTGAGATTGCGATTCTTTCATGTGCATGAAGTTACCTCAAGGGTGATCGGGAGGTTTGAGCTTTGCATTGGAGTGCAATTTCTGATTATGCTATCTGCTACTCCTTTGTTTCCTTCAAACTCTAATACAAATTTCTCTTTCTATCTTTCTACTAGCGTCTCTCTATCAGAAATTGTGTTAATTTTTATCAAATTGTAACTAATCATGTTTCAAGTGATATCAAAGAAGTTTTGATTTGTGAAGATGGAAAGCTGGGACCAATGAGTCAGGAGCAAGAAGAACTCATTCAATGTCTTCTTGCTGACTTGAGAAAAGAACAAGCTGATAAAGAAGTTGTAAAGACTCAAGAGGTTGTTGTGGATCTAGGAGGTGAAGCAAATACAACTAGGATGGGCGGATCAACTGGAGAGATGCCTCAACAACCTCGATCACAATAGCAAATGAAGAGAAGAGAAATGTCTTTTGAAGATGGTGCTGGAGAATTTGCTATTAAGCAGGTATTCAAGAAGGTGAAACTGAACAATTTTGATAGCAAAAAGAAGACATGAGAAGATCTAGAAGCATGGCTTGAAGAGCTTGAAGATTTCTTTGCATTGCATAAAATATTTGAAGAATCTAAAGCCAAGTTTATAATTTTGCAACTATGTAGCATGGTAAAGCTATGGTGGAAATCCTATATGCAGACTATGACTCAAGTTGGTCCTATCATATGGGAGGAATTTCGTACACTAGCAGAGAAGAGGTATTGTTATTCTCATTACAATATGGAAAAGAAGATGGAATTTATAATTTCAGGCAAATTGAAGAGGATAAGCATTATCTTGCAGTCAATGACTATAAAGAAAAGCTCTCATGGCTTCATAAGTATGCCCCTAAAGTGATTGGTGTTAGATATGATCAATGCCCTACCCTCATTAGGTGCCACCAATGATCCATGGTGCTCAAAGTTGTAAGGCCCCCATTATGAGGAGAAGCCAAATGTGAGCCCAGACATTGGTTGAGTCCTGACTTATATATCAGATGAGGTCTATGTGACCGGATGGTAAAAAAGTGACCGTTGTGGGTCTAATCTTTGGGTTAGATGGAGTGGTTAAGTTGGTAGCAACTCGAGGCGCATTGCATCGAGTTGTGATGTAAGGGAGTTAAAAGGGGCCCCTATTTTGGGGTCCGGGGGCTGTGGAAGCGGTCCCTTGTTGCTGGGGGGGTCCCAGGGGCAGCGCTCCCGGCTTGATGGTAAAGGGAATATTCCTTGGAATATTCCCTGGCCAACTAGTGGAGGCTCATATGGTAGGTCAGTCAAGCCGACCTAACAGCCTTCGCGGGCTATAAAAGCTAAACCCCTTCACAGCCATCGATCATTCATCTTTCACCCAGTCAGAGTTGTTGTTCCAGCTAGCCTTAAGCTCTTCACCTATCTTCTGTCTGGATCGCCATCTAAGCTTCACACAGTGGAAGTGCACGGGTGGACAGAGCCATCTTTGTATCAGTTGTTTGGAGCTAAAGAATTTACTGATTCTCCTCTTATCTGTTGTGTACTCTCTATCTCTTTCTCAGATTCTGTTCGCTGCGCCGTGTAATATTTTACATTGAAGATGCCGTAAAAAGTAAGTTCATTGAAGGAATAAAGCATGACTTGAGACATCAGGTCAAGGGATCATGATGTACTAATTTTCTTGATGTTGTTGCAAAGGCAAAGAATTATGTAAAGATGAAAAAATACAATGAATGAAAAGCAGCAAATTTTTCTAGTATGTAGATTATTTCAATAGGTCATCATCCACAAGATTTCTATTCTCCTAACTCTCAAATAATAAACTAGGACATAATTTTAACAACAATACATTACAATAGAGAAAGGGCATGTTGGGGTCCCATTTGTCCTTTATAAACCATTAACACTATAAAAGATTGGTCATGTTTATGCTACACATAGATACCACCTATGCCAAGTTGTGGTTGCGAAATATGATACAATTGCAACACTTAATAGGGTAGCATTTGCATATGGAAGAAGTTTAAAGATTAATAGCTTGCTAACTATCGTGACTGAAAGGCAGTTTGTAGTTTATCTTTGGGGGACCCCAGCTACTTTCACTGGTTCACCCTAGCTATTTAAACAATCAATTTTTTATCTAGGCTTTCATGATGAGTTATATGCCTTTTGGCGATGCCTAATCCTTCTAAAATAATATGATTGCAATATACTCAAAGGATGGTCCTTGCCTATAGGTAATGGGTACATTGTAATCTTAGATTAGTAGACTCATGTAGAGTATAAAGGTAAGCAAGGTTTCTTTGCACCATAAGTACATAGCTCTTGTTTTCAACTTTGAAGTTGACTATTGACTATTGTAAATAGCTTGAACCTACTTGTATGGACACTAAAGTAAATTGTGTTACATGTTGTTGGAGTATAATTATACTTCCAATTTAGTATTGAAAACTATACATTTAGAGCATATGCCATTATTTTGATAGGTAGTGAGTTTTGAGGTTCACAGACAAGACCCCCTACTTAATATGCTATGGGTTTTTCAATGACAGAACCAACTTGACTAGGTGCAAACTTATGATAGTGTTTTTTGACCATGAGTGCTACCTACTACTATGGATATTATATGATGAGCAATGGTTGCAACCTATATAATGATAATTTGAACAACCTTTTCAATTTCCTAGATTTGAATTAATGCATCCTAGAAGTAATTGGTGCTTAGATATTCAAAAGCCATGGAAGCCATCATCGTAGTATGTGAAGAATTACTATAATTGGTGCCCACTACAATATGATTTGGATAAGTGCCCCCTAGATATGTGTAATATCCTCGCCCCGCATAGGAACCCCCCTCATTATTATTAAAGATAATTGAAAAATTTTTATTACCCTCCCCCCATTGTCACTGAATAGGTGGCGGGGGGGAGGAAGAAGGAGGCGATGTGGACGATGGAGAAGACGATGAAGAGGATGATAATGACAATGGAGGGGGAGGCCACGTGGCCTATCACCCCTCCCTAACCTTCCTGACCAGTCCGTTGCAAAACCACCATGCAGACGGCAACAACACCACCCCTCCACCCTACCTCTTTCACTATAAACCCCCCCCTTCCCCCCATGGCAAAAGGGAGAATGCAAGGTTGGGACGCTACACGGAGAGGGAAGAGGAGGCCTTGAGAGGGCATGTTGTGTGTGTGTGTGAGAGAGAGAGAGAGAGAGAGAGAGAGAGAGAGAGAGAGAGAGAGAGAGAGAGAGAGAGAGAGAGAGAGAGAGAGAGAGAGAGAGAGAGAGAGAGAGAGAGAGAGAGAGAGAGAGAGAGAGAGACACTGACTTATAAGAAGGTTCTTCTACTTCTCTTCCCCTCCTTAGAGGGTTCCCACATGCATTCTTTCTTTCCCCTTTTCCTGCGAACTTATACCCTATCCCGCGAGCTTACCCCCATCAAAGGAAAGAAAAAGAGGCCTCAATGTTGACGAGTAGAGAGAGAGAGAGAGAGAGAGAGAGAGAGAGAGAGAGAGAGAGAGAGAGAGAGAGAGAGAGAGAGAGAGAGAGAGAGAGAGAAAGGGACCTCCCTTGTCTCCCATAGGGGCTTGCCCTATCTAAGCGGAAGTGTATCAAACCATTCGAGGTGGTCCGTTGAAGAACCATGTACTACCATGGCCCAAAGAAGACGTAACTCTGGCATTGCAGGAGTTGCAATGAACTCAAGTGCAGGTGTGACAAGAGCTGATGGAATTATGAGCAACACCCCACCCCTAGTCACTCGGGTCCAAAGTTCTTCGCTCTCTCTAATAAAATATTAAGCATCGATAAGTCTTTACTTAGGACAATATTGTTGAAGGTTCGCAGGGTTACCTTGAGGTTTATGCACATAGACGATACATGCATGGGGAGAGATTATATGAAACATACATCAATGGTGCATGAAATGATCTTGCATTAAAAGTTTTGCATCCATTCCTATGAAGGTTTCACAATTAAATAGCAGTTAAAGAGTTTACCTTGTGCTGCCAAACCATGAATTCATTACAACTTGCATAATAAATTTGAGAATTATTTTACGTTGAAAGATGGTCTTGCATCGTATAGGAGTTACAAATTTGTCTGCATTCCTTGCCTTGGGAGAAAGGAAGATAAATTCAAGTTAAAAATTCCTCATAGTATTGTGCTAAGGAAAAGCTAAAAGATAAATGTCACGTAGAGAAGAGGCATAAATGCTCTTACTAGATTGATTATCTCACATTGAAATGATAGGAGTTATGTCTTTACAGTTGTAGGAGACCCACCACATGCCTTAGCCGAAGGAAGAAAGTGTTAATAAATATTTTGCATAGTATCGCTCTTAGATCCCAAGGGGGAGAGCGAGTATGTAGATGGAAATTTTATCGCATCTATTCTTGCATTGCTTGGAAAAATAACATTGGTTTTGTGGTTAATCAAACAACTTCCTAAATACTTTTTATTCAACTAATTGTTGGATTGTCGTTTGGATGATTATTCCAAGTGTTTATGATTGATGGTAAATTCATGGCAGGGGTTTGTGATGACAAGTTGCCATGGGAATAAATGAATATTTTTTGAAAGATGATATTAGGGTTGAATGCCTTGTTTCTGCTTGAGTCTTAAGTGAATTAATTAATGAAAGCTTCTTTGCACGAGTGAATCACCTCCAAGGTCACAAGGACACTACTCGATTCATGGGCCAAAGGTCGAGTGGTGGAAAGGCCAACCACGAAAATGGTGTTTCACTCCTAGGCAGCTTGTGGGTCAAGTGGAGCTTTGGACACCCCTTGCCAAGTTCGGAATGGAGTTGAAGATTTCCGTGGCCCCGATGTCTGTGGCATTGGAAGATCCTATTCTAGATAAAGGATGGAAATTTGGTGCCATGTGATTTGGACCAGGTACTTCTGTAGGGCAAAAGGGACATATAATTTCTCCTGTATGGGCACGAGACAAAGATTAACTGGAAGATAAGTTAAGGAACTTGTTTGTCAAAAGGACTACTTGCTCTGTCTTTTGTGTCAGTGCTATAAATTACACGAATGAACCCTATTCCCTAAAAGGCTTAATTAAGGAAGCTAGTTTTAAATGTCACACATAAATGTGATAGGACCTAATTAGATAACTAAAGAACGCCTATTGAGGGAAGCAGGTCAGCGGAACCCTCGACGGGTCCGTCGTACGGCAGGGTGTCCCAGAGAACTGGGAGGCTTCTCACAAGGTATTACCAACGTCTGGCCCCTAGGAAATTGTTAGGTTAGAACCCTGATTCATGTTGTTTTAAGGGACACTAGAATGGGACTATGCCCTACGGGCAGAGAAGTTGAGCGGCGCATCCCTCTCGTTTCCCATTCTCTTTGAACCAAGTGCAGCATGGGTCTACTTCGGCTTGGATATCTCTGTGTAAAGTAGGAACTCTAGGGCTCGACACTAGAATGTTGTTAAGAGACCTTGACCACTAGGGACCCAAATTTCAAGTCAATCCCAATGGGTACGGCCATGAACATTCCATTGCGAGAGGTAGACTTGAGAAACCCTAGGCGACAAACCCCATAACATTCCATGAGAGTGTCGGGCAGTGTCGCTTAGATTCGTCTCTCGATGTACTGCTAAAAACGTGCCTGGACAACTAATAGGTGGGCACGTTACAATATGATTGGATAAGGATTTGGGTACTCCCTATACTCTCCCTACACCGTAACAATTATAGTTGGCTTGATGGTACAAGCTAACCATCTTCAAGACCAATGATTGAAGAACTAATGATAGAGGTTGAAGATCCTTGTATATAGTATTACTCAATAAGACCCATTGAGTTTAATAATTTGGGCTTATCATTACACTTTACATTATAGTTATGCATTACTAGATACGCATCTTATTGTAGTATTTAATATACACAATAGTACTCATAATAGGAAAATACTCATTGCATTGTTCATGGGTACTGCATTTTTATGCTACACTACATTAGCATAAAAGTATAACCTCTAGTAGAATAGTATTTTGAATGCCATTTACTATGGTTGATGCCCCTTATAATACAATTGGATAAGAATTTGGGTACTCCCTATACCATAATGACTACTATTGTCCTAATATGCATCTTAATGCATTATTTAATATGCATAATAGTACTCATAATAGAAAACACTAATTGCAATATTCATGGGCACTACATATTCATGTTGCTTTGCACTAGCATAGAAATATTGTTGTTCATACTTGTTTCTTAAATACATATGGTTTAAAGTTTTTAAAGGGATTTTTATATTGAATACAAATAGCAATAGTGAGGTGCATTAAGGACAAATGCTGAGGGTGATAATAGGTTGGGTGGCGATGAGGCAAGTTGACAACACCTTTGATTCTCATCTATTAGGTTGTCACATTCCATTGTCAAATATGTTTAGCATGCTCTCTCTCTCTCTCTCTCTCTATGTCTCTCTCTCTCCCCCCCATTCTAATATATCATCTTTGCCTATCATGATCTCAAATTCAGGGGGAAGCTAGGGGGAGCTCACACACCCCCCTGCTCACTATAATTAATTGTTAATATTAGCATGTTGCATTCTTGATTGCATCCATCTAGGGCACACTAATGTGCAGGGAAGAGTTTTCTCAATAGCAAAATCGAGAGAAAACATTCTCAAAAGTGATTTACTATTCTTGTACCTCCATTGCTGGGATATCTAAAAGATAATATCCCGATCCATATCAATTGGGTGATACAATTGATACATTATTAAGCATATAGCTAGGATTCAAAATTTGTGTAGTATTTATTCTTCAAGATCTAATCAGTCATTGGCTTTCCAACGATGGGTTTGGGACATTCAAATCTTAAGTGGATTTTCTCATTGCAAATGTAGCACTTTATTTTTCGACATTCTCTCTTGAATTGATCCACTTCATCACAAATGTAGCATCGGTGATTTTCTTGAGTTCTTATTACCAAGCAAACATGGCCATATTATGTGGTGGATCTTGCACCACAATAACTTGCATTCTCTCTTGGAATGTAAGTGTTCCATGATCTTTAGTGAAAACCATCTTCCTCTTACCATGGTTTTAATATTATCCTATGTACTTCACCACATTATTAAGGCATCACTCTTTCCACTATAATTTGGCTTCACCAATAAGGTGTAAGCATGCTACCATAGATCTATTTGCTTTACTTTTTCTAGCAACTAGTAAATAATCATCCATAATATCAATCCAAACTTCTGTATCTATCTTAGCTTTGGTAGCCTCACCATAGAAATATGGAGCTTTTGTCTGCTTGAGAAGGAATTCCTTCAGTTGTAGTTTAGTTATAGTTATACTTGAACATTCTTGAGACCATAGAAATATCTTGCCTTAGAATCTCAAGATACCATGCCATCAAAATCAATAGCTAATTTAATTATCCACAACCTTGTCAATCCAAACACTTGGATTTACTCTACCAACCCATTTCCAATCAGTCCATCAGTTTTCTCTCCTTAATTTGGGAAATCCCTTCCTCACAAGAAGTCACGTGAATATTACCTTTTCAATCAAACCCTCTTAGAAACTAAGTTTTCCCAAGAAATTTTAATGCATATCTAGTTACTTTAATAAGTTAAGAATAAGACAATTATCTTGCAACTTTTGATAATATTACTTTCATAAAATCCCACATTCCAATAAACTTTTGCTATGATATCATGTGTGATATACGCACCCCTAGCTAGGCTAGGGGAGGCATTTTTTAGTAGTTTCTTAGACACTTCTCCATGAATAGCACCATCCAAATCTAATTTGGATACAATAACTTAGTTGATTAGGTAGTCTCCAAGTCTACCCTCATTAAAATATCAAGGTCTCAATCTAAAGGTCCGACTTGAGGATTCTTAAACTATGAAGGTCTCCTAAAAAGTAGTCTAATACCCATCTTGAGAGTGGGATAAGACCTCACTTTGTTCAAAGAGAGTGGAGTTGTTTTTTGGACTTCCATTTTCATTATGACCTATACTCAACTGCACTCTAGTACCCTAATATGGTGTTAACCTAGTTAACTATCCTACCAATTTGGGTCATGTTCCAGTAGCTCTATCTAGTGTTTAGGAGAGTTACTAGACTGATAGGGTCCAAATATAGACTCAATCGATAGGACCAAGGCCTCCCACTTTCCTCAACATGATTGTTTTAGTTATCTAATTAGCAAATCATGGTACCACATTATGAGAACATATAAAATTAGCTTCCTTTTACTATCCCATTACACAAGATTCGTCAGGTATAATTTAGGCACAATGCATAAAGAATCAATAAAAATTAGTGGGTCCTTTTATTTAGCAGTCAATTCCTTTATTATGCTCCCCCCACAAGGATCATGACTTCTAAAAAGCCACTCAGTATGCACAAATGAGAGAGAGAGAGAGAGAGAGAGAGAGAGAGAGAGAGAGAGAGAGAGAGAGAGAGAGAGAGAGAGAGAGAGAGAGAGAGAGAGAGAGAGAGAGAGAGAGAGAGAGAGAGAGAGAGAGAGAGAGGGGCATCAAACACCCTTGCTATTTTGACTCCCACCCTATTCATAAGGAGAGATGAGATTTTAATGGTTGGGTGTGGAGGGTGATCAATAATACATTCAATTACTTGAAAATCATTAAAAGGTCAATATTATTTAGTTGATTGTGGTGCTTTAAATTCTTATATATTTTTTATCACCACCTAGTGCATAATGCATAGTATACACATGCACACTGCACATGTGCACATCACACACACACTCATGTATAGTGCACTACCACACATCATATGCATCCTAGTGTATACCATCGTTTTTTGGGTATTTATTGTGTCTAGCTTAATTTATTGGGGTTTTTTCAAGAAGAATTTGTAGAAGGAAGATAAGAGATTCTGTCAAAGATGAAGGCAAATATCCAAGAGAAACACAAGAAACTGTTTAAATCCAACAGTGGTCTATGAAGGACCTTTAGCTCAACCCTATACAACAATTAAATCTACTCGTAGATAGTATACTACTGAGGCTATGGCTCAAAAAACTCCAAAATAATTCAACCCATAAGCTTGTGAATCTATAGTACAAGAGATTGAATACAAAACAATGTATTTTCAGCCCAAAATCAAGTCCAAACTTTTGTAGAATAGTCCAAAATGTAAATTAGCCCGCATACAATGAATATCCCTATTTGAGAGATTTAAAAACACTCCAAATTCAGCCCAAATTTTGTGATTTTCTTTACTTATAGCAGTGCAAAAGATAGGTCCAAATCTTTCCATAATAGCTCTTCAATCAAGATAGTCGAGAGGCAAGAAAAACCCCCAAATCAAGGTAAATCACTCAGAACAAATAGTGAACAATAGGATACATCAGTTTATCTCTACATAGTACAATTCACAATAGTCTACAAATTTTCAAGTCTATCCCCCTTCATGCATCCACAAACATCTGTATTTATATTGGTACTAGTATTGGTCATGCTTTTTATCATGCTTTTCAACCAAAAACAAATATAAAATCAAAATCACAATCCTTAGTTTCCATTGCTTTGCAATGTGCTATCTTGGAGGCCTGGGAATAGCTCATAGATTCCACAGTGATTCTCAAAAGCAGTTGTGATGTGCTTTTCTTCATTGTCTTTGTCCAAACTTTGACCGTGCCCCAATAATTGATCCATTTAATTGACTTGAATGGTTATGCCACTTATGTAATCACAAATGGAGTACAAATGACATATAACGTTGTGAGACTATTGTAGACATGATAAAATTCAGTATAAGTAATGTTTAGATAGGTCTAATGGTCTCATAGAGTGAATTCCAATATTAAAGTGCATCCCATAAGTTTTTATGTTGTAGACATAGAACCACATTACATTCACCCCCTCTAAACTTGCACATTCTCTAGCATGTGCCACATCTCTTTAATCTTTGTCAAGTTCAAAGTTTTCTTCTTCACATCCGCAATGTCATCTTCTTCTTTGCTATTGTGTGCATTCTCAGTCTTAAGCTCTTCATCTTTGTAAGTGTTAGACTCTCTTCTTTTGAAAAGTTTGATCGTTTTACCTGCAATGGGTATCTTCAATTGTGGCCCATCCCATTCAATAAGATAATGGCTAGCACTATCATGCACATGCTTCGCAATATATGGACTAAAACATCTCTTGGAGACGTTCCTAATAGTATTTTGCTAATTATTGTCTTTACACAAGTACCTAGTCTCATTCTTCAATAGCCCTTGATCTCAGTTTGTGTCTTTGTTGGGAGCTCACGCTTGACCGCCAAGACCCACAGACTGCTTATTGTTCAAGCATTTCAAGTTGAGCACTAATGGCTACCTCTCACATGGCCAACACACTTTTTGTCTCTACGAGTGTAGTGAGCTTACCTCGATGCCTGATTGGGTACCCTCCTCCTTCAAGCACACTGGTAGCTCCACGATTCATGATGCGAGCTCAAGCGACCTCAAGCCTCCACCTTCAAGCTCTATCCTCCGTAGCCATGTGCGAGAGAAGAGAAGAGAAGGGAAGGGAAGGGAAGGGAAGGGAAGGGAAGGGAGGGGAAGGGAAGCGAAGGGAAGAGAAGAGAAGAGGAGATGATGGAGAGCTTCTTCTCCTTGATCCCTCACCCCCACACTGTTGGGATAAAGGGCAGTGCATGTGTTCTCTTGTAAGGGCAGGCTGTACATAGTACACATACCTATCTAAAATAATTGAGATACACTCTTCAGCACCACAAATTGTGCGTCTCTAGCTCTTCTTTCTCTCTCAACTTGCATCTCTACATAGAAGCTCCATTGCAGCTAGCTCAACAAACTGGTATTAGAGCTTGGTTCAGGCAATCAGGAGTTTGGGATTTCTTCAGGTGCAAGGGCTTGAAGTTGAAGAAGAGTTCACTGTGAAGAGTTTGCATGTAGGTTTGCAGGTAGGACAACAAAGTTTGAAGCTTCTTCTTGAAGCTTGAAGCTTCCCTCTTCATTTGAGCTTATTGGTAGCCATTGTTAGCCACTTGGGGACCCTCTCCATCATCTCCAACACTTGGACTAGCATTCCAATCTCTTTAGGGTTTGAAGGCATCATCATCATGGGTATGTAGATATGGTTTTCAACATGCTTATGACCTACAGTAGTTGCTCCTTTTCATTTGGCATCATGGTCGTGCTCCAAACTTTACATCTAATGCTTAGCATTGAGCATTGAAGTGTACTATTACACTTGGAATTGATATGCATTCAACTTCAAGTCTAAAACACATGGTATTCATATGTGAAATAATTAGGACATCACGTATCTTTGTGTGTCTCGTGCATACAGATCATGCTCGTTTGATGGCCATTGGATGTCAGTGGATGCTGGATGTCTCAGTGATCATGTGTCATTGTCTTAAGGTCATTTGGAGCTAATATTGGCAATCATTTTGCTCAGTTTACAGACTTGCTTGTGGCTGGAATACACAATCCACAGCCTGCAATTCACAAACAGCTCTCTGCCCTTTAATGACATTGGTCCTTAGACATGCATGTTGATGCGTATACATGCTCAAGTGATATCAAGAAACTGAGGAATGATATGCCTATGTATTGAAGTGCTGACATGTTTCTATGCAAGAACATTATGGTGATATTTTGAGGAGCTTTGCATGGTCTTTGGAAAAGCATTGCTATAATATATTGCTGCAAAAGAAGCGAGCAAAGTCGATTAAAGTAAAGGGAACAAAACAGGTTGATGTAGAGCAGGACGACTGGGATGAGCTTGCACACTCGACCACTGAGCTATCGATTTCTGATGCCTTGTTTTAACATTGAAGGGTTGGATTCAGCTTATGACATTTGGAAGCGACTAGAATAATTGTATGCCTAAAAGAGTGCTGCAAGCAAAGTCTACTGACTGAAGAAACTCATGGATTTGTGTATGAAAGAGGGTATTGCAATGCCTACTCACCTTAGTGAGTTTAACTCCATTTTCAGCTAGCTTGCCGCTTTGAAGTTCAATATTGATGATGAGTTCAAAGCTACATTCTTGCTTTGCGCTTTGCTAGAGAGCTGGGATACCTTTAGGACTGCTATATGAGCAATTCTAATGATATGCTGATGTAGAGAGTGCTCTACTCATGGAAGAAATGAATTGGCAGAAGAATGCATCCAATAAGTCTTCTAGTACTTCTGCATACTAGAGGTAGATCACAACAAAAAGGAAAATCTGATAGCAAGGGATGCAGTAAATCACATGGCTGCGAGGCTTTTGTGCATATACGAAAAGAAGAACGCAACAAACTGGAACCAAAGTCTTGTAAATGAATATTCTTAGGATATGGTGACAAGGGTGAGATGGGGTATAGACTTTGGGTTCCTGAGAAAAGAAAGATAGTACGTAGCAATGATGTCATCTTCTACGAAGATCACATGCATAAGTAGCCTGAGAAGACTGAGGAAGTCAAGAGGGTTGTTTTGAGAGAGGATGTACCTTTTAGATAGCCATTTGTGCCTAGTGGACAACAGCGTATACCTGCTGTAAATACTCCTAAAAATGCATGAAATGGTGTTGGAAATGGCCAACAAGGTATTGCCCATGAAATATGATAGTTTTAGCTTGAAAACATGCAGTTAGGATAACTTGAACTATTAGGACAATATGCTAGAATTTCAAGACAGCAAGACATACATGCAGAATTACAAGCCCGTATTTCAAGACAACAACCTGTAAATGCATATTTGTAGGCCCAACAACCAGCAAATGCCGAGCCTTTGCTCCGTAGGTTGACTCGACCTTTAAGACCACTTGACATGTTTATTCTTGGTGTGCAGTATATTGCAAATTATGTCATGTTGACGGATTGTGGTGAGCCGTCATGCTTCAAAGGAAGTAATGACTAGACCCCATACAACAAGAAGTGGGTCAAGGCCATGTTGTTGGAAATGGAATCACTTGATAAGAATTGTACTTGGGACTTGGTACAGTTGCCTAAAGGGCAAAAAACTCTTCCATGCAAGTGGGTTTACAAGATGAAGGTCACTTTTGGTTCTTTACCAAAGTACAAAGCATAGTTAGTTGCAAAGGGGTACAAGCAGGAACATGGAATTGACTTTGATGAGATCTTGACTCCTGTAGTCAAGATGACTAATCTAAGAACCATTTTGGGCTTTGTTGTAGCTGAAGATGTGGGGCTCATACAAATGGATGGAAAGACTGCATTCTTACATATGGTGATCTACATGAGAACATATATATGCAACAATTTGAGGGTTTTGTTGCTAAAGGCAAAGAGACGATGGTCTGAAAACTAAAACAGAGTTTTTATGGGCTAAAAAAGGCACTGAGGGAATGATATCATAAGTTTGATACTTTCATGCAATCTTAGGGCTTTCAGAGAAGTCAAGTTGATCACTGCTTGTACACCAAGAAGGCAATAGATGGCAGCCTGATTATCTTGGTTCTGTATGTTAATGGCATGCCGATTGCTGGCAGAGATACTCATGCCTTGGATTCATTGAAGCAAAGTCTCCATGGCAGCTTTGAAATGAAGGATCTTGGTGCCAATCATATTCTTGGGATGCGGATATTTAGAGATGGATCGGCGGGGTTACTCTATCTATCTCAGTTGTAGGAGTATGTATCCAAGATTTTGCAGTGTTTCAATATAGAGGGGGGAAAGCAATCAGAGTTCCATTGCCTCCATATATGAAACTCAGTGTAGAGGACAGCCCTGCATCTGATGATGAAAAGGCTAAAATGGCCAAGATTTTTTATGCTTCAGCCATTGGTAGTTTGATGTAAGCTATGGTTGCTACACGTCCAGACATTGCCTTTGCACTGGGAGTGGTTAGCAGGTATATGGCAAACCTTGGCAAGAAGCATTGGAAAGTAGTGAAAGATGTTATGAGATACCTCAAGGACACAAAGGATTTGTATATCTGCTTTGGTAAGTAGAAGACATATGTCGTTGGCTTTACAAATGCAGACTATGCTGGACATGTGGACTATAGGAAGTCCACTACAGGATATGTGCTTAACTTCACAGGGAGATTTGTCTCCTGGATATCCAGGCTATAGAAGTGTGTTGCACTATCTACTACGGAGGCAGAGTATGTGGCTGCCACTAAGGCATGCAAAGAGGCCTTATGGTTGTCATGTTTGGTTGCTGAGCTTGGGATTACTGAGGTTCTTGTCCTCCACTTTGAGAGTCAGAGTGCTATCATGTTAGCATGGAACCCTGTCTTTCATGCAAAGACAAAACACATACAGGTGAAGTATCGTTTCATCAAAGAGGTACTTGACAGTAAGAGCATTGAGTTGGTCAAGGTGCACACTGATGATAACCCTATAGACCTTCTCACGAAAGGTCTTCCAGCAAAGAGATTTGCCCATTGTTGGCAGATGATGGGTATTGGATAGGTATAGTCTCTTTAGCTTTGTACATACTTAGACTTAGCTGATTCTTTTCCTCTATCTTTGGGCACATTGCCTTTAGGGGGGAGGCTATTGGGATAAAGGGCAGTGCCCGTGTCTACCTGCCCATAAGGGCCAAGTTGTACATAGTATATATACCTATCTAAAACATTATTGAGGTACACTCTTTAGTACCACAAATCGTGTGTCTCTATCTCTTCCCTCTCTCTCAACTTGCAACTCTATATAGAAGCTCCATTGCAGCTAATTCAACACACACTCACTCTCTCATGCTCTCACACCCCCTCTCTCAAGCACACATGAGAAAGCAAGAAGAAGAGAAGAAGAAAGGAAGATGAGTCCACTTTGCCACACACCAAAGAATGAGCTCCTTGTTCACTTTTTAACTTTATATTCAAAATCCTTATCTCTTTTGGGCTGTCATCCCCTCTTTTAAATGGTCGATCGTGGCCTAGGCCCTTTTTTCTATTATCCTCCTATCTTCCTAGTTTCCTTTCTACTGCTTATCTATCCTTACAATTTGCACAGGAGGGAGCATGGTGCTCTTTTACAAGGATTTTAGCACTTTTTGGGCTCCAGTGGCTGCGCCTTGGACTTCTTGTGGCCATGCATCCTCTTTTGGGATCTTCCAGGTCCGATCTCCTTTTGGGCCACCCCTTTCAGGTTCTTGACTTGCGCTTTTCATTTTGTGTTTTCTACTTTTTCCTATGCCGAGGTTAACATTATTCCCCTTCTAGTCGAGTGCTAGTCCCATGGCACTGATGGGTAGTAGCTGGAAGGTGAGTTGTGTGTAGCCAAATGGATTTTTGGGTTTGTATACAAGCCCTTGTTGAGGATGGTGTTGGATGCATCTACCCTTGGAAATTAAAGATGGTGTTGGGGTGATTCTATTTCTTGACGCTGACTGTGGATGGATCCATCCTTTGAAATTGAAGATGTTGTTGGACAGACCCTTCTTGGAGAATGGCGAACAGATGGATTTGTCCTTGAAATTGAAGATGGTGTTGGAGGGATCCCTCGTCATGCCCTTTGAGGTCGATATGACACAATCTTAACTTGCAAGACAAGGTTGTGCACTTCCTAAGGGGTGTGTCTACCTCTCCGTGTAGTGTATGGTGTAGGTGCTAGTGGAACTGGGAGTTGGGTTGCTTGTGGTGTTGTCCCACACTTGAGGACCCAATTCATGCATCGTTGTAGGTGCAGTGTGTGGCTTAGGGAGTCCAGTCTGGAACTCTTGCCCTTGAGGTGCCGTAAGTGTGAAGTGGGGGATGGGGATAGGTAACAAATCCTAGGTACAATGATTGTGGCACTTGAATGATTTCAGGGACTTAGTCTCTTCCTTTTTTTTTCTATCTTTTTCTATTTTCTTTTATTTCTTGTCATTTTTATGTTTTTTAATTTATGTTTTGTTTTTTTTCTTTATTTTTCTCTCTTTTTGTTTTTGATAGAAAAAAAATTCGACATCATAGATACAGGGGTGCTCTCAAGTTATACCTCGATTCTCTTCTGATGATGCCTTATGGGGTGGCCTAAGGGATTTGCTTAAAAAGGCATGACTTTGCATGTAGCTCTTGAGATTAGCCTTGACATTTAGAGGTGTGGTTGACAAGAAGGGGTGTCCACACCTCGTAAACTAGCTATCGTTCATGTCTTTGAGTACCTTCATACAAAAAGAGAGTAACAACGTAGCCCTCATCATTAGTCGGGGGCCATGGCACAACTATCTATTCCTAGGTTGAGATAAAAAAAGAGTGGAGGGAGGTGGGCCTCCTCAGCGGCTAGCTTTTGCTTTAGTAGAAACCTAATGGTCCTAAGATAATTACAAGTTGTGATGAAAGCGAGGTTTGGGTAGGATGAGAAATCCTCAAGGAAGTGCGTGATTGAAGGACCAATTCAGGATTCTCTGCATTGGCATTGTAGAACTTGGGAAAGTCATACCTACCATGCTCCTGCCTATTGTAATCCACTATGTGCTTGCGAGGGTAGGGCATGTAGATAGGATCATTCCTTTCTTCATGGAGTGTGCCATAGAATGCTATCCATGCATCAAGATTTGTATCCTAGATCCTTCTCTACCACTTGGGCTGTGCTTCATAGCCTTGGACCATCTTGGGAATTTGGTACACCTTGTCCTACCAATAGTCTAGGATCTCTTGTCTCCATCGAGTGACAACTATGATCCGCTCCTCGAGCCATCGATTACCAAGTTGTTGGCCATTCAAACTATGATGTCCACTACTTCCATTGGTAGAACTAATGGGTGGAGGAATGATAGCTCGAAGGGTCAGGATCAGAGTTCTCGTTGCTCCCAAATACTTAGTTCCTAGGGCCAATTGACAGGATATCAATTCTCACATTGTAGTACGAGCTCTCCAAGAAGCTGTTAGGGTTGCATTCTAGCTCTTTGATGTGCTTGTTCCATCAATTCCCGCCTTCTTCTCTTAGTTGCAATGATGCACTTGAGTACTTGGTTGTCTTCTAGATCTTCTTGAGGTACATTTGGTAGTGGTGGGCTAAGCTCTCGGGCTTGTTGCTCTTCTCCTAGCTCCTGCTCGAAGTCTGGGCAGTTGCTCTTGTGGGGTCGAAGCTAAGGGTGGATGTGGATGCAGATGCTCTTGCTCTTCAAAACCTAGCTCCTTTAACTCATTGGTGGAAAGACTGGCTTGCCTCAAATACTAGCATTATTCTTTTCTTATTAGGCTAGTGCCATTTGGGAGAGCACGCTCTTGTAGGCCATACTTTAGGGCTCTGGTAGTCATTTCTAACTTCCTTCTCGTCCTCTCCATGGAATCCTTGCTGTCTAGTTCTTACGTTACATGGAGCACTGTGCTTAATAAGGCTTGTCATTGCGCCTCTGAACTTGCTTTTGCAGCTTTGGTTCTGGCCTTTGTCAACACTTGCTTGCATTCTATTATGGCTAAGCGCTCGACAAGTTCTCACACCATTCGAAGTTGTGCTCTTTCCACTATTTGGCTCTCTCTTTTAACTCCTCCTTGCCCTTCTCCATTCTTTGAGACATCATCATTACCACCTGATGTTGTTCATTCCATACTTCTAGCATGTGTGTTTTTCCTTGTTCTAGTTTAGGCTTGTTGCGCCACGGAGAGCTGAATGGAAATTTCTGATAACCTTTTGGACAGATCTTCATTCTTCTATGCGTGGGCTTCTTGGCTTCCTTTCTGACACTGTCTTTCAGATTCAATCATGGTATTCATCTCCTCCACCTCTTGTTCTAGGTTCTCTAGCTCCTCTTGTAGCCCTTGGATTGCTTATTTGATGGCTTTTTCTTTTTGTTTCTCCAAGCATTTGATTTCCCTTTCTAGTCCCTCTTGTTCCTCCAACTCTAGGGAAGTCCTCTTCTTCAAGTCTTCTATTTCTTTTTGATATCTTCGTGCCCTTTCTTCTCTTGCTACCTCTAGCCCCTCCATGGCATCTAGGATGTTTTTCATATCTCCTTGCAGCTTTTCATATAACTTTGCTAGCTCCTCATTAAGTTGTTGCATACTCATGAGGTTCTATTTCTCAGCTGCTCTTTTAGCTCTCAGATTTCTCATTGCCTGGCGGGTTGCTTCCAACCTGAGTGTTGCTGAGGCTTCTCTTTCACTCTCCAGCTCGGCTACTATCACTCTCTTCTCCTCCTTGGCCTTTTCTAGATGCATTAGAAGCTCTTTGACATACTCATCGTATGTTGTGGATGTGGGCGTCGTGGGGGATGTTGTAGTTGTGGAGGCCTCTATCTTTTGCCTCTTGGGATCCTGCCTCAACTTAGCGTCGATTGTGGCCGGTCTTTTAGCTCCTACAATGGAGACCCCTACTCCCAAATCTGAAGCTATCTCCTGCATCTTCGTTACCAAAAATTGCATCATGGACATTAACTTGCTAGTGTCCATGGCAACTACAATGTCTTGGGCAGTTGAGGTGGTCATGGAGTGGGACATGAAGATTGATGGGAGGGGGTGCATTGGGGCCTTGCCCTTGCTTGATACTATTAGGACTGCTTCAACCATTGAGGCCCTGGCATTGTTGCTTGGTTCTCCTTCCCTCTGGGGGTTCATGGTGGCTAGCTTTTCTACACCCAAGGTCTCCTCCACTAACTGAGAGTAGTTTTTGAAGTCTTGTAACATGTGGAAAAGAAGGAGATAAGTGCAAATTTTAGGCGGGAATTTAAAGCTGATGGATGCGGAACCTAAAGATTCGATAATTCTATAGACCAAGGAAGATGAAAATGCAAAACATCGACCGTTGCGATGGTTGCAAAATTTTAGTAATTTTTTGACCACTAGATTGAAGAGAGAGGGCTTCCCGACCGTTTGGGATGTTGAGTTGGTCAGGCAGAAATTTTCAAAACTCAATTTGGGCGTTGGATGAAAGAAATGTGAAGCTGAACAGTCTAGAGGCAAAAAGGGCCAAAAAGATTTGAAATTGAACATGCCTTTTGGGGTAGGGTCAAAGGGCCAATTAAAAAAAAAAGGGGAGGGGGGGGGGGGGGGGCGCATTTTGAAACGGCGGGCTGCAGAACATGCCGCCCTCCATATGGTGATTGTTTTTTTGTGGAGGCCATGCCAAGTTGAAAGTAGCCTACCAAACAAAGATTGGCACTGATCTTCCTTCAATTTTTGCTCTCCAACGCCAATCTCCGCTCGTACAATGACTGCCTTATCAAAAAGTCACAATTCTAGTCTTTCTCTCTCCTCTCTTCGAGTTGGAGCATGTTCACATGTATGGATCTATGCAAGAAACAGAAGGAGATGGATGCAAGAGACTGATGGAATAAGTGTTCCAGGGCAAAGAAGATCACAGATCATAGTTGGAGAGAGCGTCAACAACCTCCCAACCATTAATTGTGCGCCTCGAAATCGAGTTTCTATGCGTAAGCACTCATTTTATTCGTTTATGAAAGATGTTTGATGAAATTGTTTGTAAATGGATTCCTTTGATTGAAAATGCTAAAATTTATCAAAAATATTAAAGAAAACCAAAAAAATTGATCCGTTAGCAATTTAAAACAAAACACGCAAAACCCGCAATTATACGGTTTTCATGAAAATGATAAATTTTGGGAATTTTATTGTGACTTTGGGGTTCATATGGGGGAGAGGGAAAATGAATATAAAATCAATGTTTAGTAATTGTGATTAGTCTCAATCTATAAATAAAAAATATCAAAAAATTTATCTAGATAAATGAAGAAAAATAGTGAAAACTAGTTTTTTGCATTAGAAAATTAAGAAAAAATATGTTTTATGTATGTGAATGTATGATATAGATGTAGCATGAGGGATAAGCCTCAGTTCAATTGTGTCTCCATGTTAAAGTCAATTTTCATTGTTTTTTATGAGAACAATACATGGAAAAATTGCTCTTTACACCTATTAATGATGCACAACCTAAACAGTGGGGGGGAAGAGGGGTTTTAATGCTGAGTAGTCGCTGAAACATATGAAATTATGATCTATTTATTTGTGCATACCATATAGGATGGTTATAAATTAAGTAAAAAGGGGTTAAGCCACATGAGGATGCTCAAGTCTCTGACCCTTAACAACAAAGCATGACGTATAGAATGAAATCAGTTGCACTCCACAATGTTGATTTATAAATCATAAAATGTTTGTTGCACTCCACAATGTTGATTTATAAATCATAAAATGTTTGAGCACTATGGCATTCATAGTTGCATTGTGCATATCACATGGTAACTCCTGGATGCATTATTGCAATTGGTTTCCTATATACATGACCCACGCTGAGTTGTGTAGTTTTAGGCATTTGGGTTCCTTGGGAAACTGTTAAGTAAGGAAATATCTTATCTCTTGGATCGTCTAAAATAAGTGCAGAGCTTGTTACGTCTGTGTTATTTGTGTTAGTAGTGCATTCAGGAGCTAATCCCCTCTATGTAGGAGAGTTGCAATGGGGCCATGGCATTCAGTCGAAGGGATGCCTCCTTTTGTTTGTGATTATGACGTATTTTATACTGATCTATGTGTAGGGGCTCCCCCTGAGGCTTAATCATTGGACTATAGCTTAAAATAAATGCAAGATTCACAATAGTAGTTAGGACAATGCGTCCCTTATACGCTCCTGGCCACCATGAGGTCGAGGGGGTGTGGTTTCTTGAGTATAGAGAGGCTTGGCTAGTGCTTATAGCCAATGTCAGGCCCCTTTTAGGTTTCGACAAGTGGTGCATTTTTCGAGAGCTACTAATAAGTAGCGGTTTTTGAATCTTGGTCAATTGGGACCAATTCATTAGTGTAAGCCAAAAATTAGTGAGCTAGACTCACAAGACCATCAAGTCGAGCTTCAAAAGTAGGAAAGCATTGAACGAGCTAGACGGCGGGCTGAAATAAATAGAATATATTCTTTGCAAAGGAGTGGCCCGATATCCTTACAAGTGCAAGGTCTTAGTAACCCTAGCTTGACACATAGTCCATTAGGGGGAGGAAGCTCTAGTACTATCCCCCTTTCAATCAGTCTGTCCACTTCAAGTGGGGTAATAGTTTTGGTTGTTCGAACCCCTTTAGCGAATTTGGTTGTTACCAGCAGCACAACCCATTGCACCTGCTGGGATGGCAGATTTTCCAGCCTTAGGGTTTCCTCTACCCATTTTTAATGGGTTAGCAGAGGAAGATGTGGAACTTCACATCAATGAATTCTAGAAGTTAATGTTTAACTGTCGGATTCAAGATGAAGGACACTTAATCATGTTCTTCAACATGACTTTGAAAGAACGAGCTACAGTGTGGTATCACAGCCTAGAGACTGGAACCATAATTATGATCAACTTATTCTTTGCAGCCTTTCAAAGAGAGTTTGTCCCTGAAAGGGGAGGTCAGTATTGGCTACATGTCCTTAATGTTACATGCTAAGAATCCCACGAGAATGTCCATGGGTATGCCAAGAAACTGAAGGAGGTGTTTCGAAAATTACAAATCTATATTCCTATTCTAGCCTACTCAGTTTGCAATACTTTTTGAATGGACTGACTTTAACATTCAAGTTCAATTGAGCAGCATTGCTCCGGCATTGATACGGCTATTACACAAGCAGAAGAGCTAGAATCGCGGTTACGAATGGCTTATGCCTCTAGGTCAAATTGGAATTCAAGTTTAGGGTTTGGAAATACTTTAGTGCTGACAAATGGAGGTCAAGGGATGCCCATGAGTCCTCCTAATGGGAGAGGAAGCATAATTCCAAATGTGCCCATGTTGCCAGCTCCTCCTAGTATGACCATGCCTATGACTAGTCAGATGGCTCCACCAACTGTGAGAAGCCCAATGATAAATCCTATCGTTGTTCCAAGGAATCAACATCTAATTCCTAATCAAGTGGTTAGGCCAATGGAACGATAGGTAGACGATTGTGGCTATGAGTCAAGTGCCTCGAATGTCAGTGAAGTTAAGGATATGATGAAGCATTATACTAATATGATTAGCAAACAATATAGACAAATAGCCATTGACATTAATTTCCTTAAGAAGCAATAGAATTTGATAGGGAGTCGACGCCCTAAAGAGGGTGGCCCCTCAAGATTCATCTATAAGTGGTGTGGTAGCCAACATTTTTTTAGAAATTGTCCAAATGTTAAATGTGGCATATGTGGAAAGTCTGGCCATTTAGCTAGTACCTGTTGGAGTAAGATTAGCTCTCTCCAGTAAGGAAGTAGATAGCCATGCCCAGTTAATCATCGAGCACAATGAAATAACCTCTAGCAAGATGAAGGACCAAAACAAATATTACAAAGAGGGAAAGCTATGGTAGAGGAGCTACCTAGTGGCAGTGGAGTTAGCCTTATAGAAGTTATTAGTGTCAATGGCACTGAAGCTTCTAATCTACGGGTTATTACGAGAGGTCAAAAGGGTAAAGAGGTCAACAAAGCCAAGGCAAAATGTATCGCGAGGGAAACCCCAAGCAAGTTGATAAGGGGGCGCAAGTCCTTAATCCTAATATGGAAGGTAGACCTCTCAAGGCCGTAGATGGTAAAGCAAACCCCAAGAAGGATAAGGAGTTGCCAAAGAAGAAGGCAAAAGCCAAGAAAGATGCACCAAAGCTGGTTCAAAGACAAAGGAGAGAATGGTCTAGCGAGAAAAGCGAGTTCTTGCTAGTTATCATGAATTTGATTTAGCGAGTTCTCTTTGCAAAGTTAAGCTAGATGTAAATCTTCTACAGTTGATTAACTTGTCTCCAAGAGTGTGCAAGGAATTTAAGATCCTATGCACTAGGTATATCGTTGAGTCCTTGGGAATAGCGCGAGTAGGAGATGATTGGCTTGAGCATGCTGAAAAGCATTGTCTGAGGGTAGTAGCATATGTTGATAGAATATTAGTGGGCCATGCTATTGTAGACACAAGATCCTCCGACAATATTATGAGTTCAGAATTGATGGAGAGACTCGGATTAGAAATGAAAAAAGATGCCTCCATGATCCTCCAAATGGCTAATGACAATTTAAGACAACCTGAGGGTTGTATTACTAAAGTTCATGTGACCATTGCCAATGTAGAATGCATTCTGGACTTTAGGGTCATTAGGTTTGTAGAGCGACCTAGCTATCAAGTATTGCTAGGCAGACCATGGATCTTACAAGTAGACTATCAGGTTGATATACTTATGTAGTGGGAGCTCACGCTCAACCGCCAAGTCCCACGGACCGCTTATTGCTTCAAGCATTTCAAGCTAGCTCTAATGGCTATCTCTCACCTAGATGACACGCCGTCGATCCTACGAGTGTAGTGAGCTTACCTTGATGCTGATACAAGTTGCCTCCTCTCTCGCACACCCCAGTAGCTCCATGATCCTAGATGCGAGCTCAAGCATCCTCAAGCTTCCTCCATCTCCAAGCTCCATCCTCCATAGCCGCGCGCGCGAGAAAAGAGAAGAGAAGAGAAGAGAAGAAGAGAAGAGGAGATGGTGAAGAGCTTCACCCTCTTGATCCCTCACTCTCACATGCACACTCCCTCACACTCTCACACTCCCTCTCTCAAGAGCACACACAAGCAAGAAGATGAGGAGAAGAGAAGAAGAAGAGAGCTCTTGTTAGCCACACACCAAAGAATGAGCTTCCATTCATTTTTTGAACTTTATATACAGGCCCTAAAATCCCATGGGCACCCATCCCTTTTTTACATGACCGGCCATTGTGGCAAGGTCCTTTTTCCATTTTCCTCTTCTAGCCTTATGCCTCTAGCCTACACCCATCTAATATTTTACAATTGGCACAGGAGGGAGCCTGGCGCTCTTTTACAAGAGTTTTCCAAGTTTTTTGAGGTGCCTTTCATTTAAAATTGCGCTTTTTGCCCTGGCTTAGCTTTGGAGGTCACATGCATGTCTTTGCCATTTTTTCGTGTTTTTTTCTGCTTTTTCCTTCCTTTTTTCGCCATCTTGACTTGGGGTTAACATACCCCCTCCTAGACGGGTGCCAGTCCCATGGCACTTCTGTGTTATTGTAGGTTGGTAGGCAATTGGCCAAGTGGTGTAAAGATGAGGGACACTTGGAGACTCAGGTGCTTATGGAAGCTGTGAAATGATTTTTGTTGGAGAAGTCAAATGGATATTGCGGGGTTGACGGGGGCCTCCGAAGTTGGTGGTTTGTTGCTTTTTGTGATGCCTGAAAGGAGAAGGTGCGGTGATGTTCCTAAGGGGAGTGCCTACCTCATTTTGTTAGTGCATTGTGCTCGTGCTAGTGGAATGGGGAGGTGGGTCTAACCGTAGGCAATCCTGGGTGATGTCCCACACTTGAGGACCCCATTTGTGCCAAGGGAGGTGCGGTGCAAGTGGCTTAGGGTAACAGGTCTAACCATAGGCGAGTGTTACCTCCCTAGGTATGTCTTGCCCTTGATGTGCCCTAAGCGTGAAGTGGGGGAGCAAAAGGGCTAGGGGGTTAGGAGTGGAGCTGGCCGACTGAAGCCACCGGGCATGCCTAACTTGAGAACCCCTAGGTGCAGTGATCGTGCTTTATGTGGTGGTAAGTGCTTTCACAAGTGGGCTATGTTGTCCAGTCAGTGGAGAGTGTTTTTCGTGCTTTTCCTTTCATGCTGTTCTTTTCTTCGCTTTCACTTTACTTTACTTTACTTTTTTTTTAAAAAAAATTATAGTAGTGGAATGACAGCCAGGGCCTAATTCTCTTCATCTGAATGAGGAGGGGAAGGGGGTCGGATGGATTTGCTCAAAAATTGGTAGCTTTGCATGTATCCTTTCAGATTCTTGCAGACGTGGAGAGAGGTGGTGGAGAGGAAAGGGTGATTGCATCTAGTAAACTGGCTGTTATTCATGTCTTTTAGGAGGGCTAGGCAAAAAGAGGGAAGGAGACTAGCCCTCATCATTAGACGAGCCATGGCATAGCTGTCAATGGCGTTAGGATCGAAGAAGAGCGGAGGCAGGCCACACTCTTATGGAGTCGGGTCCTGTTTAATAAGTAATAGCTTAAGTAATCTAAGGTAGTTACTGTCATGATTGTGGGAGAGAAGGAAGGAGTCTCACTTGAAGCTTTCTTGCTTGCACAATGGGGGAATACACACAAGGGTGGAGGCTGAAAACAGTTTTCCTCTTCTTAGTTGTGTAAGCCAAAAGAACTCTAGTACAAAGAAATAGAAGAACCCTATATATGGGTCTCAAACCAAACTCAACTAACTAAGGTGGCATACTAACTGAGCCACGAACTAGAGTAGATAAGGATAGCTATCATGTAGCTATTATTCATGGGCGGTGTACCAACCGCGTCTGCAACTGACAAGTCGGTGACATAAATACACAACGGTCACCCTGGCGTATCACGAGTGGAGCTCGATATCTCAACACTCCCCCTCGAGCTCAATCCCAATTCCTGCACACCAAGCAGGTCTCTGAACTTGCACAGCTTCTCTGCGCCCAATGCCTTCGTGAATATGTCAACTACCTGATCCCCCGTGCTGACATAAACTAGATCAATAAGACCTAGTAAAACCCTCTCTCGCACATAGTGATAATGCACCTCAATGTGCTTTGTTCTAGCATGATAGACTGGGTTATTTGCCAAGTGTATACTACTCATGTTGTCACAATAAATGACAACTGGTCCATCTGTAGACTGATGCATATCATAAAGTAGCTTATGCAACCAAGCTACCTCACATGCAGCCATTGCTGCACCCCTGTACTCAGCCTCTGTGCTCGACAAGGCAACTGTAGGCTGTTTCTTGCTGCTCCAAGTGACTGCAGCACTCCCAAAAGAGAACACATATCCACTGGTAGATCGTCTATCAGAAATACTACCAGCCCAATCAGCATCAGTGTATCCATGCAACTGTATCTGAACCCCAATCTCATAAAATAGTCCATACTGCAATGTGGACTTCACATACCTGAGTATGCGTCTAGCCGCATCCAAATGTGGTTTCCTTGGAGCCTGCATAAACTGACTTACCAATCCAACAGCATAGCTCAAATCTGGCCTGGTAATAGTCATATAAATCAAACTTCCTACTATGTGTCTGTACATAGTAGGGTCTTCTAGAAGCCCACTTGCATCTGTGCTCAACTTCACATTCTGCTCCAAAGGAACTGAAATAGGCTTACAGCCTGTCATCCCATATTTGGACAGCATGTCCAATCCATACTGCCTCTGCAAGAGCTGTATCCCACTTGGTGATCTAATCACCTCAATGCCCAAGAAATAACGCAGCTCTCCCAAATCCTTCATCTCAAACTTCTGCTTCAATAGCATTTTCACATGAAGGATATCTTCATCATTGTCACCTGTCATAATCAAATCATCAACATAAATGACAAGTAGCATAATACCTTTCTCTGTTTTTCTCACATAAAGTGAGAAATCTGCCTTGGAAATCTGAAAGCCAATAGTGACAAGATACTGTCCTATCTTGTCAGACCATGCTCTAGGTGCTTGCTTCAAGCCATACAAGGCTTTCTTCAACCTGCAAACAAACTCAGGATGAACAGCATGCACATAACCTGGTGACTGCTCCATATAGACCTCTTCTTGCAAATCACCATGCAAGAAGGCATTTTTTACATCCATCTGATGTAAAGACCATCCCTTTGATGCAACCATAGCAATGACTGCTCTTACGGTTGCCATCCTTGCAACCGGACTGAATGTTTCTTCATAGTCAATGCCGTATGTTTGTGCATACCCCTTGACTACTAATCTTGCCTTGTATCTGTTCACAGAACCATCTGCATTGTGCTTCACCTTATAAACCCACTTGCAGCCAATTGCATTTTTACCTTTAGGCAAAGGTACCAATTCCCATGTATCATTTGCTTCCAAGGCATCCATTTCTTCATCCATGGCTTTCTCCCATTTTTCTCTTCCCATGGCTTGCTCAAAAGAAGTGGGTTCTGGTTCCTGTATCACTTTGACCATATATGCATAGTGAATGGCTGTAAATCCATCATATTTCAGCCTATCCACAGGATACCTAGCTCTCGTAGACCTACGCAAAGTAGGTTCACTCCCAGGTGCTCTCAAAACATCCCTGGTCTTCCTTACTCCAGGTGTAACAATAGAAGGAACACCCAACTCATCATCAATGCTCTGTTCTGAGCCACTGGATTCACCATCCACATAAGAGTGACCTGCATTCACATCAAACATGGGCTGATCAACCTTCTCTTTTCCTTTTCGTGATACCTGCATACCACTATCTGCATTACTTTGAGAAGATTCTCCTAATCTCAATCTGCCTGTCCATGGCGAAGAATGTGAACCACTACTAGAGGACGCTCCAGGTCCACTAATATTTTGTGACTGCTGCTGTGAATTTTGTGCAGCATTACCATTTTGTGCATCTACATCATCAATCACATTTAGTGGTTTATACCAGCTACTCATCTCATCAAAAACAACATCTCTACTCACTGTAAACTTACGAGTAGAAGGGTTATAGCATCTATACCATTTCTGTTGCAAAGAGTAACCAATAAAGATGCACTTCTCAACTTTTGGATCCAACTTGGATCTCAACTCATCTGGCACATGTACATAGGCAATGCAACCAAAAATTTTCAAATGAGAAATATCTGGTTTCCTACCAGTATACCTCTCCTCTGGAGTCATTCCATGTATTGCTGCAGTGGGAGTCCTGTTCATTATGTAGACTGTTGTAGCAACTGTTTCAGCCCAATAAAAATCTGGCAAGTCTTTTTCATTGAGCATGGCACGAGATACCTCTCGAATATGCCTGTTTTTCCTTTCTGCAATTCCATTTTGTTGTGGGGTATGACTGCATGAATATTGATGCTTTATGCCATGCTCCTGCAGGAACCTTGCAAACTCATTTGAGAGGTACTCTCCCCCTCCATCTAACCTTAGGCATTTTATATGCAGGCCTGTTTCTTTTTCAACCATCGCTTTAAGAGTTTTGAAATGCCCAAAAACTTCACTTTTCTTTTTCATAAAATACACCCAAACTTTTCTGCTATAGTCATCAATAAAACTGACAAAATAATGACAGCCTCCAAGAGATGCAGCTTTAGTTGTCCACACATCAGAGTGGATTAATTCCAATGGCTTCTTACTCTCTTGAACATGTCTAGGAAATGGTTTCCTTTCCTGTTTTTCAAACTGACAGGCTTCACATACCTTATGCATTTCTGCAACCTTGAATTTCGACAAACCTGCAACAATATTTTGGGCCTGCATTGATTTAAGTCGCTGTACATTAACATGACCAATGCGTTTATGCCAGATATCAATATCTGCAACTACACCGGTCCCATGTGCAAACATTGCTGCACTCAATTCAGACATGTCTGCATCCAATGTAAACATTCTGCCCTTCTTCTTTCCTTTTGCTATCAAGCGACGTTTATTTTTCATATCCTCAACAAAGCATCCATGAGGATTAAATCTGACCTGCAAGCCCTGCTCAACCATTTGACCAACAGAAACCAGATTCTTGGTGATATTCGGAACATGAAATACATCGGAGAGGTATTTCTTTTTCCCATCCTGCATAGACAAAGGAATTTTTCCAATCTGCACAATAGGATGTGCAGTATCATCACCAGTCTCCACAAATCCTGGTTTTTCCATTTTTCTTGCATCCTCCATCCATTCTGCATGACCTGTCATGTGGTTTGATGCACCTGAGTCAACATACCATACATCATTGCTTTCTTCTACATTTGTCACAGAATTGTTTATGTGCTGCACCATAAACAAGTGCTCATTTCTATCATTACCCTGTCTACTAGAAGATGCATAATTCCCTTGTTGCAGTTTTCCATTCATGATGTCATTCTGCTTTTTATAGCAGTCTTTAGCCATATGACCCATTTTACCACAGTAGTAGCATTCAACATTACTGTTTGCATTTTGGCCTCTTTGCCATCCACCATGATCTCTTTGACTCCCCCTGCCTCTAGAGTTACCACGTCCTCCTCCATAGGACTGGTTTTCTTGAGTTTGCTGCATCTTCTGATTTCTACCATGGCCTCCATATCGGCCTCCTCTACCTCTGCCTCTACCTCTTCTAGCATTTGAGTAGAAGACAGCTTCTTTTGAAGTTCCTCTTGAAGAAAATGCACCACCATTTCTCTGTTCCTCAAAAATTAGAAGAGCAATCAACTCCTCAAAATCAGGAAATCTTTCACGAACTGAAATGGATGTCCGAAACTGTGCATAATCCTTTCCTAGACCATTCAAGGTCACAGAAACTAAATCATCATCTTCCACTGGTGACCCAATGGAAGCAAGTGCATCTGCAATCTTCTTCACATTCATGTGGTAGTCGTTGATGCTCATATTTTCTCTTTGCACATTGTGCAACTCTTGCTTGAGCTGCATTTTCCCGGCTATACATTTTTGACAAAGTATCCCATGCCTCCTTTGGCGTACTTGCATCCTGAATATGCACAATCATAGAGTCTGAAATGCTGATAGACAGCCAATACATAACTTTCCTGGCTCTCTCATGCCATGCTTTAAATGCTTGTATTTGCTGTTGATTGGGAACATCAGGAAGAACTGGTTCTTCTTCATTTCCTGCAACAAATTCCCAATATCCTTTTCCCATAAGGAAATTCGTCATTCTAAACTTCCATGCTTGGAAGTTGTTATTGTCAAGCTTTTCAGTGACAATCTGTGAAAGAGAATCAGATGCCATTACAGAAGTCTGCAAAAATTTCTGTCACTACAAAAACCACAGCTTCACCCTCACAAGGGAAAATCTGCAAAACTGGCGAAAGTGGTATTTGACCACACAGTCACTTCCTAGTGACGATTTTGCATCAACAGGCAACAGGGATGATTCTGTAACTCCCAATGTCTCTGCGCACAAGCATACAATGCAATTTTTACAGTAACTATTCACCGACCTGTAGAACAGTGGCTGCACAGCATAAAACTGGGCCTTTTCTTGAGTGCGTGCAGAAAACTTCCGCCTCCAAAACAGGCCCCGAAATGGCCTCAAATAAAAAAAACAAGGTCGCCAAGGGCTAAAGCCTCCTCCCGCAGCATATACTGCCCTCTTGCTTCACCGTAAAGGGCGTCTCAACCTGAGACAATGCACTCCTGCACTTTCCGGCTATGCTACCTGCAGAGATCTGCTCCCAAAAAAGAAAATGAAAGCAACACTGCTCCTCTTACCAGAACATCGCGAGCTTGGCTTGCTTTCTTGAGCTCCTTACCACGAACAAGGCTCTGATACCATGTCATGATTGTGGGAGAGAAGGAAGGAGTCTCACTTGAAGCTTTCTTGCTTGCACAATGGGGGAATACACACAAGGGTGGAGGCTGAAAACAGTTTTCCTCTTCTTAGTTGTGTAAGCCAAAAGAACTCTAGTACAAAGAAATAGAAGAACCCTATATATGGGTCTCAAACCAAACTCAACTAACTAAGGTGGCATACTAACTGAGCCACGAACTAGAGTAGATAAGGATAGCTATCATGTAGCTATTATTCATGGGCGGTGTACCAACCGCGTCTGCAACTGACAAGTCGGTGACATAAATACATAACGGTCACCCTGGCGTATCACGAGTGGAGCTCGATATCTCAACAGTTACATGTAGTTACAAAAGCTGGATTGGGGCATGAAGAGAAATCTGCGAGGAAGCATGTCATAGAGTCATCTAGGCTTTCTGAGTTAAAGAGGAGGGCATGTTCGAAGGATACTACATTAGAGTTATAGATAATGGGAAAGTCGTAACGCTCGTGGAGGGTGGCATCAAAATCCACACCTACCCTTCGAGGGTATGCCATGTATATGGGGTTGTTCCTCTCGAAGGGCAGCGTGTTACAAAACACCATCTAGGTGAGCATACTAATGTCGCATACTCGCCTCCTCCACAGGGGTTGGCTTTTATAGCCTTGTACTGTATGTGGAACTTCAAAAACTTTATTTTGCCAGTAGTCAGCCTCTTTAGTTCCCCAAGAGGTGGGGGTCTTCTCTCTCTCTTCTAGCCACTTTTTCCCTAGTCGACCACCAATCGCGATCACCTCCTCCATCACCTTAAGCGGCAAGACCCTCCACAGGCTGTTGGGCAAGAGAAAGCTAAAGGTGAACGGATCCTTTTCTTTTTCTTGTCTCTCCCAAACCACTAGCTCTGCGTGGAATCCAGCTGGGATGTCATCAGGGCAAGGTGGGAGGGGTGTGGACGGCTGCACGGCTGGCTTGGCCCTTAACTGCTTCCTGGCTTCTTCGACTAACTTCTTGCGTCTCTCTTTAAGTGCGGCTTGTCTCTCCACAGATGGGTTCTCCTGTTGTTGCTCTTGAGACTGCGGCGAGGGGGGTTGTGGGATCACATCCTCTCTGAATCTGCCCATGTCGAATTCAAGTTCTGCTTTCTTCCCCTGTTGGTCTCCTTGTTGTGCTTCCTCTTCAAATCCTATGGCATATATTTCCTGGGGGGTTAGGCCGGCCAGCAGTAGGTATTTCCTTTGCTCTTCCAGGCTCAGTCTAACCTCCACAGGTTGGGGTGGGATCTGCAGTCCTGCATGCAGGGCTCTGCGTGCAATGTTAAGCTTCTTTTGTGCCACCTCCAACGATTCTCTCTCCTTTGGGCGGGTGGTGTCCATGATTGTGTTGAGAAAGGCCTTTTGTTGGGTGCACTGAAGGCCACCTGGGCGGCTTCTGCCTTGTTCTCTGTGATGATCTTCTCTTTTTCCACCAGAGCAAGGCGCCATGCTAGTGTCTATACCCTTCTTTCATTCTATGTGGCCCACTCCTTTGATCTCTTGTTCATCTCTTCTAGGCTCTTTCCTTGCCTTAGAGCCAGGGTCGTGAGCCTTTGTTCTTGGTCTTTCCGTTCTCTGATCAGTTTCTCCTGTTCTTATTTTTTGGAGTTCAGCTGATTGGTTAGGGACTTGATCTTGTTTTGCTGCTGCTCCATGTTCTGTTTTCTTTCCTTGTCCCTGGCATTGAGCTCAGCCATAAGCGCTTCGACTTTGGCGGTTTTTGCAATGAGCTCCTCATACTGCATGATCAAGAGCTTGTGTTCTCTCTGCATTTTCACAAGTTCATGTGTTTCATTGTCTAGTAGCTGCCTCCAGTGCTCTTCCCTATCGTCCTTAGCCTTCACTTCTTGCTTGAGATCCGAGATCTCCCTTTGCTGCATGGCTATCATTCTAGTTTTGTCGAGTTGGAAGGCAGCTACTGACTCCTTTTCAACCACCAACTCAGACACAGCTATCTTTCGTTCCTCCTTAGCTTTCTCCAATTGGGAGAGTAGCTCGGCGACGTACTTGTCGTAGTTAGCTGATGGCGTCATCGTTGTGTGGATGGGTGATGTCAAGGCTTCCACCTTCTGCCATTTAGGGTCTTGCCTTGATTCTGCATCAGTGGCTGGCCTCTTTTGCCATGTGGCCGTAGTTTCGGTGCTTTGTCCGTGGGCCATTTCTTTGTTGATGAAGTATTGCATCCATGCCACGAAATTCGAAACATCGCACTAGTCGGGATGCTGGGGATGATGGTAGTTGGTTCGGTGGGAGGCACCATGAGGGGATAATCGGTTGAATTGGGGCTTTGCCCTTACCCTTAATGACAGTGGGCGGCACGATTTCTGGCGCCCGTGTGCTAGAACCAGGCCCTTCTTCTCTTTGCAGGCTCAGATTCCCCAATTCATCTGCCCTGCTTTGTTGTTCGATAGACCGGTGTGTAGCCTCAAACAGGTCTTTTTCCTCCTTTCTTCTTAGTTCCTCTTCTTCCTCAACGGCTTTTCTTTGCCTTTCCGCTTCTGTTTTTCGGCGTTCTTCCTCCTTTTTGTCTTTTTCTTCCTTTTCCTTCTTTTTTCTCTCCTCAACCTCCTATTTTGACACCTTCTTTGCCTTTTGCAATTCCTCCTTTTTCTTTTCTTCTTCCTGTTTCTTCTTCTTCTCCATCTCCTTGGCCTCCTTAAGGGATTCTTTTTTGGCCCTTTCCAAGTCCTCTTTCTCCTTCTTGTGGCCTTCATCATCCTTTTTCTTCCTTCGGGATGTTTTCTTCTTGGGTTTCTTGATCGTCTTCTTGCTTTTCTGTTCTTCCCCTTCTTCCTCGGTCTCATTTCTATCAGTGGACCCTTCTTTGTCCTGGTGAGGGGGTGACCTATCCGACGTTTCTCCTTCTCCTTCTTCTACATTCTGTGTCTCCTTTACTGCTTCCTGGATGAGCGCAATCAAAATGCTTCCGTAGCTGATAAATGAGGCCTTGGACGAGGCCTTCTTCCTTTCTGTGGCCTTGGAAGTTAGAGACTCTCCACCTGCTGGTGTACTTCCCAAAGCCAGTGCTTTAGCCGCCTGGTCAATGGTTTTGCGGACATACCCAGTCCAATCGACTTCATCTAAGGTGTGGGCTGCTACATTCTCCAGCACAGGCACACTGATTCGATGCATTAAGGCATTGTAGTGCTGGCTAGAGAAGAGTGCGTGCACTAGCTTGGCTTTAGCATCAGGGATGTCATGGATGCTGATACCGTCATTGGTTAGCATCTCCTCTCTTTTCATTTTCAACATGGTGTAGACATCCCTTTTCTATTTTTTCTCTATCTTTGATTCCAATCCCAATGCCTTCTCCACCAAGACTGGGTTCAAGTGCACCTGTACATGTTTAGCATTTTCTCCCCTTCCCACCGTCACAGTGCCGCACTCCTGGTCGGGGTCGTATGTCCTGAGAAACTCCACACACTTCGTGCGGTCAGGCTCTTGCGCAAATTTCTCCAAGTACTTGGTGAGGTTGCACTGCTCGACGACTCTCTTGGTTGCTTCCTCCTTCGACACTACTTCTTCGATGTTCCGGATGGTCCGAAACTTTAGGTGATTATAGGCGCGGTTTTCTAGGGATATGCCATACTGCGCTCTTTCCTCCTTCGTGAACGGGAGTCAGTGGGCACGATCTTATTGCGACATTTTATGTTTCTGTCATAAACCGTAATTTTCGTTAGTGCTTTCCACATAGTAACTTGTTAATTGCTGAAAAAGAAAAACTCTATGCTTTTTGAATGAATTCATTAAGAACCGATGTAGATTTTCCTTTTAGACATTGACTTTTTGCCCTTTACTTCAAAGTTTCTATGCCCTTTTTCCTACCCCATCCGTTTTTCATAATATATGTTTATGTGTTTCACTACTTTTGATTTGATTGGCCTGATTTGATTCACCTTACCCCCTCCCCTTCCAGCTTGAGAAGAATCCTTCCTAGGATTTAGGGTCAGAAGGGTAAGGGCATTCGGCATGGTGGTGTAGGAGTTACTTATGAAGGAGCCAATCATAGAACTAGGGGTTGTATTCTAAGTGAGCTTCACAGTCCAGATCAAAGGGTCGAATCCCCACTTGCGTGGTGTATGTGAGAACATCTGTTAAGAAGTCACCAGAGTTGACACGGCTAGTAATGTGTAACTCTTCCTCAGTTAACAAGCGGTCGAGGTAGGGGTGTCCTTTGATGTGTTCTTCCATGGGTCAGCCCTGAAGAGTGGTTAATACTCTATATGAGGTTGGCCCGACATATGTGGGGTCGTATTCCACTATTTTGATAGCGCGGCACTGCTCAGCGTTGGTCATTATGCGGCACCCTTCAACTTCCCATTGTAGCCTAAGAGTGTACCAATGCCTTAAGAACGGGGAGTCAATATCAGCAAGCTTTAATAGCGCTGTGATTTCTTGATCAGTGATAGCAGAAGTGGTTCGCTGATCGTATGATGTGATGAGGCGCTGTTTGATGGCTTGCTCCTTAGAGATCTTACTGTTGAGCAATTCAGCACAGCGGAGCGAGAAGCTTTTGCGAATGCGAATTCAAAGGTCTCCCAGGAGCACGGCATCGTTTTAACTTCAGTTGCAAAGGGTTCCTCAAATAGTCCTAAGTCCAAGAGGTCGTAGCTTAGTGCTAGCGACATGAAGGTAGTATCTAGTCGTTTAATGCATTCCACCAAGTCATCCCTAGTGTCCTCAACGAGGTCAGCGGCCAGCGCTAAAAAGGATTTGCATTCATAGGAGGGCATAAGGCTGACGGGTGGCCGAGGTTTGCTAGAACTAGAGCCTGTGACAATGAAGAGTTGTGGTTGGGAGTGTTCTTGAGTCTGCGGTTGGGCTACTTGGATTATGGGTGGATTAGGAGCATCCACGATGGACGGACTGCTGCATTCAGGTTGGATTTGGGGGGTCTAATTGACTTGGTCGGGTGATGACTCTTGTGACGGAGTCTGTTGTTTGGGCCGATAGGCTTGTGTGACTCTCTTGGGTTTAGGCACTGCGGCTTATGGTTTGGAGGGTTTATGGGACTTGGGTTGATCAAGCTTGAGGGCGGCGTATGAGTAGTGCCTTTGGCCATGTAGGCCTTAGGGATCCACAGCCAGGTGTTGCCCACGTAGTAGCCTTGCGCATGCAAGAGGGCTTTAGGGATCCATCTTTGCTTGATCATGCGGTGCTTTCTGTGACTGCGTCTTGGCCTCCTAGGTTTAGAGTTTTTGGTTTTATGAGGATAGGAGCGTCGACTCCTAGGCGGTGGTTGCGACTGCTTAGGCTACCATTGAAATCTAGGCTGTTGGGCCTTAGGTTTTACTATTGTGGGTTGTGATTCATGAAATCTAGAAGGTGGCGGCTGCGCACTACCCCCCTCCTTGGACTTGGTTACGGATATTTCTACCGGTGGTGCTGCAGACAATGATGAGGTCATGAAGCCCTTGCTGAAAGCTGTGACAATGTGAACGTTGCCTATTGCGAGGTGGATGCGCTGCAATTCATAATCGACATTGCAGTGAATCTGCTTTTTGAAAGTTTTCCCCATCAGCGACTCCATGCTTGCGTTTTTAGCATTTGGCAACACGTAAAAAATCATTGGGACCGTGTCTCAGACTTGATAGAAACGGCGGCTCTGCACTTTCCGAGAAGTGCATAGGAATGGGCCCCATATGGGCTTAATTTCACATTAGTGGGTTGAAGTGGTGGTCTACCAAGTTGAGTCCAATGATCGTGAGTTAAGACATTGAAGTCTGCTCCCTCATTGATCAAAGCGTTGAAAGCACATGTTTGTTTTGCAGTGACCATGATATGGAGGTATGCGGGCTCTACGGCTTCCTCATCCTCATCATCAATCTCAGTGATTGTGGCCACTCGTATCTTGACAGGCGGTTCTAACATGGGGGGCTCGTGCAAAGGATGGGTGGGAGGGTAGTACTTCTTGACATGACTACCATTGAAGAAGCCTATGCCCTCACCGTCTAAGGTCTCGAGCTCGACATTGCCTGTGCGACTGATTGCACAAACTTTGAAAGGTCCAAGACCTCTAAATTTCATTTTTTGCTTATGCCCCTTAACTGAGTAGAGGAGCACTAAGTCGCCCTGTTCAAAGTCGCGCTGCTTGGCTTGTCAAACCAACTATTGCGTCGGGCCTTCTCACATATAAGCACATGGGTGGCTAGAAGGCGAGTCTCTAAGAGGCGTTTGAGTTCGACCAGGCGTTGCATCCATGCCTCCTTCCCTTCCTATCATTCTTGAAGTGCTATTCTCAGACTAGGAATGAAGAATTCTAATGGTAGAACCGCTTCAGTTCCATAGGTCAACCTGAAGGGGGTTTGACTGACAGCCATTTTATAAGCTGTGCGATAAGCCCACAAAGCTGCCATCAGCTTGTTGTCCCAGTCTGCGTGAGGCTGAGACCACCTTGGTCAGGACATTGACAAGAATCTTATTCGTGGATTCTGCCTGATCGTTTGCCTGAGGGTAGTATGGCAAGGATTTGCGATGGATGATGAGAAAGGTGGACAGGAGATGCGCTATCACTTTGTTGATGAAGTGCTTGCCTTGGTCATTGACCAGTTTGATGGGGCAACGGAATCGCGAGATCACTTGCTCCCATAAGAACTTGGCAGTCGTCCTAGCGTCATTTTTTTGTGTCGCTCTTGCCTCTGCCCATTTCATGAGGTACCCCATGGCCAAAATGATATACTTGGCATGTGAATACTGTGCCGCAGGACTGATGGGTCCTATGAAGTCAATTCCCCATTTTTTGAAGGGTTGTTGTGCAATAACTAGGGTCAACTCCATCTGATCCTTGCGAATCGGGACTTTTGTTTGTTGGCACTCATCACAATGCTTGACAAATCACGCTGCATCGCGGAAAAGCATGGGCCACCACAGTTGAGATTGCAACACCTTTCGTGTTGTCATATCTCCCCTAAAGTGCCCTCTAGCAATGCCGTTGTGTGCCTCTGAGAGCACATCGTACATCTCATGTTCGTGTACGTATCTGTGCAGCAATCCATCTTGCCCCAGCCTATAGAGTTGGCATACGATTAGCTGATAGGGCTGGATCTTAAGGATTAATAGGCTAAGCTTTTTCTATCGATCGATCAGGCAGTCCGTGTTCAAGCACTTGGACTATGTCATCCGCCCAATATGGCGTTAGATCAGCCTTGAATAAATCTCTCTCACTGGACAGGTTAAATAGATGGGTGTCGGGTAATTCGTCAACAATGCCTTGTCCAGCGGCTTCTCCCGTGGGAATGCGTGACATATGGTCAGCCATGTAGCGTTGTTTTCCTTTTCGTACAACCACGGAGAAGTTGAATTCCAAGAGCAGAAGGAGCCATCGAGCTATGCGTCCTGTAGCACAAGGTTTGTTTACTGGATAGAGCATGGCTTGATGGTCCACAAAAAAGGTAAAAGGTGTGGCCATTAGATAGTGCCAAAATTTCTTCACAGCAAACACCATGGCTAATCCTTCTCTTTCTGTTGTCGAGTAGTTCACTTCCGTCTCAGTGAGTTGTCTGCTAGCAAAGCTCACTGGATAGTCTAAGTTGTGTTAGCTAGGTTGGCACAATACTGCTCCCACGGCAAACTTAGAAGCATCGATATGCATGTGGAAAGTAATGGTCTAATCTGGGGCTCGTAGAATTGGTGATGTGGTTAGAGCCTTTTTCAACTCTTCATATGCTCGTTGGCATGCTTCGGTCCATTCGAAGACGCGGTTAGTAGCTTGTACAAAGGTTTGGAAATCAATGCATAGTTCAGTACAAACTGTTGATAGTACCTCGTATGGCCTAGGAAGCATTGAACTCCCTTATAGTTGATTGGGGGTGGAAGGTCAACAATAACCGTGACTTTCGAGAAGTCAATGGCAATGCCATTCTTCGACACCACATACCCTAAGATGCATCCATGCTTTACCCAAAACTGGCACTTTAAGGGGTTCAAGGAGAGACGATATAAGCGACACCGCTAAAAGACTGTGCGGAGTTTGTCTAAGTGTTCAATCCAGGTTGAGTGGACACAGAGGTCATCGACAAATACTTCCAACTCCTTGCGAAGCATGTCTTTAAAGATGGTGCACATGAGGCATTGGAAGGTGGCAGGGGCATTAGTCAACCCGAAGGGCATGATTATGTAAGCAAAGACACCCCACTTAGTGGCGAAGGTAGTCCGCAGGATGCACTTGCACCTAGTTGTACCCTGAGAAGCCGTCCAAAAAACTGTAGGCTTCCTTGCCTGCCACTCTCTCAAGCATGTGCTCGGTGTACGGCAATGGATAGTTGTCCCTCTTAGTAGCAGCGTTCATCTTCTTGTAATTGACGCACACTCGGATTTTTCCATTCTTCTTCATCACGATGACTACGGGCGATACCCAGTCTGTGTGCTCAATTTCATAAATGAATCCCGCTCTCATCAGCTTATCAATCTTCTCTTTGACAGCATGAGCGTGTTTTGGATTCATAAGGTATGGTTGCTGCTTGACCAACGTTGCATCTGGTGTCATGGATATGTTGTGAGTCATGACACTCGGATCTACCCCCTTAAGCTCTTCTAAGGACCAGGCGAGCACGTCTATGTACTCTCGCAAGAGAGTGACAAGACTCGTTTCTTCTTCCTCAGTCAAGTCATCGGCAATGAAGATTGGTCGGGGTGTTTCCCCTTCCTGGGCTAGGTTCACCTCCTTGACCTTGGTTGGTCCCTCAATCGGTTTGCTCGTTTGCCCTTGACGCTTGGCACCTAACAGAACTACTATCCTATCCCCTTTTTTGAATTTTGTAAATCGTTTAGGGAGGTCCTGCGGTTTCGTTGTTCTTCCGTTCGTGTATCCCTGGGTTGTTTTGCCTTTTTCTGCCTTAATCATCTGTGCCTCAGGTGGACGGGTAGGTCCCCCTTGGTGCGTCTGGTCGTGGGCAGTCTAGGGATTTCTGGATCGCTATCCGAACTAACCTTCGACTCAGAGTCGAACTCCCCGTCCTCGCTAGAAGAGGTGGTCTCCCCTGGTGGGCACAGTTCGAACGATGACTCTGTCCTAAGCACTGATGTTGTTCCTAGCTGGGCTAGGCCTGCTTGCTCAAGGTCTATGGCTCCTACGTGTTCCAACTAGGCAGAATCACATTCCATGTGTATGACTCCTCGCTCTATCCTGAAGTTACTCTTTTTCTGCAGCTTGGAGTTTGCTCATATTTGCTCTATTTCTTGTCCTTCAGTGTCGTATTCCACGGTATCTACCTTACCCTCACTTTCATCACTAAAGGATTGGCAGTCTTCATATTCGTCATTAGAATCCTCTTCGTCAAACTGCTCGTCATCTCCTAGGGCTTGGTATATCTCTTGTTGTTGGTTAGGAACTAGGGCGTAGTTATACATGAGGTTTAAGTCATGCACTCTGGTCCATTGCCACTTGGATTCATCTAAGAGATCCTGGAGTGGTTTGAAGTTTGCAACTGGATTGCCAGCTAGCTTGTCCATTAAGTATTCCAGTATCTCTTGGAGTTCCCTTTTGTTGGTTGGGACTTGGAAGTTGACAGGCTTAGGTTTCCCACGAAGGGTTCCTGCCATCATGCAGACTGGTACAGAGGGTGTGTCATTAGACTTGCCGATAGTTTTGATGGCTTGCTCATACACCTCATGATTTGAGAACGGCAGGTTGATTGTAGCAAGGACGTGTATCCAATCCCACTCTTCCTTTGGGCATGGGATATACTTGGTTAAGGGCCCATAGGACTTCTTGACCTGGGTGTTACCCTTGAGCATAGCAGAGATGGCATCTAAGTTGACTGGTGAGGTTTTCCAAGTGTCCATCTCTATTCTCACGACATCCTTTCTATTGCCAAAGAAGATCAAGCCGTTACCCCAATCTTCGATGACTCTAGCGTTATGCATCCAGGGTCGGCCTAATAGGATATCGTAGTCCACTCCCTTCATGACTATAAAGTCCGCAGAGAATTGGACACGTGGGATCTTCACTGGCCAATTCTTAAGCACCCGAATGGCTTGACTCTCATACTGTTTGCTAATGTGACATTAAACCTAGCAGTTTCAACGGGCGGGTTTCCCCAAGTCTGAAGCACCGCGTGGCTAAGCACACTAACCCCAGCTCCCGTGTCTAGGATTCCCTTTCTCGTTGTATCGCCTAGGGCTAGAACTGGTAAGACTGCACGTATCTCGGAACCTTCCCAGAAGGCATTGACGTGTAAGGATTTAGGCATAGAGTGCAGCGTCAAACTTGGTATTTGTGTCTCTGCATCATGGTCATGAGGGTCTGCCGTGACCTGCTCTCGTGACCCTTCAACCCACTACTTAAGATCTTGCCATAGGGTGGGATGTTGCCTAAGCAAATCTCCCAGGCTAAGTGTTACAGGGGTAGTCACCAACGTGGTCAGGAGATCGTTGGGTGCTCGTCTTTCTCCTAACTTGGATTGTCCTTACCAATGGCCGTGACTGATCTGCGGCCCTGTAGCATCAAGGCTTGACCTTAGTGGCACTACTTGTGGTGCAGTTGCTTCTCTCGACTTTGGTTGAGAAGGTGAGATTGGCGTGCTTATGCTGGAGAGATCATTGATCTCGTCCTCTATGATGGGCTCAGCGTCTTTTAGATGCTCTTGAGCCTCCTTCACCCATTCCTTCACTTTTTCTATGGCCTCTAACTGTCACTTCAGATGCGGGTATTCCCCTACCTTAGCACTTCCCTTTTAAGCCGTCTTAGGGGCTGAAGTCTTTGCCTCTGCGTTAGAGACCTTCTTTCCAGTAGGCAGAGTTGTAGCACTCTCCGTTTTTAGTGCGATTTTAGATTCCGACATCTTCTTCTTCCGCCTGTGACTTTTCTTCCCTATCGAAGCTGCGTCAAGGTTGCTAGGTCCTGGCAGTGATATGCCGGTTTGCTTTGTCTGGGCACGGGTCATGACCCGCAATGGGATAGGTGTAGCCTCCCCATCGAGGTTCTCGACACCAAACAGCCCCAATGGGAAAGATGGTACGTTGGCTGAGCTAGAAGACAGCTTTCGCTTTGGGCAATCGACGGAGAGATGAGTGATTCCGCACTCAACACACCTTTGGTCAGCCTTGTCTCTGTTTTGCTGCTCCCTTTCAGGGCAACATGATGAGACATGACCTGGGTGACCACAAGTCCAACAGGTGATTGGATCTTGCATCTGCCCTCTTAGGTCTCTACCTGTCCTCTTCCTAATGCCATCACCGGCACGGGGCGATAATCCATGAGGACAACGTTGCCCTCATCGTCATGCGAGAAGTAAGGGCATATGTAAGTTTCTTCCTCATTTGGTTCTTCCACATAGAGGACTGGAGCATTGCTCGGTGGATGGGTCACGTAAGGACCAGGTGGTCTGGGTATGCCAGTAGGGTTTATGTCCATCCTAGGAAAAACTGGCTTAATGTTGTTAGGCGCAGGAAGGGCCAATGGGGCTCCCCTTCCGAAGAATGGCTACAACCTGTTCGCTAGGTAAGTCTAGCCATAGGGTTGCGAGTACGGAAGTCTTCTTGGTAATCTACAATGCGCGACGTCATGACCAAACCTACCGCAGTTAGCACAAGGTATTGACCTAGGGTCTTGACACTTGGCTGGCAAGTGGTTTCCACCACAGTACAAGCATTGGACATGTGGGCGCGTTGGTCGTCTCAACATGTCTTGCAACTTGGCTAACTCCATCTTTACATCAGCCACATCTCAGTGGCCTTCCCCTTATCTTTGGATGATGGGATTGATTGCTCACTAGAGGCTGACGCTCTCTCTGAGCTTTGCGAGTTTGTCTCTTCTAGGTTTGAGCTCTTGGAGCTCCGCTCTTTCAGCTGATCATCGACTCTGATGGCTTCCTCAAACACTCTAGCTAGCGCATCTCGTTGCAAGCTCAAATTGCCTACCAAAGCCTTATATAACTCCTCGTCTCAAATTTTGCTGATGAATACAGTCGAAACTGCTCTTTCAGTCGGTCGCTCGCCCATAGGGATTCTCTTGAAGAGACTCCTCACGTGGGTTACGTAGTCACAAATGTCTTCCTTCTCTTTCTGCTTGACGTTCATCAAGAGTACTAGCAGATTATTGGAGTATCCAGGCTCGGTAAATCTCTTAATGAAGAGATCCTTGAGGCCAATGAAGTTGGCTCGTTCTGTGGCATCTAGGCTTGTATACCAAGCCCTTCCCTTGTCACCTAAGCAGAGCCCAAACACTTGAGAGTGTTGAGTCAGGTCGTTGAGGCTGTTGGCTTCGCAGACTTGCTCGAACTTCTCTACAAAGCTATATGGATCGTCGTGGGGTTGGTATTTGTCGAGTTGCTTGGCAACAATAGGGATTTTAGACTGGCTCTTTGAGCCTTGGTTCACTCCTAATCCTGCAAGCAGCGATGTCGCTAGTGTCGCGGCACTTTGCTCTGTTGCCGTGTTATCTAGTAGTCGCTTCATGAGAAGCTCGCTTAACGTCAAGTCTCCTTCTAGGGCTCTCTCATGATCTGTTCGATTTCTACCTGCTAAGTTCAGCACTCATTGTACCTCACGCAACTCCGTGCTTTGCCTTTGGCTCCTAGCCTGCTGGTCCCTATTGTATTTAACTATGCTTTGCAAAGCCTTGTGGGCTAGTTTTCTCTCTTCCTCTAGGTATCCGATGATAGCGTCTGCCATCCTGCCGCAGTGCTCGTACCGGCGTGTGCATCGTAGCTGCTGACCAGCTGGCTAAATAGCCTCCGGGAAGACGTTCAAGTCGAGTTCCTCATTAGATTTATGGTCTGATCCTCCTTCTGCCATAGTCGTGTTGTCGTGCTCCACCAAGCTATCGATCAGGTTGAGTAGATTTGTCAAATCCACGTTGTTGACGCCACCTGCTTGGTCCTACTTCGCGCATTGATGGTTTGTCTACGTCTTGGGTCCTCTCCTACTGGTGGGTTCCTTGAGTGGTTTATCTAAGTGAGTTCCTTCAATTATTGAATACAATCCTCAATTTATGATCACTCAGTGTGTGTGTCGCTTCTCATGCACTTGTGCTCAATCAGGCTTTCAATTTCCTTAAGTGCATTCAAGTGCGGAAATTCAAGGTGAGTGCAACAAACAATCTCGAAGCGTCTTACACACTCTCGCTTTGTTTCGGGCTTGATAGGCTTGTTGGCCAATTTTTTGGCTACCTTGACAGGGTTCAGGGTTTTTCTAATATGTTGCCTCGTTTATTTTTTGCCAATTAGGTTTTAACTGCTCAGCGCTTTGCGTCTAGGTCTCTGGGTCTCGCTGCTGCCTACTTCAAGCTGCTAAGCGGCTACTCCCTATGATTTCGTCGATTCCTTATGCCAGAATCAAGTTTTGAGCGTCAGAAGGACTTTCGACAGTTTGTGGTCGACAGTTTGTGCTGCTGAGCTCTAGCCAGGTCAGGTCAAATTTTTGAGAATTTGATAAAAATTTACACTCGACTTAGCTGTTCTGAATTGCAGGGTCCGAATGGGTTACTCAGACAGGCCGAGGAGTAGAATCGGACAAAGTCGCTCGGACAGGTTGGCTCGGTGGGGCCGAGGGCCGAATTAGTCGATGGTTCGAATGGTTGACTCGGATGGGCCGAGTAGGTCTGGGCCGAGGGCCGATTAGGGTTTCGGGCCGAGTGGGCCGAACGAAAGAGGGCCGAGGGCCGATTCTGGGACTCGGCCCAGAAGCGACTGCTTGAATGGGTCGAACACGACGCGACGACGACAATGAGAGGTTGATTTTGCTCGATTCTTGCAATTTAATCAATCATAGCAAGCATAAACCTCCAGATCCTATCTAGGGGGAAAGGGGAAGGGATTCATATACCTGAATAGAGTGGTAGGCTCGTCGATGGTGCGATTGGATCGAATCGTGCGATGGCTCTCTCTCTCTCTCTCTCTCACTGAAATGGTCACAAATGAGCTGTCCCTTGGCCTCTTGGCTCTTATACCCCTTCCCAAGTATGGTGTTGATGCCCCCAATCACTCACTTGCCGATCTTAGGCATCACAAGCAAGCTTTTTACCATTTTTTGCACGATTTTTGCCCTGTTTTGCAACAGTAAACCCTACCCTTCTCCGGTGCGATTTCCTAATCCTAATCTATGCTAAATGCAACAAGAATCAAAAGCAAAAAACTGAAATAATTTCTCCATGTTTCCCAATCATCAAACAAACAAAATATCCCAAAATACTTACTTGTTTTGAAGATAAAAAACACCCAAACTTCCTACCTATCTCAAGCTTCGTTTCGGGGATGAATCCCTTACTTCGATGCTCGATATGAGGTGCACAAGTGCTCAAGCTTGAATCCGTTGGTCCCGGCAACGGAACCAAAATGTAGTGGGAGCTCACGCTCAACCGCCAAGACCTACAGACCTCTTATTGCTTCAAGCATAGCTCTAATGGCTATCTCTCACCTAGCCAACGTGTCGTCGATCCTATGAGTGTAGTGAGCTTACCTTGATGCCAATACGAGTTGCCTCCTCTCTCACACACCCCGATAGCTCCACGATCCTAGATGCGAGCTCAAGCATCCTCAAGCCTCCTCCATCTCCAAGCTCCATCCTCAATAGCCGTGTGCGCGAGAAAAGAGAAGAGAAGAGAAGAAGAGAAAAGGAGATGGTGAAGAGCTTCACCCTCTTGATCCCTCACTCTCACACACTCACTCCCTCACACTCTCACACTCCCTCTCTCAAGAGCACACACAAGCAAGAAGATGAGGAGAAGAGAAGAAGAAGAGAGCTCTTGTTAGCCACACACCAAAGAATAAGCTTCCATTCATTTTTTGAACTTTATATACAAGCCCTAAAATCCCATGGGCACCCATCCCTTTTTTACATGACTGGCCATTGTGGCAAGGTCCTTTTTCCATTTTCCTCTTCTAGCCTTATGTTTCTAGCCTACACCCGTCTAATATTTTACAATTGGCATAGGAGAGAGCCTGGCGCTCTTTTACAAGAGTTTTTCAAGTTTTTTGAGGCGCCTTTCATTTAAAATTATGCTTTTTGCCCTGGCTTAGCTTTGGAGGTCACCTATGTGTCTTTGCTCTTTTGCCGTGTTTTTTTTTGCTTTTTCCTTCCTTTTTTCGCCATCTCGACTTGGGGTTAACAACTTGCTAGGTGATTGATCTTTAGTCGAGGTGCTAGATGCATAGTAGTAGATGCTTATCTTGAATCTCCTCAGAGTGAGAGAGTTCCTTTATCTTTGTTAGAGTTTGATACTCTAGATGCTCCATCTCCTAGTGAGATGTCATCAAGTGATGAATGCAATGAGGGATCCACTACAGAAGATATCTACCAAGTGACTTTGAATGAGCCAATAGAGGCTCATCATGAGAGGATAAGGGATGCAGATGTAATTGAGCAACCTTGGTACGATGAAGGATTCATGGCCAATTAAATTAGGGTCCATGCTCAGTTTGGAATAAAGGAAGGACTATGTGTCCTTGATTCAAGAATTCCGTGATATTTCTGCTCGGAGTTATGATGAGCTAAGAGGCATTCCTCCAGCCTAGCTCTTCATACGATTCCTTTAAAGCAAGGTATCTGCCCTATGTGACAGAAAGTAAGGTGTATGCCTTTCGAATTAAGGGACGAGCTATTCGAAGAATTGACAAAGCTACAAAAGGCTGGCCTGATATTTCCGATTCAACACACATAATGGTGTTCATCAGTTGTTATCAAGAAGAAGACGACAATTGGAATCGGTTTTGCGTAGATTTCAGAGAGCTTAATAGGCAGACGGTTAAGATTACTACCCGTTGCCATTTGTTGATCACATTTTGGATCAATTAGCGGATAAGGAAATCTATTTGTTTATGGATTGCTTTGTTGGATATAACTAGATGGCTATTGCAGTGGAAGATAAATTGTAAATGATATTTATTATTGTCTTTGATACCTTTGCATATCATGTAATGGCCTTTGGTCTATAGAATGCATCTAGATCTTGGCAACAAATAGTTGATAAGACCTTTGGTGATATCTCCCCAAAAGAGTCAAAAGTCTTTATTGATTATCTAGGGGCAGCCACCATAAGGGAGTGACAATTGATTATTTTGAGAAAATGTTTTGAGAGTTGTATATGTGAATACTCAGAGTTTGCAACAAGAAGGATGTGCACAAGGGAGATGAGAGCTCAAAGTACAAGAACAAAATCTTGTTTACTAAGTTGCTTAGAGTATGACTTGGGTACACTCTCTCACACTAATAGTGACCCATAGGCTATTTATATAGGGTTAGGGTTTTCCTTGCCCCTTAAGGCCATTCACATACATCTACTCTTATAGACCCTTGCTTAGGGTGGATTCCCATGCCTACATTCTAACACCCCCCATCAATGCCATGGTGGTATTGCATCACAAGACATGTTAAAGTTTCCCCCCTCCCCCCACAAAACCCAAATCAAATGGGATGCCTTTATAAATCAAGCTACAAGGATATTCATAGGTAGAGGATGTTACAAGACTCAAAAGAGTCGGCCATCTGTGGATTGGGAGGCAAAGTTAGCCTTCAATTCTTTAGTTACTTCTAGAAAATTGGGACACTTATGCCCAATCTTTTTGCATTTATTGCACTTCATTTTGTCAAGGTATTTCTTCCAGCAATTGCTCACAATATGCCCTTTTTTGGTGACAGAAGGAGCACTTAGTAGAAGCGGTATGGACTAACACTTGCTCACGGAAAGTGAATGCTGAAGTTCCTTCAGTACGGTTTCTCTTCTCTTCATCCAAGCAAGACTGGATGGTACTTTCCAAGGTTGGGTTTGGAATGTTAGTTAGGGTAGTCACAAGGGCTGGTAAAACCTTATTCATAGACTTCAGCAGGGTGGCAATGGCATCTTCATCATGAATGGATGCTTGAACGGAGGCAAGCTGTGCCATAAGTCCCCTTTATATGTGAAATAAACTTGCTTAGATCTTCTCCTTGTTTGTATTCCAAGCTGAAAAACTCAATCTTTAGAAAGATTTTGGAGTTCTTTCTTGTAGCACCGTATAGCCTTTCAAGTTCATCCCACTTCTCCTTGGCGGTGGAGAGTTGGTCAATATGATGAATTAAAGATTCATCTAAATGAAGCATGATGATGGCCTGAGATATTTCATCATCTTTTACATCAAGGGGATTGGATGGGTCAATAACTTTGGTTCCTTTTATGAAGGGCCAGTAGCCTCTTTCCATCATTTTGTATTTTACCATGACTTGCCAAGGATGGAAATCTTTTCCATTTAACTTGCAAAATTGAGGCCTTACATTTGCATAGGCCATGGCCATTTTAGGAAGGTCTTACCTATTGTCTTAAGCAATGGCAGTGTCTAATACTTTACAGGTGGCCAAGTACAACCGAATAGCAGAATTGATAGCCAACTTTAAAATTGTAGAGTTGAAAATGGTTGGAAATCATGCATGTGCAATATCTCAATATAGGATTTAGGAGGTCCTGTTCTTCGAACAACTCTTGACTTAAGCTTTACTGTTTTCTTGGGTTTCAACAAGGTGAACTTTGACGACTTCAAGCTCTTCTTGATAATGTAGCCTATTTGAGGAGTTCTTGGTGGAGCACAGCTTATCGATCAACTCTATGCTCTTGGATGAATCAGAGGAGAGTACAATAACACTCATATCTCTGATGTACTAGCAACAACAGACTAATATTGGGATATATTTATAGTTGTACACATAGCCTTACAACCAAGGCTGAAGAGATAAATGACATAAAGCACTTGATGGATTTAATTTTCCGATAAAAAAACCAGATTGAGTCAATATCCAGCTAGCAACATGATTGTAAAATGCAACATTAGTCCTTACAAGCACTCATCTCAGAGTTTATGCCACTTGAGATGTGAGATGTGGGTTGTTTTGTGAACTCAAGAGGTCCACCGAGGGTTGAAATTTGAAGCAAGCTTGAGGTTTGGCTATGGTTGCCAAGAGATAGGCAGTTAGGATTTGCCTCTGTGTGGCCAATAGAGATGGAATTTTGCCAAACCATTTTAGGGTTAGGAAGCCCACTTGGGGGGACTATCATTGCCCCAAGATGCTTGCCATTATTGCATCTTCTATGGGCTACACCATGGTGATGAAACAAGAGGCTGCAAATTTTGCGCCCAATCTGCAATTTCTTTAATGCTACCCTCCATGACACATAATTTGCCCTCTGATGTGCCACACCAAGTCGCCTTGAGTTGGGAAAGAAGTCCTCAGTAGAAGTCAGGAGCTCAAATTCTCTCCTTTGGCTTCCCCATGTCCTCCAAGGTCAAGGGGTCAAGGTTTGGCTATGGAGGTAAGAGGGAAAAGACAAAGATGATGGAAAATCATGTGCACTTAGTGAAGCTAAAAGGATCAGAGGAGGCTTCGATACCATGTGAATACTCAGAGTTTGCAGTAAGAAGGATGTGCACAAGGGAGATGAGAGCTCAAAGTACAAGAACAAAATCTTGTTTACTAAGTTGCTTAGAGTACAACTTGGGTACACTCTCTCACACTAATAGTGACCCATAGGTTGTTTATATAGCCTCTTCCAAGCTAGGGTTAGGGTCTCCCCTGCCCCTTAAGGCCTACATTCTAACATGTAGACAATTCTGCATTGCTCTTAACCCTAGAAAGTGTGTATTTGGAGTGCCCTATGGGTTGTTACTTGGCCATGTGGTTAGTTTAGCTGGTATTGCAAATTTATTAATGCATTGATAGAAAGAGTGTTGCCATTGATGAACCTTCTATCTTTTAATTGTCTATTTGAGTGGAATAAAGCCTGACAAGTATCCTTTGAATATGTAAAGCAGGAATTAGCAAAAGTGCCAATCCTAAAAGCACCCAGAAGAGGTGAAGTTTTCTATGTATTTTCAGCAGCCACAATGCATAGTATCAGCTATTGTTTAGCTCAAATTTGGGAGGAGAAATGGTATCATCCAATTGCCTTTGCTAGTAGGAAATCGGGAATATCTAAAGTTAATTATACGTATATGGAGAAATTGTGACTTGGAATGGTATTGCGACAAAGAAATTTAGGCATTATATTCTGTATGAGAAGGTAGTATTCTTTACCAAGGTAGAAGGACTCAGATTATTGTTGAACAAGTTGCAGTCACCCAACCGTTTAGCAAAGTGATTAATCACTTTACACAAGTTTGATTATGAGATTAGGAGTAAGCCACTGAAGCTGCATGGTATTGTAGAATGTCTTGTGGATTTTGGGGAGCCAAAGAAAATTTGGGCTGAGGAAAGTGATATTGAAGGTCTATTTAAAATCAATACAACTTCCATTCCTTCTTGGTATATGGCTATAATGCATTATTTATCTATAGGAGGATTTGGGGCTACTTTATCAAAGTCTAAAAAGAGAAAGATCAAGAAACAAGCATTACGCTTTTTTATTATAGCGGGTGTCTTGTACTGGAGAGGAGTAGATGATATTTATCATCATTTTGTAGTACCTGATGATGTATAATTTATTCTTGAGGAGTGCCATGATTTAGCATGTGGGGGACATTTTGCTAGCCAACTTACCACCCAAAAAGCTCTTCATGCTGGATATTGGTGGCTGTCGATTTTCCAAGTTGCTTTTAGTTATGTTAAGCATTGTGATGTCTATCAAAGACACGATGCATGTAGAGGCAAGTGCAAGCTCAACAGCCAAGACCCATGGGCCGCTTATTGTTCAAGCGTGTGGATTGGTGATGGCTCACCCCCAACATGTTATGCACATCTCTCATTGGGCATTTCTTAGTATTGCTGTGGCTAAACCCAGGGCCTTCTCCATCGTCGTAGGGCTCCACTCCACCTCTACTTGATGAGCTTCTTCTCCTCTTCTTACCGTCACCATGACACAATTTCTTTCAACATTGAAGCTCCTTGAAAATTTTGTGCACTTGCTGTAATCGATAGCTTGGCCGACGTTCTCTACATACTTTTGTAGACAGCACTAGTCCAATAGTTGTTTTACTGCGTCTGGCTCCTCCATGATGACATCTTTTAGGTTTAGGGCTTTGCTTGCTCTTTCATCATGAATGGGAGCTTGCCATCTTAATCTTGTCCCAGATGTAGAGTTTGGCCAAGAAAGAGAGAGTAGCCAATGACTATGCTTTGGGCCATGCTCAAATGCAATGTGTGCTTTCTGCAAGGGTGATTTTCTCTTCCAGCAAGCGGTGCTTCCATCATGGCCCTTTGCTCTTAGTATTTTTGTCGCTTTCTCCATAATGTTCTTTGTGGGGTTGGTGGTCTTGTGGTGACTTGGACATTGAACGCTTTCATACAGAGACCTGTGTCCTCCTACATTCACTTGGCAACTCATAGGAGTACATGCAAGTCATATGCTTCAATTATAATGGACATGTGTAGCTCAAAGAGACATCACTTATCTGAATCTCCTAGTGTTGACTTCGATGCATATCACCTATGCTTGATTATCATTGCTTGTGTGTGTATTGGCTTTGCTTTTTTGGTATAATCTATACAAGTCACAAAACTCATTGTTTGTTTATATACACATTTATAAATGCATGTCACTTTATGAGGATAAAAACCAATTGTAGAACTCAGGATTGTACTACTGGAGCGTGGCACACACATCTAGTACTCATGGCAGCCTACTCAATAACAACAGGTATTTTGCAACATCGAGTAGCATGGTACCTTGTTCCGAGTCTACTGGCAACATGTAGCTCCTACTCAGTGAGAATTTTATCAATCAAAGAGTTCTCTTGGCTAGTTCCGGCTAAGTCCATACCCTGAATGGTAGTCAGTACTCAAAAGGAAGTTGGCGCCACATAGGTTGGGTCTCTTTGAGACCGCCATTTGGCCAATCGCTCCTCTGAGACTGTCATAATCTGGGCTCCAAGTTTTGCCATTGTAGCACAGTTTTCAAAACAATGTTTTTCAAATTGACTTTGACCCTCTGATTGTCAATTTAGTTGCTTTATCTCTAAGAGATTTGGTTGGAAAAGCGCTTTATTGAGTGTCACAATTAAGCGTAGTTTGTCGACCTCCTCGTTAGAGATGAGTTGCATGCATTCATATAGGAGCTTGTCATCGTGCTCATTAAGATACTCTTGCTCTTCCCAGGATAGTGGATATGGCAAGTATTCCTCAAGCTGCTCCCTAGGGAGTGTGCCCATGTCTGCAAGGATGTAGACATTGAAAATAATTTGAGTTTAGCATCCAACTCAATCAAGCACTCTGTGACACTTCTATGTTCAATGAGGGCTTGCTCGCTTGCTATCTCATGCAAGGTTCTGGGAGCTTCCCTAGGCTTTAGCATAGCTAGGGGTTCAAGCCTAGATGAGCAAGATTGGCCAATGCTAGGATAGCTGCTATTGTGTCATGGTTTCCCTCGGATGTGACTGGTATAGTTCTTTCAACCTGTTGTGACAGTGTTGTATCCACTCTTGATTGGTTAATGTAAGTTCTATTGTCGATGGATTGAGTGTTGCAAGCAACCGTTGATAGTAATGGTTGCTTTGACTTATCAGAACACATCAATGGGTTTCTTGGTGGGTGGACTCAATGCTTTATTCCTCAAGTCTTCAGCACTCTTGGTCTCAATCTTCTTGGCATCTACAACCACTTGTAATTTTCCTTGTTGTTTTTGTTGTTTTCTCCTCTTTTTCTTAGGTAATCGAGGCGTATCCCTTGAAGACTTGGGACATTGAACTAGGTCAGTCATTGATGTGTTTGGTTGGTGGGCCTCAGCTTTCTCTTTCTCTAGTGTGTCCTCATGGAACATAGTTGCGGGCCTGTTGAATAGCCTCGCTAGGTTGTGAGGATACAATTGCCTCTCTTTTTGGAGAGCCTAGCTCTTCAGCTAATTCTTCTTCATTTAGCTCCTCATTCGATTCATTGGCAGTTGCTCCTAGTCGGTAGACATTTGCTCTAGATTCTTGTCCTTACCCACCATCGAAACATGCTTCCATTGCTTCTTATCAGAGCGGGTGTTGTGTTTAGAGCTTTTTTTCTCTTGTTCTGGAGGTTTGGGTGAAGCTAGCATAGAACCCAAGAGATGGCTTAGGGTTCTTGTCATGTAGGCTTGGACGGAACCAGCTGAAGAAGTCAGGGTTGTATTGATGGGAAGCATAAAGATCCAAGATTGTAGGGTCTTTATAGAGGCGAGTGCACAAGCTCAACCACCAAGACCCACTAACTGCTTATTGTTCAAGTGTTTCAAGCGAGCAGTAATGGCTACCTCTCACATAGCCGACACATTATCCCTCTCTATGAGTGTACTGAACCTTGATGCTCGATTGAGTTGCTTCCTCTCCCAAGCACTCTGATAGCTCCATGATTCTTAATGCAAGCTTAAGCATCTATCTCCAAGCTCCATCCTCCATGGCCACATGCGAAACAAGAGAAGATAAGAGAAGAGAGAGGATGGTGGAGAGCTTCACCTCCTTAATCCCTCACCCTCACCCTCACACTCTCACTCCCTCACACTCTCACACATCCTCCCTCAAGCACACACAAGCAAGCAAAGAGAAGAGAAGGAGAGAAGAGGAAGAGTCCACTTTGCCACACACCAAAGAATGAGCTTTCATTCATCTTTTGAACTTTATATACAAAGCCCTAAATCCCATTTGGGCAGTCATCCCCTTTTTACATGGCTTTCCATTGTTCTCCTATCTTCCTAGCTTCCTTCCTACCACCCATCTATATGTACAATTTGCACAGGTCAAAGGCCGGTGCTCTTAAAGTAAATCACGGTGCACCTTGTGCTCTTTTACAAAAATATTGACTTGTGCTTTTTCTTGGGCACCTTTCCTTGATTTAGGACTTTTTCACACTTCTTGTGCTTTCTCGATTTTTCTTGGCATGCCTTCATTCTCCATTCCACTTTTACCTTGGCTCTGTCTTTTGCTTTAGATTTTCTCAAATTTTCACCTTGTTCGTTTGAGGGCTAACATTTTGTGTATGAGTCAAGCTGGAAGGTGTGTTGGAGGGAATTATGGAACTATGAGGCCCTTGAGTTGGAGATGATTTTTCTGGGAGGGATCATCTTGTTCGTTTGAGGGTTAACATTTTGTGTTTGAGGGTTAACATCTTGTGTATGAGTCGAGCTAGAAGGTGTGTTGGAGGGATTTATGGAACTGTGAGGCCCTTGAGTTGGAGATGATCCCTTTTTTGGGAGGGATTTATAGACCTGAAAGACCCTTGAGTTTGGACTGAGCCCTGGTCGTGGAGAGAGGCTGGTAGGTGGATTTGCTGGCATTGAAATTGAATATTGTGTTGGATGGATCTATCACCTGGCCCTCTGCAGTGAGCTTCTTATGCACTATTCGAAATGAGCTTCTTCATTCACTTTTTGATTAGGGTTGTTGTGTCCGCCCCTTGGTTTGTTGGGTCGGCATGGTAGGATGTTTCATAACATGGGGAGCACATTGCATGGATGATGGGGTTGTGTGGGTGTGTGCCATTGTCGTGTGGTGCATTGTGCGCATGCTAGTGGGATGGAGCTTAGGGTGACATGACTCTAATCATAGGCGAGTGTTACCTCCTTGGGTGTGTCCTGCCCTTGATGTGCCCTAAGTGTGATGTGAGGGGTCAAAATGAGGCTAGGGGGTTAGGGATGGAGGCAGCTGACCAAAGCCACCGGATGCACCTAACTTGAGGACCCCTAGGTGCGGTGGCTGTGGTGGATGTGCAACTTGCAGTGCGACACGTGATATTTTTTCCATTCTTTAAAAATAATAATAATAATGATAATAAAGTTACATAGTCATGAAAGAAGTTTAATCTTCGTCATCGAAGTGAGGTGGAGAAGGATGCTTAATAGATTTACTAAGGAATCAACGGCTTTGGAGATACCCCTTGAGGTTTAGACAGACTTGAAGGGTGGTAGTGGAGAGGAATGGATAATTGTAGTGGGTGAAGTGGCTATCATTCATGTCCTCTAATAGAGTTAAGCAAAATGAAGGCAATAGAGTGGCTCGCATCATTAGCCAAGCCATCGTGCTACTATCTATAGCATTAGGATCAAAATGGAGCACTGGGAGGCCGCGCTCATGTGGGGTGGAGCCTTGCCTAAGGAGTATCCTAAGAAATCTAAGGTAATTACAAGTGGTAACAAAGGCGGGTTCAAGGCATGAAGAGAATTGCTTAGTGAATTGGATTAAAGTATCATACAAGTTTTTTGACGTGAAGACGAGGGCATCTTCATATGTAGTACAATGAGGATTATAGATTACAGGGAAGTCATAACGGCCGTGGACACTAGAGTCAAAATCCACTCCCACCCTTCGAGGGTAAGGCATAAAGGTTGGGTCATTCTAGTTGAAGGGTTGAGTGTTGGAAAAGGCCATCCAAGTGTCCAGGTTGGTGTCGCAAACCCTTCTTCTCCATGTAGGTTGGCATTCGTAGCCGGGCACATGCCGTGCTACTTTAAAAACTTTATTTTGCCAAAATTTGGCGTCTTTTGTGGCCCATAATGTGGGGTTTTGCTCTCTCTCCTCCAACCATCTTTGTCTGAGCCTACTTCCGATGTTAATCACCTCCTCCACCTCCTTGATAGGTAACATTCTACGCAGGGTGGTGGAAAATTGGAAGTTGAGGTCAAAGGGGCTCCTAGCCGTTTCTTGCCTCTCCTAGATTATGAGGTCAGTGTGAAAGCTTGTTGGGGTGTCATCCGCACATGGTGGGATAGGTGCATGGGGTGCCCTCACTCACCTGGCATTCCATTTTCTCCTTGTCTCCTCCACCATTTTCTTTCTTCTTTCTCTTAGTGCCACCTTTCTTTTTGTAGAGGTGTCTACATGTTGTTGCTTTTCAGGCCTCGAGGAAGGAGGTGGTGGGACAAGCTCATCTTCATGTGGTCCCATTTCAAAGTTCACATCCACCTCCCTTTCCCGGCTTTGGCTCTTGCTGCTCCTCTTTGAGAAACCTGAGTGTGTCCACTTCTTGTGTGGTTAGTCCTGCCAATAGGAGATAATGTCATTGTTCTTCGAGGATTGGGCCAACTCCACTAGGTTGTGGCGGCATCTGCAGTCCATCCTTCAATGCCCTACGAGCCATTCCTAGTTTCTTTTTCATTGCCTCCATGGACTCTCCCTCTGTTTTGCTGGGTGACGTCCAATAGGGTTTCTAGGAAGGTGCATTGTTGGGTGTGGAAGCTCACTTGGGCAGCCTCTGCGCTTTGCTTTAGACAAGTATCTTTTCTTTTTCAACTTCAGCAGCACGATGTGCCAAAGCTTTGACCCTTTTTTCATTCTAATTGGCCCATTCCTTCACCCTCTTGTTCGTGTCTTCGAGGCTTTCCCCCTGCCTTTGGGCCAGCACTATCAGCCTCCATTCTTAGTCTTCTGTTTCTGCCCTTAGCTGTTGCTGCTCTTCCTGTGCCACCGAGGTAACCTCTTGGGTTAGTCTCGCCATCTTTGTTTCACACCTGCAAGCTCTTTTCTCCCTCAGCTCCTCCATCTCTTCTATGGCTTTAGTGAGTTTCTCCATTTGAGCTTGCTGACCTTCGTAGAGTGCCGCAATCTTTTCATTGTGCTATCGCAGGCATTATGTGGCCTCGGTTTCTCCGTTCAAGTGGACTTGCCATTCAGCTTCTGTCTCTTCCTTAGCTTGTAGCTGCCCTTTCAGCTCATTGACTTTCCTTTGGTTGGGCCATGGCTATTTGGCATGTTCTCTCCAACTGGAATGCCGCCATGGTCTCCTTTTCAGCTTCAAGCTCTGCTATCGTGATTCTCTTCTCCTCCTTGGATCTCTCTAGTTTGAGAGAGGAGCTCTTTGACGTACTCATCGTATTCTTCAGGCAGCCTTTCTGTTGCAGGGATAGAGGTTGTAGAGCATACCGCCTTTTGCTTCTTAGGGTCTCGCCTCAACTTGGCATCCGCCATAGCCGATCTTTTGGTCCCTACCAGAGGGGTTCCTTCTCTTGCTCCTTGGCCCATTTTGTTATTTACAAAGTACTGGAACCAAGCCATTAGGTTGCTGGTGTCCACTTGGGTTGTAGAACTAGGAGTGGAGATGGCGGTGGTGATGGTAGGTGTCAGGAGGGTGGGTATGGTGGTGATCGAGACTTTGCCCTTGCCCTCTTTCACTGCAGGTGGCATGAACTTAGGCACACATGCGCTTGATCTAGGCACTTTGTCTCTAATGGGGCTTGCAGGTTCTGGCTCATCATGCATAGATTGTTGCTCTATGGACCTGCACGTGGCGAGGGCCATGTCTTCCTCCTCTTTTTTTCTTAGCTCCTCCTCCTCCTCTTCTTGCTTTCTCTTCCTTTCCTCCTCGGTCTTTCTAGACTCCTTGCGGCCCTTTAGCAAGTTTTCCTTTTCTTTTTTCTTTTTCATTTTCCTAGCCTTTCCTCGATTAGTTTGCTCTTCTTGTTCTTTGCTTTTCTCTTCTTTGCTCAACGTCCTCTCGCTGGACTGTGCCTCCTAATGATTGCGGTGAGGACCCCACCAAATCTAATGGTTGTAGCCTTTTAAGACAAAGCTTTCCTTTTAGCTTTGGTGGCGTGAGATTCTCCTTCAACGGGCTGCCCTCTTGTTGGCAAGGCTTTTGTTGAGGTCTCAATGGTCTTTCTCACAAACCCGTTGAGGTTGACCTCATCCAACTACTTTGCTCCAACACTCTCTAGTAGGGGGACATTGATGCAGCTCATGATGGAGTTGTATCTTTGGCTAGAAAATAGCACATGCACCATCTTGGCTTGGAGTTGGATTTCGGGATCAAGAATGTCCGCTAAGCTCATGACGTCATTGGTGGGACTTTTACCTTGTCTATCCCTAGTAAGGCATATACGTCTCTTTTTGGCTTCCTTTCTACTTTGTTTGCCAGGCCTAATGCCTTTTCCACTAGCTCTGAGGTCAATTCAATCTACACTTGGTGAGTTCCCTCCCTCTCATGCACGGTTATGGTGCCGTGATTTCTGTGGAAAGTCCTCAGGAACTCTGCACTGTGGAAGTAGTCCACTCCGTGGCTCATTGCTTCCATGTATTTCCACAGATTGCATTGCTTGATGATCTGTCCTACCGCTCGTTCTTCAATGGCCACGTCATCTAAGTTAAAGATACGTTAGAATTTGAACTGGTTGAAGGCTCACGTTTCCACCGAAAGTCCATACTTTGCTTGTTCTTCCTTTAAAAAAGACGATTTGCTAGCCTTGTCTTAGCCAGCCATGATGGGTGCATGTCATGAAGCCATATTCACCATTAGTGATTTTCAGAATAAGCAATAGGAAACGACTACATGCTTGTTGAACTGAAATGCTTGTGTGCAGAAGTAAACTTTTCCTTCCAGTAGTCTATTGATTTTAACTTGTATCGACCTTTCCTTAATCACAAGTTGCTGCATTTTCCCCTTGCGATATGTGCTTTTCCTTTATTGTTTTCTTTATGTGTTTGGTTTGATTCACCTTACCCCTATTTGGTTTGATTCACCTTATCCCTTCTGCCTTCACAATGAAAAGAATCCTTCCTAGGATGAAATGGTTAGAGGATGAAGGGTTTTTAGCACACAATCTTAGTGCTTTACTTTTGCATGAGCCAGGCATAGAAACTCAGATTATATTCTAACCGAGCATAGCTATCCATATCAAAAGGGCGGATGCCCACATATGTAATGCAAGTGAGGGACATTAAGTAAGAAGTCACTAGAGGCCACTCTGCTAGCAATGTGCAACTCCTCCTCAGTGAGGATGCGATCTAGATAAGGGTTCTCTTTAATGTGGTCTTCCATGGGTCGATTACGGAGAGTAGTCAACACCCTATATGAAGTTGGAGCGACATAGGTTGGGTCATATTCAAATGCTTTGATTGTACGTCGTTGTTCAACATTGGTCATTATTTGGCATCCCTCTAGCTCCCATTACAATCGTAGAGCATACCATTTCTGCAAGAAGGGGGAATGTTGTTGGCAAGCCATTGCAACTTCTCGATCGTGGCCATGATCGTGCTCTTGCTATACGACGTGATGAGACACTGTTTGGTTGCTTGTTCCTTAGATACCTCGGTTGCAATTAACTCCACAGCTGCTTTTGAAGCTTTAACAAATATGAATTCCGACTCCTCTCAAGAGCAAGGGAGTGTTCGTACTTCCATCGCTATAGGCTCTTCCAAGAGTCCTAGATCTAGTCGATTGTAGCTTTTAGCCAATGTCATGAAAGTAGCGTCCAAGCGTCGGAGGCAAGCAACCAAGTCATCCCCAATATTTTTTGCTAAATTTGTGGCCAAGGTTAGAATTGAGCGCTGCTCATAAGAGGGTCTACGCCCGCGACAGGTGGTTGAGGTTTGATAGCACTAGAGAGGTCAGTAGCTAGTGGTTGTCACTTGGTTTGCTCATGAGTTTGTAGCTTGACCTTATGTTCGATGGGGCGTGGTTGTGGCTACATGTGATACACTACTTGGTATGTTTGAGGGTTGATGGGGGGTCATCGAGACTTGATGGGGTCAGTTTGTTAGTAACAGGTTGTAGTTTTGGCTGATATATTGGCTTATGCCCTATTGAGCTAGGCTTTAGAGGTTCCGTGGATTTAGCGGCTTGACTCGCTTGTGGTTTGCATGGTTCTGACGGGACGTTTCGTATGGGCAAGCTTGAGGATGGCATTTGAGTAGTGCCTTTGGATGTTTGGGCTTTAGGCAGCCAAATCCAAGTGTTACCCGCATAGTAGCCTTGCACTTGCAACAAGGCCTTGGGGACGACCATACGCTGATGTTTATAGTTTTGTCTTGGCCTCCTAGGTTTTGGGTACGGATCCTCAGCCTTGCAAGGCCACGGGTTTCTATTCCTAGGTTGCACTCTTTGTTTAGGTACCCATTTAAACCGGGGTTCATGGGCTCCAATGTTGGTTCTAGTGGGTTTTTGGCCTTAAGGATGGGTAGGTTGTGACAAGTCCTGGCCCCCCTCTTGAGACTTGGTGGTGACTTTCTCTACCGGTGGCTCTGTGGACTTGGAAAGAGTCACACCACCCTTACTGAAAATTGTAACTATGCGAATGTTACCCATGGCTAGGCGGATATGTTGTGACTCATAGTAGACATGGCAAGAGGATTGCTTCTTGAAAGTTTGTCCTAGCAGTAATTCCGTGCCTGCATTCTTAGTGTTGGGCAACACATAGAAGTATTGGCATGCTTTTAGACTCAATAGAAACTGCAACCTTGCACTTTCCCAAAAGTGTGTAGGGTTGGCCTCCATAAGGAGTGAGATTAACAATAGTGGGTTGCAATTGCGGTTTGCCAATTTGGGTCCAATGGTCATGAGTCAAGATGTTAAAATCAGCTCCCTCATCGATCAATACATTGATGGTGCATGTGCGTTTAACAGTGGCTGTCATGCGTAGGTAAGCTAGTGATACTTCTTCCTCATCCTCACCGTCCACCTCAGTGATAGTGCCTACTTGTATGTGGATGGGGGGTGCTAGGATTGGGGGCTCATGCAATGGGTGTGTGGGAGGGAAATACTTCTGTATGCAGCTGCCATTAAAGAAGCCTATGCCCTCACCCTCTAGGGTTTCCAACTCGACGTTGCCATTTCGGCTGATGGTTTGAACCTTAAAAGGTCCTAGCCCTCAAAACTTCAGCTTTTGCTTATGTCCCTTGACTCAGTACAGTAGTACTCAGTCACCATGTTCGAAGTTGCACTGCTTGATATGCTTGTCAAACTAGCTTTTGCATCTTGCCTTCTCGTATATGAGCGCATGGGTGGCTAGAAGTCGGGTTTTCGTTAAGTGTTCAAGTTCAATCAAGCGTTCTGTCCATGCCCCCTTCCCATCCCATCTTTCTTGAAGGGCTATCATGAGGCTTGGTATGAAGAATTCCAAGGGAAGGATTGCCTCTGTACCATATGTCAATCTAAAGGGGGTCTATTCTACCACCATCTTGTAAGCTGTGCAATAGGTCCACAAGGTTGTCATAAATTTGTTATCCCGATCCCTATGTGATGCAGAGATGACCTTGGTCAAGACATTTACCATGATTTTATTTATTGACTCGACTTGACCATTTGCCTGAGGATAGTAAGGTGAGGATTTTCAATGGATGATTAGGAAGGAGGATCGGAGGTGAGCTATCACTTCGTTGATGAAGTGTGTGCCACCTTGGTCGCTAACTAATTTGATGGGGTAGCCAAATTATGAGATCACTTGCTCCCATAGGAACTTAGCGATGGTCCTAGCATCATTCTTTCTTGTAGCTCGCGCTTCTACCCATTTGGTTAGATAGTCAGTGGCCACAATGATGTACTTAGCATGTGAATACTGTGCTGCAAGACTAATGGGTCCGATAAAATAAATCCCCCATTTCTTGAAGGGTTGTTGTGTGATAATTGGGGTTAGCTCCATGCGATCCTTACGAACAGGGACTTTAGTTTGTTGGCACTCATCACAATGCTTCACGAATCGTGTCGCATCTTGGAAGAGGGTAAGCCACCATAGCTGGGACTGCAACACCTTGCAAGCTGTCACATCTCCACTGAAATGTCCTCCTGCAATTCCATCGTGTGCCTCCATCAGTACGTCATGCATCTCATGCTCACACATGCATCTGCGCAACAACCCATCTTGCCACAACCTGTAAAGTTGACCAGCTATCAACTTATAAGGTTGGATTTTCAAGATAAGTGGTCTAAAGGTGGGCCTTCTCTATCGATCATTCTGCTACTCCGTGTTGAAGCACTTGAACTATGTCATCTGCCCAATACGGTGTCAAGTCAGCTTTAAACAAATATTTTTCGCTAGATAAGCAGAATAGGTGTGTGTATGGCAGTTCATCCTCAATGCCTTGTCTAGCCACTTCTCTGGTGGGGATATGAGATAGATGGTCAGCCATGTAATGCTGCTTCCCTTTACGCACTACCACAGAGAAGTCAAATTTCAAAAACAAAAGAAGCCATCTGGTAATGTGTCATGTGACACATGGTTTATTAACCATATACAACAAGGTTTGATGGTCGACAAAGAAAGTAAAAGGCGTAGCCAAAAGATAATGTCTTAATTTTTTCACGGAAAATACCATGGCCAAGGCCTCCCTTTCCGTTGTCAAGTAATTCATTTCAGTCTTAGTGAGTTGTCTGCTAGCAAAGCTAGCTGGAAAATCCAAGTTGTGTTCACCAGGTTGGCACAACATAGCTCCTACAATGAATTTCGAAGCATCAATGTGCACATGGAACGTGAGTGTCCAATCTGGGGCTCGTAGTATCAGAGTGGTGGTTAGAGCCTTTTTTAGTTCCTCATACATGCATTGGCACTCTGCGGTCCTTTCGAATACAATCAACAGCTTATATAGAGGTCTAGCAATCAATGCGTAGTTGTGGAAGATAGACAATGACCTTGATCTTCAAGAAATCTGTGGCAATGCCATTCTTTGACACCATATGTCCTAGGATACATCCATGCTTCACCCAAAACTGGCATTTCAAGGGGTTCAACGAGAGGCGGTATAGCCAACATCATTCATTGACCCTGTCTAAGTGTTTTTGCCAAGCAGAGTGAAAGCACAAGTCATCCACGAAGACTTCTAACTCCTTCCTCAGCATGTCTTTGAATATTGTATACATCAGTCATTGGAAAGTGGCTAGTGCATTAGTCAATCTTCCAAAAGGCATGACTATGTAGGCAAAGACTCCCCATTCAGTGGCGAATGCCTTCTTATGCCTATCATTAGGATGCACTTGCACTTGATTGTATCCCAAGAAGCCATCCAGGAAATTGTAGGTCTCTTTGCCAGCCACTCTCTTTAACATGTGCTCAGTGTACGACAGTGGGTAATTATCTCTTTTTGTAGCTGCATTTACCTTCTTGTAATTGATACACACTCAAATCTTCCCATTTTTCTTTAGGACGATGACTATGGGCGAGATCCAGTATGTGTGTTCAATTTTGTAGATGAATCCCGCTCTCATAAATTTGTCAATTTCTTCCTTAATAGCATGAGCATGCTTTGGATTCATGGGATACAGTTGTTGTTTTGACCGGTGTTGCATCAAGTGTCATGGGTATGTTGTAAGTCACTACAATTGAGTCTACCCCTTTGAGCTCTTCTAGGGACCAAGCAAAGATGTCTACATACTCTTGCAAGAGAGTGATGAGACTTACCCCATCTTGCTCAGCCAAGTCATTAGCTATAAAGATAGGTCATGGGGTCTCCCTCTCCCTGGCTAAATTGACCTCCTTGACCTTGGCAGGTCCCTCGATGGGTTCGCTTGCTTGCCCTTGTTGTTTGGCTCCTAGCAAGATCACCACCCTATCTCCCTTTTTGAACTTTGTGAACCATTTTGGTAAGTCTTGTGGTTTTTTTTGTTCCTCTGTATGCATTTCTTTGCTTAGCATTTGTCATTCCTCCCTTAATCGTTGGCGTCGTAGGTGAATTGGTAGGTCCCCCTTAGTGTGTCTAGTCTTGGGAGCTCAAGGTATTTTAGGATCACTATCTGAGCTGACTTCTGATTCAGAATCAAACTCTCCATTTTCGCTAGAAGAGGGGCTCTCTCTTGGTGGTTGTAGCTTTGAAGGTGAGTTCGTTCACAGTAGTGGTGTATCACTTGGATGGACTAGGCATGTCCGCTCGCAATCGATTGAACATGTGTGCTCCAACCAAGTTCGATCGCAGTCCTCATGTCTAACTCCATCTCTAAGTGCACTTTGCTTGCGTGGTTTGGGGTTTCCTTGTATTTGTTGGATTACATGCCCCCTAATGTCGTACTCTAGGATATCAATTTTCTTTTCTCTCTCACTACTGAAGGAACAACAGTCCTCATACTCGTCGTTGGAGCTGTCTTCGTTAGGTTGCTCCTGATTCTCTTGGCTACTCCCTTCTTGTTGGTTGAGAAGTAAGGCCCAATTGTAATTCAAGTTCAAATCGTGTACCTTTGACCATCGCCATTCAGGCTCATCCAAGAGATCTTGGAGTGGCCTAAGGGTCGTCACTAGATTACCAGCCAACTTGTTGGTTAAGTATCCTAGGACCTCCTGGAGCTCGCTTCTATTGCTCGGAATGCAACATGAGTGAGTCTTCCATGTAGACTCTCGATCATCATACAGATGGTATTGAAGGTGTGTCCTTGAACTGATCAGTCACCTTGATGACTTGTTTGTACTTCTCAGTATCTGAGAACGGTAGGTCAATGGTAGCCAGAATGTGAACTGATCAGTCACCTTGATGGCTTGTTTGTACTTCTCAGTATCTGACAATGGTAGGTCGATGGTAGCCAAAATGTGCACCCAGTCTCGTTCGCCCTCAAGGTACGTGATATACTAGGTAAGGGCCCCATAGGATCCCCTAGTCTGTCCATCGCCCTTTAGCATGGCGCAGATGGTGTCTAGGTTGACTGGGGTAGTCTTCCAAGTTTCCATCTCCACTCTCACAGCTTTTGTTTGATTGCCCAAGAAGATAAGATCATTGCCCCAGTCTTCTACGACTCTTGCATTGTGCATCCAGGGTCAGCCTAGTAGGTTGTCGTAGTCCATTCCCTTCATGACTATGAAGTCAACAGAGAACTGGATCCTTGTGATCTTTACTGGCCAGTTTTTTAACACTCCAAATGGCTTCACCTTCATTCCATTTGCCTGTGTGATGTTAAATCTAGCAGTCTCAATCGGTGGGTTGCCCAAGTTTGGAGTATTGCATGGCTTAGTATACTCCTGCCTGTGTGTCCACAATCCCCTTTCTGGTAATGTCTCCCAGTGCTAGGACTGGCAGGACTGCATGCATTTTTGTGCCTTCCTAAAATGTATTGACGTGCAAGGATTTAGGTATGGAGTGCAGAGTCAGGCTCGATATTTGAGTTTTTGCATCATGCCCAGGCAAGTCTGTGGGGCAATTGGCTCATTTGGTTCTTCAACCCACTGCTTTAGCTCCCACCATAGCGTTGGGTGCTGCCAAAGTAGGTTGCCTAAGCTCAGAGTTATGGAAATGGTCACCAGTGTATTGAGGAGGTTGCTAGTCATTCGTCTCTCTTCTAGGTCTATGGTTCTCGACCAATGGCCTTGATTATTTTGCCGGTGTCAAGGTTGTTAGGCCCTGGCAATGATATGTTGGCCTACTTTGTTTGTGCACGGGTCATGACATGTAACAGGATAGATGTGGCCTCCCCATCGAGTGTCTCAATACTAAACAATCCCAATGGGACCGATGGCTTGTTTGTCAAACTAGAGGATGGTCTCCGCCTAGGGCAGTTGATGAAGAGATGAGTGATTCCACACTTAGTGCATCTCAGGTCAGCCCTATCTCTATTTGCTTGTTCCCTCTCATGGCAGCGTGAAGAAAAATGTCCTGGGTGACGGCAACTACAACACACGATTGGTTCTTGGTTTTGCCCTCCTAGGCCTCTGCCTCTTCCTCTACCCAATGCCATCACTGGTACTGGTTGATAGTCCATGAGGATAGTGTTGCCTTCCTCATCGTACGACATGTACCAGTTTACATAAGGCTCATCCATATAGTTGACTAGAGTGTCACTCAGTGGATGGGTCACATAGGGTCCAAGTGGTCTAGGGATACCTGTAGGATTTATTTCCACTAGGGATGGCCAGTTTAGCGTCATTTGGTGTCAGAAGAGCCAACAATGCTCCCCTTCCAAAGAAATTTGGTGGTCTGTTTGTAGGGTGGAGTTGACCGTAAGGTTGCATGTATGGGAGCCTCTAAGGTAATTGACAATGCATGGTTTCATGGCCAAACCTACCACAATTAGTACAAGGTCATGACCTAGGGTCGTGACACTCAGCTAACAAGTGGTTCCTGTCGCAATGCATGCATTGGACATGTGGGTGCATTGGTCGTCTCATCATTTCCTACAGTTTGGCTATGTCCATCTTAATTTTTGCTAGCTTTTGTCCTGACTTAGTGCTCTTCCCTTTGTCCTGAGTGCTTGAATCTATTCTCTCACTCGACATTGAGGCTCTCTCGGAACTCCTGGCACTGGACTCTTCCTGATTTGAGCCTCTGGAGCCTCTTTCCTTGAGTTGGTCATCCACTCTAATAGCTTCTTCAAAGACCCTTGCTAATGCGTCTCGCTGCAAGCTTGAGTTGCTGGCCAAGGCTTTACAGAGCTCCTTGCCCCATATTCCGTTGATGAATACCGTGGATACCGCCCTTTCGGTTGGTCTCTCACCCATGGGAATTCTCTTGAAGAGGCTCCTTGCATGGGTCACATAATCTCAAATGTCCTCTCTCTCTTTCTGCTTGATGTTCATAAGGCGCACTAATAGGTTATCAGAGTATCTAGGTTCAAAAAATCTCTTAATGAAGAGATTTTTCAAGCCATTGAAATCGGCATGCTTCGCAACATCCAAACTTGTGTACCAGGTCTGCTGACCCTTGTTGCCTAAGCACAATCCAAAGGCTTGAGAGTGTTGAGAAGGATCAGCAAGGCTGTTGGCTTTGAAGACCTCCTTAAATTGCTCCAGAAGCTGTATGGGTTGTCGATAGCTTTGTATTTGTCCAACTGCTTTGCTACCACATGGATTTTTGATTGACTCTTAGAGCCTTAGTTGACTCCCAACCTTGTCAGAAGCAATGTTGCCAATGTTGTAGCACTTTGTTTTATGGCTGTGTTATCTACCAGCCGCTTTGTCAGGAGCTCACTCAGTGTGAGATCTCCTTCCAGCACTCGTAACTGATTCCTGCCCGCTAAGGCTAGCACTCTCTAGATCTCTCACATTTCTAAGCTCTAGTGCAAGTTCATGGTTTGTTGATCCTGGTTGTATATAGCTAGGCCTTGCAGAGCCCTATGGGCCAGTATTTTCTCTTTCTCTATGTCTACTATGATGTCCTCTATCAGCCTACCGTGGTGTTCTAGCCAGGTTTGAGTGTCGTATTAGTTCACTAAATGTTGGACGACCTCAGGAAAGTCTCCTACGTTAAGTTTCTCGTTGCCTCTATGGCATGAGCTACCTCCTTCCATGTATCGGACTTCTTATTTTGCCAAGTTGTTGATCAAGTTGATAAGGCCAGACAGATCCACTTCCGTGGTATTGTCTGTCCTTGTTGCATTCAAATTTTTGGGTATGTTCTCCACTTAGTCCTACCTTTGGGGATTCGAGATCCCTTCTATGTCTTTGTGTCTTCTGTTATTGGTGGGTTCCTTCAAGTCCTTAGGTCTAGGTGTGTTCCTTGCTACTTACAATCAGCCCTCACCTTACCCTCACTCTATGCGTGGATGCGCGCGTGTGCTCTTTTCTATGCACTGTGTGAAATCAGGCTTTTAACTTTCCTTAATTGAGTTTCGAGTGGTAAAATTTAGAGTGAGTGAAAAAACAAAGTGCATGTAGCTTCGGTGCTCTTATCCACGGGGTGGCTTGACATGGTCGTATGTTTAGTTCCTGTGCTATCGCATTCGACTCGGCGGTCCGGGTTGAGTCGGGGTCTTGCCATTAGTCCATAACACCAAACACCCTTCAGATCATTCAACCACAATCTCTAGGTTTGTAACTATGTGTGAGACATTTAGTGGGCTCTTCTAGTGCCAAGTCATGCTTCTCGTTAGCTGGGATTTGTCAATTTCCCAGATTCTCTCTCTTAGGCTGTGTCCGATTTACTAGTGTCTGATTTTGAAAATTAGACGTCTGATTTACTAGTGTCTGATTCTGAGGATTAGACAGGTTTGGTCCAATTGTCACAATTGGATAGGTGTGTATCTGATCGGACACTTGAAGCTGGTCTGATTCTGGTGATTCGATTGTCATGTGTCCAATTTTCATGCGTTCCATTCTAGGAGTCCAATCCTAGGAATCAGACTTCCGATTTGACAAGTGTCTAATTTTGGGGTGTCCAATTATGGAATCGGACAAGATGGGTTGGTCCGACTCTGTGGTCTAATCGTCACAATCAGAGTGATAGATTCTTATTTGATTTTCAAAATCGGACAGGGTGTTCGATCGGACCAAGTAGGTTTGTCTGAGTGGTTTGACTCTGGGAGTTGAACAGGTTGCTCAGTCCAATTTTGAGAATTAGACATTGTGGGGGGCGTCCGATTTCTCCGGTTGAAACGCATGTTGCCCAAAACTCGAAAGCTAGATGTTGCTAATCGCTACCAGAACTTCCAGGAATTAAGGAGGAGTGTAGGCCAAGGCCATTCCATACCTAAATCTCACTAAAATTCCTGATTTGCTCTGATCAATCTGATGTAGGCCTAGACCTACAAGCTCTCTCTCTCTCTCTCTCTCACAAAGCCAGAACTATAAATGAGGTTTTCCCTGGTCCCCCAATACCTTAAGCCCTCATTGGCTTGTGTCTTAGCCTTCCCAATCACTCGACCTTCAACTCTGACACATCTGAGCACTCTTTTGCTTTCATTTTTCCATGTTTTTGCCCTGTTCAGGACCGTTTTACAGCAGTGAACTTCAAGCTTTCCTCTCTGATTTCTCCTACTACCTATCCTACTCTAAATGCGACAAAAATCAAAAGCAGGGCATTGAATGGATTTCTCCTACTCAACCAATCATCAAAACCAGAAATACTTGTAGCATGGATTAAAACCCAAAACCTCCTATCTATCTCAAGCTCAAGTTCGGGGGTGAAACCCTTACTTTGATGCTCGATTTAAAGCGCGCAAGTGCTCAAGCTTGAATTTGTTGGTCCGGACAATAGAACCAAAATGTAGAGGCGAGCACAAGCTCAACCGCCAAGACCCACGGACCACTTATTTTTCAAGCATTTCAAGCAAGCACTAATGGCTACCTCTCACATAGCCGATGTGCTATCCCTCTCTATGAGTGTAGTGAGCTTACCTTGATGCCCGATTGAGTTGCTTCCTCTCTCAAGCACCCTGATAGCTCCATGATTCTTGATGCAAGCTCAAGCATCCTCAAGCCTCCACCTCCAAGCTCCATTCTCCATGGGCAGATGCAAAATAGGAGAAGAGAAGAGAAGAGAAGAGAAGAGAAGAGAAGAGAAGAGAAGAGAAGAGAAGAGAGAGGATGGTGGAGAGCTTCACCTCCTTGATCCCTCACCCTCACATACTCACTCCCTCACACTCTCACACTTCCTCCCTCAAGCACACACAAACACGCAAAGAGAAGAGAAGGAGAGAAGAGGAAGAGTCCACTTTGCCACACACCAAATAATGAGCTTTCATTCATCTTTTGAACTTTATATACAAAGCCCTAAATCCCATTTGGGTGGGCATCCCCTTTTTACATGGCCGGCCATAGCCTAGGCCCTTTTTTCATTGTTCTCCTTGTTCTCCTATCTTCCTAGCTTCCTTCCTACTTCCCATCTATATTTACAATTTGCACAAGTCAGAGGCCGGTGCTCTTAAAGTAAATCACGGTGTGGCTTGCACTCTTTTACAAAAGTATTGACTTGTGCTTTTTCTTGGGCACCTTTCCTTGATTTAGGACTTTTTCATACTTCTTGTGTTTTTTGATTGTTCTTGGCGTGCCTTCGTTCTCCATTCTGCTTTTGCCTTGGCTCTATCTTCTGCTTTAGATTTTCTTGATTTTTCACCTTGTCCATTTGAGGGTTAATAGTCTTGAGTGAGGCAAAAGATATATGCACTAACATCAAGAACCATGCTCCCTACTCCTAGCCTGCTAGTCATGTGTAGATCTTCTTCTAGAAGCAGTTTATCGTACAAGGGATGCTTTTGGACAGGACAGAAAGCTAGACCTCATGGACCATTGCCAACACTTTTAATGAGGTTAGGGCAACGTACGTGGGATCATGTCTTGATGTCCAAAGGGCTTTCCTTTGCTCAGCGAGTGTCATTAGTTGCTGGCCAATTTTGGCTACCAAACTCTGGTTGGAGTACCATTTCTGCCCAAATTTGCCTTATCCTTTCCCTTTTTGCTTGATTGCTTCAAGATTTTCCTTGTTTGTCTCACATTGAGAAGTATAGAGTGAGGGTATCAAGCGCAATTCTCTAGCTATGGCCTTTGGGATGTCCTTTATGATTTCTTCAGCAAAGCTAATAGCGAGAGTAAACATGTTGTTGCTCGTCCCAAGTCAAGGGTTCGGCTATGAGCTTTGTGTGCTCTGGTGTTGGCCTTCCAATGTCCATATGGACATACGTATGTGTGATGGTTGTTAGCTTGTCATCAAGCTTCATTAGGCACTTCATCTCTGGTTCATTGGTCAGATGCACCATCTCCTTGGCCAAACCTTTAAGAGATCTCTCCTCAAGCCTAGGCTTTAGGTGCTTTGAAAGTGCTAGAGGTGTCAAGGATGTTGGTTGCAACACCTCTTCCATACCTGAATTGCTAAGGACATCTTCTGCAAGGGGCATTGTCATGGCCAAAAGCTATGATTGCTGTGATTCCTGATTCGAAGTAGTAGCAACTAGTGTAGTGGAATGGCTACTATTAGTGGATTGCAGTGTCAAGTCCTTAGGCATATCAAAAGTGGTCGTGTCTTTTATTGCCCTTTGAGCATTCACTTGTGCAGATCGAGCTAGCCATGGTGGATTGCACAGGCATATCCCTAGGTTGAGAATTAGGGGTATTGTCATGTCCCACACCTTGGACATTTGGGAGCTCAGATGGAGATAGAGATTGGGATTGAGTAGCTACACTTGACAACTATGGTTGTGCTTCTTGTGTCCGTCTAGGGAAAGAGGGTGTAGGAGATTTGGGACTCCTAGGTGGACTTGGCACTGGCCGAAAGATTCACTCATGGCTCTTAGATGATTCCGCCATTTGCTTTGTTGAGCAATTGGCCTTATCATGAGTAGAATTGTGCCTGTGGTGCTCATTATCCTCTTGGAAATTCAAAGGCTCCTTGGACACTAGCGATCTTTGTGCACACTCAATGGTTATACCTGGAATCTACTTGTTAGGCATGCTAGGCTGAGGATCTACCTTTCAAACAGTAATGTTTGGTTTCTTGCCTCGAGATTTTATTTTTCGTTTAGATTTCCTCCTGCGCTTCTTCACTTTTGATACAGTCTAGCCTTCAACTTATAGAGGTGGTTTAGCAGGGGATTTGGTACCCAAATCCATTGGTTACCTGCGTAATATCCTTGAGCATGTAGCAACGCTCTGGATATCCATCGCAGTGTTGTGCTGGCTCTCCATCGATACCTTCATCTATAAGGCTTGGGCTTCATTTATGGTCTTCTATGATATTTGTAAGTCCAAAGCCTATCCTTGGCATTGTCTCCTGATCTTTTTGTTTCAAGCATGGTCTCGCTCACCGGTTCTCTCTATTCAACATGCACTTGAATCAACTCTTTCAATAAGTCCTTGCTCTCATTACTAGGCCTGCTTGGTATATTAGAGCGTTCCTTGTCTTTCCCTCAAGGTTTGATGAGGTAACCCTTACTAAAGGTTGCACCCCAATAGTGTCAAGTATATCCTATGTGCTACATAGTCGGCCTCACACTTTGTCACCTTTTGAAGGGTCATCCTAGGAGGGTTTCCTTTCCAAAATTTGCACTATATGGAGGAACGTGGAATAGGATAGGCAAGATTTCAGTTTCAATAGTTGCAAGGATTTTGCACTTCCCTATAAGTGCTTGTGGGTGTCCCCCCCGTAAGGACTAAGAGTTGCATTAGTGAGTGTGAGCTCTGGTTGGCCTAGTAGGGTCCATGCTTCATAGGTCGAGATATTAAAATATGCTCCTTCATCAATGAGAGCATCAACACTATGCTCTCTTTTTGCGGTGAGTTTGACCCTAAGATAAGTAGGTGGTACTACGTCTTCATCCTCCGAGTTTTGGCTTATAAATTCAAGCCTTCTGATACATGCCCTTGAGTCCCTGATTGCACAACTAGATGTGGATTCTCTACTGATGTCTTGGGTCATCTGTGCAATGTCGTTCAATGTGCATCTATCGTTAGGACTGTCATTTCTAGTCATCCTCCCAATTGTAGCTTGATGTTGTTCCGTTCCGCTTTAACTAGATGCAGTCCGAATGCAATGTATATATGCTTTTGTGGTGTGGCCTTTTTGCCCTTGTTGGCTAGATTGGCCCATTGAGGTTATAGGGTCTCTGTTTGTCTTTATTTGGGTATAGGATTTTGGTTGTTGTTTTGTAAGTGAAAATCTATGCTTGGGTAGAGCCATCACTGCTCTAGGATCTGTATATGGTCTCTGGATTTGTATTTTCTTATTCTAGTTTGTTGGTCCAATTTCCAAAATTGGACTGTCTGATTCTAGGTGGTCCAACTTTCAGAGTCAAACAGTTCGATTGGATTGGGTCCGATTCCAAAGAGTGGTCCGATTGGTAGTTGGGTCCGAGTTCTATGGTTGGTCTGACTATAGAGTGATTTGATTGTTGTGCGTGTTCGATTGGACAAATGGAGTGTTTGATTGGACGGCGGGCGGTCTGGTTGGGGAAGGTTGTTTGATTGGATGGTTAGGTATCCGATTGGACCGATTATGGGGTGTCCGATTTTGGTAGTCAAATTTTGAGTGTCCAATTCTGGATGGTCTAATTTTCGTATGTTTAAATCTGGGATGTCGGATTTTCAAAATTGGGCATATGGTATGTCTGATCGGATAGGATGCATTGGTCAGATTCCTAAAATTGGATCGTTTGATTCTAGGAATCAGACTCTGGTAACAATGTCCGATTCTTGCGGATGAGTTTCAAGAATGACGAAAATAAACTCAATTCTAACAATTTTGGTTATAAGGGGTCGCATGAACTTCCAAAAAGTAAGAATAGACCCTAATGAAGGATTGTGTATACCTGGAATAGCAAACAAACTCCAAAATACAAATCGGCAAACAAATCAAACCCTTTTGCCCTGTTATGATAGCAAAAATCCCAATGCATATTTTCCTTACTTTTTCTTTGTTTTTTCCTACCCTAATGCATTCAAATCACAAAGCAAACACCTACACTACGGTAACTTACCTTTCCAAATCCAAAAAACCAAAAATCTACTTGCTAAGGAGATCGAACACCTCTTTAAACTCCCTCGCTTCCTACCTATCTACCTTAAGCACCGATTTAGGAAAAACCCTACTTCAATGCTTGATTCAGAGCATGCAAGCAGTCAAGGATTGAATCCGTTGGTCTCGACAATGGAACCAAAATGTAGAGGTGAGACCGCCAAGATCCATGGACCGCTTATTATTCAAGGGTTCCAAGACGAGAACTAATGGCTACCTCTCACATAGTCGGTGCGCTATCCATCTTTACAAGTGTAGTGAGCTTATCTCCATGCCCAATCGAGTTGCCTCCTCTCCCGAGCACTCCGATAGCTCCACGATCCAAGTGCAAGCTTCAAGCAAGCTTCATTGTCGTGAGCAAGAGAAGAGAAGAGAAGAGAAAAGAAAAAAGAGAGGAGAAGATGGAGAGCTTCTCCACCATGGTCCCTCACCCTCACACACTCACTCCCTCACACTCTCACACTCCCTCTCTCAAGCACAAGCTCAAGCAAGCAAGCAAGAAGAAGAAGAATAGAGCTACTTTCGACCACACAAGAATGAGTTTCTCATTCACTTTTCAACTTTATATACAAAGCCCTAAATCCCTTTTGGGTGGCCATCCCCTTATCCCATTTTTTATATGGCCAGCTGGTCCTTTTTCCCATTGTCCTCCTATCTTCCTAGCTTCCTTCCTACCACCCATCTACCTTTACAATTTGCATGGGTGAAAGCCCGATGCTCTTAAAATAAATCATGGTGCACCTCGCACTCTTTTACAAAAGTATTGACTTACACTTTTTCTTGTGCACCTTTCTCCTTGATTTAGGACTATTCTACACTTCTTATGTTTCCATATTTTTATTGGTGTGCCTTCATCTTCCATTTCACTTTTGCCTTGGCCTTGTCTTCCACTTTAGATTTTCCAGATTTTCCACCTTGTTCATCTAAGGGTTAACAATGCAAGGGAAAATTGTAAGCAACCTCTAAATCCCATTTTGATTACATTACCCTTTGAAAAATGGGGATTGATTTTGTGGAACCAATATACCCTTCATCAACTACATGCAAGATGTATATTATTATAGTAAAACGGACTACTCTACAAAGTGGTCTGAAGCTCGAGCAACGGTGAAGGACAATGCTAAGGAGATTACCAGTTTCATTATAGAGCAAATTGTCTACCATTTTGGTCCATCGAAGAAGATTGTGTTTGATCGAGGGACACACTTCTTGAACAAGGTTATAGTAGAACAAGACTATCCCGTATAACCCTCAAGTGAATAGTCAAGTTGAGAGTACAAATAAACAGCTAGTGGGAATCTTATCCAAGATAGTATCAAAAAACAAGCGCGATTGGGATAAAAAATTATATGTGGCAGTGTGGGCTTACAACACGACATTCAAGAGAGCCACAAGCCACACCCCATCCAAGCTAATGTATGGGGAGGAGTGTGTTTTGGCATTAGAAATAGAGCTCCCCACAGTGCGTTTTGCCCTCGATCATTCATTGGGAGAGGAAGGAGCATTACATAAACAGTATTCTTCTCAGGCGCATCTTGATGAGATTTGGTTGCAGGCTTTACTACATTAAGAAGTAGGAAAGAGGAGAATGAAAGCCCTACATTATCTTCAGGCTAAGAAGTTCAAATTTACAAAATATTTGTTAGTGTTGTATTACGATACTCGAAGGGAGCTCTTTCCAGGAAAATTAGAACCCAAATGGGATGGACCATACAATATTGTACGTTTAGGAAAGAATGGCTCTACAGCTCTTCTAGCATATTTGTAGGGGGTAAAGTTTAAGACTAAAGTTAACTTTAATAAGCTGAATCCTTACTATGTGTAAGGGTTGATGTTGGGCTTGGTGCCTATGCAGGTCCTTCAAGATTTAGCTTTAATGCACAGTAGGTACCAAGATGAGCGGATGGGATGCATTATTCCTTATTTGGAACATTCGTACCTTGAGCAATGTTATCACCAAGGTCGAGTGATCTGGCGGAGCAAAGATTATTAGGTTACTAAGTGGCAAGACTGATCCTTTACGTGGGAAATCAAGGTCTACTGCCACCATTGTCAATGACTTCTAACTAGCATTCCTATCACGTTCAGTGAAGAAGGAGGGATTGTGCATGTTATACATCCTCTCTCTTGGCTTGATTTTGATTATCATAAGTATGAGTGACCTGATTATTATAGCATGGCCTATCAATGAAGCCTCGATTTATACTATGTATTTGAATAATCTTCCAAAGGGCCCCGTTAAACATGCGAGCATTGGTGTGGTCATTAAAGATCCTCGACATAGGGTTGTCATGAAGATGGGAGTCTATTTAGGACCCTCTTTCACTAGTAATATGGAAAAATACAAGGCCTTGATCATGGGGCTGAATGTAGCCCGATGTAGTGATATTCGCCGATTATTGTTAAAGGTGACTCACAATTAGTAATCAATTAGCTAAATGGGACCTATAGTGTATGGGATCCCATCTTACGGATGTATTGTTGTGTCACCTTGGATATATTCCATATCTTGGAGATGTGACTTGTGAGTTACTTCCTCGACAATGGAATCACTTTGCGGATTCCTTGGCTACCTATGCTTTTGTGGAAGATGTCTTTTTCAATTATGGTCCAAGGGATGCCTTACAATTACCTCCTAACATTAGTCCTATACTACTTTGGGGTCTTCTTGCTAGCACATCAAATTTTGATCGTCGATGGTTAATTTGGGTTATGAGTCAGGTAATAAGTGAGCACCTTCCTACTTCGTCATGGATGCATAGGATTGTGTATCATCATATTTGACGGTGGACACTCCTTGCTGTTTATACAAGGGGGTCAGCTAATAGCCTGATGCACTTAGTGTAGGGCCTAAGAGGCCTTATCCTTGGTCAGTTTTGTGCTTTAGTAGAGTAACATTAGGACCAAGGTAATTGTTTCAATAGTATACTGTGTTGAATGATAGTCAAAAGTTTTATTTCATTAGGCTAAGAGGGCAAGTTTTGTTTGTTGTTAAATGTTATATCTCTTTAGGCCAAGAGGGTCATATGTCTATTTTGTGTAGGTACATTGAATGGTTTTCTATTTTAGTTATTGTATCACATAGGTTGGACGAAGTGCTTGGAGGGAGCCTTTGCTGTGGAGAAACTTCTTGTGGCCATTCGAGGTGCTATCATCACCTTTTCGGGTTTTCCCTTAAGCTAATAATGTTATATGTGTATGTGGGGGTTATTTTCTCTTCATTTGTGGGGACCAGCAATCAAGGCATAAAGTCATAGGGATTGGTTAGGTATATCTAGCAAAGATTTGAGTAGTTGTCTACCTCCTATTAGGACATTGTTAGGAATTAAAGACATGTGATAGAGGGAAGTCCTAGTGATCCTATCCTCATCACTTGCAAGGCAACTGCCCTAGGAGTCCCTGCTAATGTGAGGCTGTTAGAGAAGCCTGCCAAAATATCAAAGGAAATCAAGTTTTGAATATATCTAAAGGAAAAAATCACAGAGATGTGTAAAAAGGGGTTATAACCCCTCGTTAACCCTCAAACAAACAAGGTGGAAAATTCAAAAAATCTAAAGCAAAATATAAGGCCAAGGCAAAAGTGAAACAGAAGATGAAGGCACGCTAAGAAGAATCTGGAAACACAAGAAGTGTAGAAAAGTCCTAAATCAAGGAGAAAGGCGCATAAGAAAAAGCGCAAGTCAATACTTTTGTAAAATAGCACAAGCGCACCATGATTTATTTTAAGAGGGACTCATGGGCTCTTACCCATGCAAATTGTAAAGGTAGATGGGTGGTATGAAGGAAGCTAGGAAGATACGAGGACAATGGAAAAAAGGGCCTAGGCTATGGCCTCCCATGTAAAACAGGGGATAAGGGGATGACTGCCCAAAAGGGATTTAGGGCTTTGTATATAAAGTTGAAAAGTAAATGAGAAGCTCATTCTTGTGTGTGGCCAAAAGTAGCTCTCTTCTTCTTCTTCTTGCTTCCTTGAGCTTGTGCTTGAGAGAGGGAGTGTGAGAGTGTGAGGGAGTGAGTGTGTGAGGGTGAGGGACCGTGGTGGAGAAGCTCTCCACCTTCTCCTCTCTTCTTCTCTTCTCTTCTCTTGCTCGCGGCAATGGAGCTTGGAGCGTGGAGCTTGAGGATGGAGCTTGCTTGAAGCTTGCACTTGGATCATGGAGCTACCAGAGTGCTCAGGAGAGGAGGCAACTCGATCGGGCACGGAGGTAAGCTCACTACACTCGTAGAGATGGATAGTGCATCAACTATGTGAGAGGTAGCCATTAGTGCTCGGCTTGAAACCCTTGAACAATAAGCGGTCCATGGGTCTTGGCGGTTGAGCTTGAGCTTGTCTCTAAGAAAATAAAATAAAATAAAATAAAAGAAGAAAGGCACCCATGATCACAACACAACACCTAGGGGTCCTTAAATTAGGTACATCGAGGGACCTTGGTCAGCTGGCTTCGTCCCTAATCCCCTAGCCCTTTGCACATCCCCAACAATTGTTCAAGGCACATCAAGGGTAGGATATACCTAGGGAGCTTTTCTCGAGACCTGTCACCTGACCCATTTACACGATTTTTTTTTTGCACTCCATCTCAGTACCATTGCACTCAATAGTGGTAAGCAAGGTATGAAAGACCATTTAAAGTACGATGTACTCTTCGAATAATACAAGTAGCCACCAGCTGCCAAAAGCTAAGGTGTCAATGAGCTCAATTATGCTATATCGTGTTGTCAAAATCACAAATGATGTCTCAAGAAGCCTTCTTGTGTACTTCTCCTGAACATTGACAATTTTTTCCACCCCATTGAACCCTTGTTTCATCCACATTGTGCTACGAGGAACCAGGCCAGCAGTCTTCTAACTACGTAATATCTAAGTATGCATGGGTACTCACATAATATATGAACCACAATCTATACACAATTTACAATAAGAAGACTAGCACTAACCCCTAGGAAGAGACCATATGAGAGGTTTTCAATTGCAAGTATTAACGACTCCAACGAAAGTACCGTCAGTTCTTCATCAACACTCAACTCTGAACTCTTGGCATTTATCATCATGCAAGCCCACCAAAGAATCGTCATGTACAGAATCTCCAAAAAACCACGCATATGCCAGCCACATCAGTGCAATTCCCAACAAAGAATAGCCCTATCACAACTTCAACAACCCTACCACCAGCCACCTAGGCCAATAATGTGCCCCCAATGACCTTCATCCGCACCACCACCAAAACTCCTCCAAGGCAAACCACAGATGTCCCTGCCACCCACGTCTTCGGTGCATGCCAAAGCCTGCTACCTACGACGGTGAGTGCCATGGGATTGGCACCTGTCTAGGAGGGGGTAATGTTAGACGAACAAGGTGGAAAATCTGGAAAATCTAAAGCAGAAGACAAGGCCAAGGAAAAATTGAAATGGAAGAGGAAGGTGCGCCAAGAAGAATCTGGAAACACAAGAAGTGCAGAAAAGTCCTAAATCAAGGAGAAAGTTGCACAAGAAAAAGTGCAAGTCAATACTTTTGTAAAAGAGTGCAAGACACACTATGATTTATTTTAAGAGCACCACACGGCTCTCGCTCATGCAAATTGTAAAGGTAGATGGGCGGTAGGAAGAAAGCTAGGAAGATAGGAGGGACAATGGGAAAAAGGACCTAGGCCACGGCCGCCCATGTAAAAAAGGGGGTAAGGGGATGACCGCCCAAAAGGGACTTAGGGTTTTGTATATAAAGTTGAAAAGTAAATGAGAAGCTCATTCTTGTGTGTGGCCAAAAGTAGCTCTCTTCTTCTCCTTCTTCTCCTTCTTCTTCTTCTTCTTCTTCTTCTTCTTCTTCTTCTTGCTTGCTTGAGCTTGTGCTTGAGAGAGGAAGTGTAAGAGTGTGAGGGTGAGGGACTACGGTGGTGGAGAATCTCTCCATCTTCTCCTCTCTTCTTCTCTTCAATTCTCTTCTCTTCTCTTATCTTCTCTTGCTCGCAACAATGGAGCTTGGAGTGTGGAGCTTGAGAATGGAGCTTGCTTGAATCTTTCACTTGGATCATGGAGCTACTAAAGTGCTCATGAGAGGAGGCAACTCGATCAGGCATGGAGGTAAGCTCACTACTCTCGTAGAGATGGATAGCACGTCAGCTATGTGAGAGGTAGCCATTAGTGCTCGGCTTGGAACGTTTGAACAATATGTGGTCGGTGGGTCTTGGTGGTTGAGCTTAATCTCTCGCCTCTACATCCCTCAATAAGAGAAGAACTTATAAAGAAAAAGGAATAAAATTCTTACAAGAAATTGATTATCGCCTTGCAAAGGCTTGATAGGTTCCTGGGGACGAGACCTAGGGCCGATGCCTTGCCTTCATAGAAGTAGTAACTAGCCGAAAAGAAAAGAAAAGAAAAGAAGGTTGGAGAAAAAATAAAAGTGAGTGAAACAAAACAGGATTAAGTGTCACCTCGCAAGAGCTTGGTAGATTCTTGAATACCGAGTCAGGACCTGAGGCCAATGCCATGTTTTCCTTGGGTCACTTTATGCTCAATTGCCTCCTTTTATACGCCCGAGTATGAAAACCTCAAAAGGAAAATGTGTTACAAGAAAAATATGATGACCAGGCTATAGGAGTCCTTGCCTAGGAGAAGAACCTGGTCCCACTGTCCTAAGTTAGGTCGGTAGTTCAGACCACCACTAGGATGACATCTTTGATAGGTTTTTTAGCTAGTCTATGTCAGAGCAGTTGGTTAGCTTCTCGCTTTGGATTTCTGTCAAATTATTCTAGCTCTATCCCTTGTGGATTCTCATGCATTGATTCTGTCAGGGGGTAGGGTGAGAGCTATTCTTATGCTTTGTAGAGTATCTTCTTTATGGCAGCTTGATGCTTTCTTTGGTTGTTATTTGTACAGATTAGTTCGTGGGATTCAACACGCTGAGTCACCCTATCTCATGGTCGCCAATGAGAGTAGTTTTTAAAGTTATGTAACATGTGGAAAAGAAGCGGATAAGTGTAAATTTTATGTGAAAATTTAAAGCCAACAGACGCAGAACCTAAAGATCTTACAATTTTAAAGACCAAGGAAGATGGAAATGCAAAACTTTAGTCGTTGCGATGGTTGCATATTTTTAGTAATTTTTTTCAACCACCGGATTAAAGAGAGAGAGTTTCCCAACCATTTGGGATATCGAGTCGGTCAGGCAAAAATTTTTAGAACTCAATTTGGGGTCGGACGGGAGAAATGTGAAGTTGGACACAGTCCAAAGGCCAAAAGGGCCAACAAGATTTGAAATTGGGCATGCCTTTTGGGGTAGGGTCAAAGGCTCAATTGAATAAAAACGAATTTGGGGGGTGACTAGGGGAGGGGGGGGGGGGGGGGGCGTTGTTTTGAAATGGCGGGCTGCAGAACATGTCGCCCCCCATATGGTGACTTTTTTTTAATGTGGAGGTCAAGCTAGGTTGAAAGCAATATACCGAAGAGAGATTGACATTGATCTTCCTTCAATTTTTTTTCCATGCCGGTCTCTACTTGTACAATGGCTACGTAATCAGAAAGTCACAATTCTAGTATTTCTCTCTCCTCCCTCCTCTCTCCTCTTAGAGGTTGTTCACGGGTATGGATCTGCAAGAAAGGGAAGGAGATGGATGCGAGAGGTTGATGGAATAAGTATTCCAAGGTGGAGGAAATCATAGATTAGAGTCGGAGAGAGCATGAGTGGCAGAAAATAAGCATTAGCGGCCTCCAACCATTAATTACATGCCTCCAAAACCAGGTTTCTATGCATAAGCACTCTTTTTATTCGTTTAAGAAAGATGTTTGATGAAATTGTTTGTAAATGGATTCCTTTGATTGAAAATGTTAAACTTTATTAGAAATCTTAAAGAAAACCAAAAAATTTGGTCGTTTAACAATTTAAATCAAAACCCGTAATCATGTGGTTTTTATGAAAATGATAAATTTTGGGGGTTTTGTTGTGATTTTGGGGTTCGTATGGGAAGGGAAATGAATATAAAATCAATGTTCAGTAATTGTGATTAAGTCTCAATCTATAAATTAGAAATATCAATTTTTTATCTAAATAAATGAAGAAAAATAGTTTAAAAATGAGAAAAAATAGTTTTTTGGCTAAAATTTTAAGAAAAAATATGTTTGATGTACATGGAAAAACCGCTCTTTACACCTATCAATGATGCACAACCTAAACGGTGGGGCAAAAGAGGGGTTTTAATGGCGAGTAGTTGCTGAACATATGAAATTCTGATCTATTTGTTTGTGCATACCATATAGGACAATTATAAATTAAGTAAAAATGACTTAAACCCCATGAGGATGCTTAGGGCTGACCCTTAGCAATGAAGTATAATGCATAGGAAATGTTTGTTGCACTCCACAATGCTGATTTATAAATCGTAAAATGTTTGAACACTATGGCATTCACAGTTGCATTGGCCATATCACATGGTAACTCCTAGATGCATTGCAATTGGTTTCCTATATAGATGATCCACGCCGAGTTGTGAGACACCTAAGTTGTAGGTTTAGGCATTTGGGTTCCTTGGGAAACTATTAAGTAAGGAAATCTCTTATCTCATGGATCGTCTAAAATAAGAGCAAAGCTTGTTACGTCTGTGTTATTTGTGTTGGCGATGCATCGAGGGGCCAATCCCCATGGTGTAGGAGAGCTACAGTGGAGCCACGGTATTCAGCCGAGAGGGGTGCCTCCCTTTGTTTGTGATACAAGGTATTTTATACCAATCTGTGTGTAGGGACTCCCTCTAAGGAGTGTGGGGCTTAATCATTGGACTACAACTTAATACAAACACAAGATTCACAATAGTAGTTTTAGGACAATGTGTCCCTTATACGCTCCTGGCTACAAGGCCGAGGGGGTGTGGTTTCTTGAGTATAGAGAGGCCCCGCTAGTGCTTATAGCCAATGTTGGGCCTGTTTTAAGTCCCGACACACACTGACCTGTGGATGGTCTCAATTATATCTTTGTCTTCCTTTCTCCTCAACTCTTCTGCCTCTTCCTCTTCCTTTCTTTTTCTCTCTTCTTTGGCCCTCTTGGACTCTCTTTGGGCCCTCTTAAGCTCGGTTCATTCCTCCTTTTTCATTATTTCTTTCATTTCCTTATGTGGCTTCGATGGGGTTCTCTTTCTTTGCTACCCCAAACTCTCTCTAGCCAGATTGTGTCTCTTGCTCTTTCCTATCCCTTATAGTCCTCTCATTGGACTGCTCCTGTTTGGGGTGTGGCAATCGATCAAGGGTCTCCCCCACTTCCTCTTCACCTCCTTCTACGTCCTTTACAGCCTCTTGGATGATGGCCGTCAGTACTCCACCAAACCTAATGGTGGATGCCTTGGAGGACTTTTTCCTGGCAGACCTCGATGTGGAGGCCAAGGACTCCCTGCCTACTGCTGCACTTGTGGCAAAGGCTTTTGCTGAGTTTTGATGACGACCTCATCTAGGAATCCAACCGCAATGCTTTCCAACAATGGTAGCCCAATTCTGTTCATAAGGGAATTGTATCTTTGACTGGAGAAGAGGGGGTGAATCATCTTTGTATGCATTTTGATTTAAGGTTTGGGATGTCGCCAAGCTTATCCCATCCACTATGTGTATGGTAGCCTTGCTCATCCCCAACATGTTATACACATCCCTCCTTGGGCTTTTCTCAATCCTGATGGGACTAAACCTAAGGCCTTCTCCACCATCCTAAGGCTTAATTCCACCTCTACTTGGTGGGATTCTTCTCTTTTTCTTATCGTCACTGTGCCACAGTTTCTTTTGGCATTGAAGCTCCTCAAAAATTTTATGCACTTGCTATAATTGACCACTTGTCCGACCTTCTCTACATACTTCTATAGGTTGCATTGGTCCACAAGTTGTTTAATGGCCGGCTCCGTCATGATGGTGTCTTCTAGGTTTAGCGTATGCTTGAACATGAACTCGCTATAACCCCTCGTTTCTACCATCAAGCCCTACTTTCTTTGCTCTTCCTCCGTGAACGAGAGCTTGCCACCTTTATCTTGCCCTGCCATTTTAGGTTCATGTCATATATCATGGCCCACCATTAGTTTTCTTGAGTCAACTTCCACGAAGAGATAGATAAAACATATAGGAAAGCTCTTGAGAATGTGAAATGCTTAAGTATAGAGTAAAATTTTTGCTTCAAGCAATCCACATGATTCAAAAATATCCATGATAATTTTTCCCGCATTATAAGTCTCATCATTTCAACATTGATTGATGCTTAAGGCATGTTTATTTTCTTGTTTTCCAGTTTTCTTTTTATGATTGTTTCCTTTCCACCTTACCCTCTCCCTTCCTTGGGAATGATTTGAATCCTTCCTAGGATTGGAGAGCGAAGGGCTAAGGGTGTTTAAGCGCCTTTGGGTGGGACATGACCTTGCAGAAGCTAGGCATAGAATTGTGGGTTATATTTCAATTAAGCATGGCGGTCCACATCGTGAGGTCTCGTGCCTACATGTATGATATAGGTGAGGACATTTGTGATAAGATCACTAGAGTCGATCTTGCTAGCAATGTGAAGCTCTTCCTCAATAAGGACTCTATCTAGGTAAGGGTGGCTTATGAGATGAACTTCCAACATTGATTGCAAGTAATGGCCAACACCCTAAAAGAGGTAGGAGCTATGTAAGTGGGATCATACTTGGAGGTCTTAATAGCACATCACTACTTAGCATTGGTCATGATTTGGCAGCCTTCTTGTTCCCATTGAAGTCGAAGAGTGTACCATTTGCATAAGAAAGATGAGTCATTGGCAGCAAGCTGCTTCAACTTCTCAATTCTTTGGTCCATGGCAAGGACTTTGTTCTTGACATAAGATGTGATTAGGCATTTTTTGTGTGCTTGTTCAATGGAGAGCTCAGTGGCAACAAGTCCCTTAGTTTCCTGGGTAGTTTTAACAAAAATGAATTCAGAGTCCTCCCATGAGCAAGGTAGCGTTTACACTTCCATTGCTAACGGCTCGTCTAAAAGACCTAAGTCCAATCGATCGTAACTCTTAGCAAGCATGGTAAACATGGCATTCAAGCATTTGAGGCACATAATCAAGTCGTCGCCTTCAACTAAGTCAGTGGTCAAGGTTAGAATGGATCTCTACTGGTAAGAGGGTCTAAGCTAGCAGGTGGGTGAGGTTTGGTGGGGCTCGATAGCTTCAGGTGCAACTTTGGTTGCGGTTCTGGTGTTGGTGTACTAGGGGTGGCCCGTGTAGTGGGCAACAGGCTACCAAATGCTCGAGCGACCATTGTGGTACTAGCAGGGCGAGGTTGAGGTGGTTTAGGAGTAGCGGGCTATGGTTTGGGTTTATAGACTTTTTGAGTTGAGATGGATTTAGGTTTTGGAAGGACAATGGGCCCAGCAGCTAGGGGCTTTTGTGATGTTGATGATTGATTCATCTTGATGCTTTGTGTGGTCAAGCTTGAGGGTAGCTTTTAGGTAGTGTGCTTGGTCGTTGGGGCTTTAGATACCCAAATCCAAGTATTACCCTTGTAATAACCTTGCGCTTGTAATAAGGTCTTGGGAACCCATCGTGGCTTGACCATTTGTCAATGCTTGTAGTTTTCTCTAGGCCTCCTAGATTTCGAGGGAAGGTTCCCAACCTTGCAAGTTTGTGGCAGGCGCTCCTAGGTGGTGTCTTGGATATTTTGGTACCCATTTGAACTGACATTAAAGGGTTTTAGTTTTGTGGTTGAATTTTTGCTGGTGTTGAGGTTTGGTGGGTGGTAACAAAGCATGACCCCCTCCTTATAGGCTTGATGGTGGGTTTCTTGATCGATGGCTTTGCGGATTGTGATGGAGTCATGCGGCCCTTGCTGAAGGATATGATGATTCGTACATTGCAATGGCCAGGTGAATGCACTAAGACTAGTAGTCGACATTACAATAGGCCTACTTCTTAAAGGTTTGTCCTAAGAGTGATTCCGTTCTTGCATCTTTGGTATTTAGCAACACATAAAAGACCATGGGCAAGCTCTTAGACTCGATAGAGACTACAACTTTGCACTTTCCTAGAAGTGCATATGTGTGGCCACCAAATGGGCTAAGTTTGGCATTAGTGTCCTATAACTACAGTTTTTCGATTTGAGTCCAATGATCAAAAGTCAAGACGTTAAAGTTAGCACCCTCATTGATCAATGCATCAATGGTGTGCGTCTGCTAGGCTGTAATGGTCATGCGTAGGTAAGCTGGGGCTACATCTTCCTCATCCTCATCTTCAACCTCCGTAATGGTGGCTACTCGTACATTGACAGGGGCTTCTAGCATCGAGGGTTCATGAAGTGGATGTGTGGGGGGGTAGTACTTCTTTATATGATTGCCGTTAAAGAAGCCTATGCCCTCACCTTCTAGATTTTTGAGTTCTACATTACCAGTTCGTCTTATGGTGTGAACTCAGAAAGGTCCTAACCCCCTAAACTTCATTTTTTACTTATGTTCCTTGACTGGGTATAGTAGTATTAAGTCACCCTGTGTGAAATCGCACTACTTAATGTGCTTTTCAAACCATCTCTTGCATCGTGCCTTTTCGCAAATCAGCGCATGGGTAGCTAGAAGTCGAGTTTCTAACAAAGCTTTCTAGCTCAACTAGACATTTCATCCATGCTTCCTTTCCCTCCCATCTTTCTTGAATAGAGATTCTCAAGCTAGGAATGAAGAATTCTACAAGTAGAATTGCCTCAGTTTTGTAGGTCAACCTGAAGGGAGTCTATCCCACAACTGTTTTATAGGATATCTGATGGGCCCATAAGGCTACCATTAGCTTGTTATCCCAGCTGATGCACGAAGCAGAGACTACCTTGGTTAAGACGTTTACCAAAATCTTATTTGTTGATTCTAATTGGCCATTTGTATGAGGGTAGTATGGTGAGGATTTCTAATGGATGATCAAAAAGGTGGATAGGAGACAGGCAATCACCTCATTGATGAAGTATGTGACTTGATCACTGACAAGTTTGATGGGGCAGCCAAGTCGAGAGATTACATGCTCCCATAAGAACTTAGTAGTGGTTCGTGCATCGTTCTTTTAGGTGGCTCAAGCTTCCACCCACTTTGTGAGATAATCAATGGCAACGATGATGTATTCGATTTGCAAATATTGAGCCATGGGACTGATAGGCCCAAAGAAGTTGATCCCTCATTTCTTGAACAGTTGTCTCGCAATGATGTGACTTAGCTCCATTTTATCCTTGCAAACTGGCACCTTGGTCCATTGGCACTCGTCACACTATTTCACAAATCATGTCACATCTCGAAAAAGTGTGGGTCACAATAGTTGAGATTGTAGCACCTTGCGGGTTATCATATCTCCACTGAAGTGTCCCTTGCAATTCCTATGTGCGCCTCAACTAGCATGTCATGCATTTCGTGTTCACACATGCACCTTCGCAACAACCCATCTTGCCCTAGTCAATAGAGTTAGCTTGCTATTAATTGATAGGGCTAGATTTTGAGAATGAGCTACCTCAGTCGAGTCTTCTCTATGGGTCGATCAAGTAGTTCACGCTCCAACACTTGGACTATGTCATTTGCCAAGTATGGCATCAAGACGGCTCTAAACATATCTATTTTTCTAGATAGGGTGAATAGATGTGTGTTGGGTAATTCGTCTTTAATGCCTTGTCAAGCGACTTCTCCCGTGGATATGTGAGACATATGATCAATCATATAGTGTTGTTTTTCCTTGCACACGACAAGGAGAAGTCATAAAGGGCATAGCCAGAAGGTAATGCCAAAATTTCTTTATAGCAAACACCATGGATAACCCCTCTCTTTTGGTTGTTGAGTAGTTCATTTCTATATTCCTGAGTTGTCTGCTAACAAAGCTCACTAGATAGCCTAGATTATGGTCGCCAGGCTGGCACAACACAACTCCCATTGCAACTTTTGAAGTGTCAATATGAACATGGAAGGTTGTGTTCCAATCTGGGGCTCTTAAGATTGGTGTGGTGGTTAGAGCTATTTTCAATTACTCATAAGTGTATTGGCATTCTTGAGTCCATTCGAATATTGTCATCAGCTTGTACAGGGGTCTACAAATCAAAGCATAGTTTAGCACAAACCATTGATAGTACCATGTATGGCCAAGGAAGCATTGAACTCCCTTATAATCAATTGGAGATGAAATATCAACAATAACTCTAACCCTTGAGAAGTCAATGGCAATGACATTCGTGGACACCACATTCCCTAGGATGCATCTATGCTTTACCTAGAACTGAAACTTTAAGGGGTTTAATGAGAGATGATATAGTTTGCATCGTTCAAAGACTACTTAGAGTTTGTCTAAGTGTTCCTTCCAGTTGGAATGAACACATAAGTCATCAACGAAGACCTCTAACTCTTTCCTAAGCATGTCTTTGAATATTGTGCACATGAGCCTAAAAAAAGTAGCATGTGTGTTAGTCAACCCGAAAGGCATGACTATGTAGGTGAACATGCCCCACTCTCAATGGTGAAGGCAGCCTTGTGTCTATCGTCTAGGTATACTTGCACCTGATTGTATCCTGAGAAGTTGTTTAGAAAACTGTAGGCCTCTTTGCCTGCTACTCTCTCGAGTATGTGTTTGGTAAATGGCAATGAATAATTTTCCCTCTTAGTGGCAGCGTTCACTTTCTTGTAGTTGATGCACACTCTAATCTTTCCATTCTTCTTCAATACGATCACTATGGGTGAGACCTAGTCCATGTTCTCAATCTCATAAATGAACCTTGCCCTTAGCATATTGTCAATTTCTTATTGGACAACGTGAGCATGCTTGGGGTTCATGGTGTCAAGATTGTGGGAGAGAAGGAAGGAGTCTCACTTGTAGCTTTCTTGCTTGCACAATGGGGGAATACACACAAGGGTGGAGGCTGAAAACAGTTTTCCTCTTCTTAGTTGTGTAAGCCAAAAGAACTCACATACAAAGAAATAGAAGAACCCTATATATGGGTCTCAAACCAAAGACAACTAACTAAGGTGGCATACTAACTGAGCCACGAACTAGAGTAGATAAGGATAGCTATCGTCTAGCTATTATTCATGGGTGATGTACCAACCGCATCTGCAACTAACATGTCGGTGACATAAATGCACAACGGTCACCCTGGCATATCATGAGTGGAGCTCGATATCTCAACACTCCCCCTCGAGCTCAATCCCAATTCCTGCACACCAAGCAGGTCTCTGAACTTGCACAGCTTCTCTGCGCCCAATGCCTTCGTGAATATGTCAGCTACCTAATCCTCTGTGTTGACATAAACTAGATCAATAAGACCTAGTAAAACCCTCTCTCGCACATAGTGATAATGCACCTCAATGTGCTTTGTTCTAGCATGATAGACTGGGTTATTTTCCAAGTGTATACTACTCATGTTGTCACAATAAATGACAACTGGCCCATCTGTAGGCTCATGCATATCATAAAGTAGCTTATGCAACCAAGCTACCTCACATGCAGCCATTGCTACACCCCTGTACTCGGCCTCTGTGCTCAACAAGGCAACTGTAGGCTGTTTCTTGCTGCTCCAAGTGACTGCAGCACTCCCAAAAGAGAACACATATCCACTGGTAGATCGTCTATCAGAAATGCTACCAGCCCAATCAGCATCAGTGTATCCATGCAACTATATCTGAACCCCAGTCTCATAAAATAGTCCATACTGCAATGTGGACTTCACATACCTCAGTATGCGTCTAGCCGTATCCAAATGCGATTTCCTTGGAGCCTGCATAAACTGACTTACCAATCCAACAGCATAGCTCAAATCTGGCCTGGTAATAGTCATATAAATCAAGCTTCCTACTATGCGTCTGTACATAGTAGGGTCTTCCAGAAGCTCACCTGCATCTGTGCTCAGCTTCACATCCTGCTCCAAAGGAACTGAAATAGGCTTACAGCCTGTCATCCCATATTTGGACAGCATGTCCAATCCATACTACCTCTGCAAGAGCTATATCCCACTTGGTGATCTAATCACCTCAATGCCCAAGAAATAACGCAGGTCTCCCAAATCCTTCATCTCAAACTTCTGCTTCAATAGCATTTTCACATGAAGGATATCTTCATCACTGTCACCTGTCATAATCAAATCATCAACATAAATGACAAGTAGCATAATATCTTTCTCTATTTTTCTCACATAAAGTGAGAAATCTGCCTTGGAAATCTGAAAGCCAATAATGACAAGATACTGTCCTATCTTGTCAGACCATGCTCTAGGTGCTTGCTTCAAGCCATACAAAGCTTTCTTCAACCTGCAAACAAACTCAGCATGAACAGCATGCACATAACCTGGTGGCTGCTCCATATAGACCTCTTCTTGCAAATCACCATGCAAGAAGGCATTCTTTACATCCATCTGATGTAAAGACCATCCCTTTGATGCAGCCATAGCAATGACTGCTCTTATGGTTGCCATTCTTGCAATCGGACTGAATGTTTCTTCATAGTCAATGCCATATGTTTGTGCATACCCCTTGACTACTAATCTTGCCTTGTATCTGTTCACAGAACCATCTGCATTGTGCTTCACCTTATAAACCCACTTACAGCCAATTGCATTCTTACCTTTAGGCAAAGATACCAATTCCTATGTAGCATTTGCTTCCAAGGCATCCATTTCTTCATCCATGGCTTTCTCCAATTTTTCTTTTCCCATGGCTTGCTCAAAAGAAGTGGGTTCTGGTTCTTGTATCACTTTGACCATATATGCATAGTGAATGGCTGTAAATCCATCATATTTCAACCTATCCACAGGATACCTAGCTCTCGTAGACCTGCGCAAAGTAGGTTCACTCCCAGGTGCTCTCAAAACATCCCTGGTCTTCCTTACTCCAGGTGTAACAATAGAAGGAATACCCAACTCATCATCAATGCTCTGTTCTGAGCCACTGGATTCACCATCCACATAAGAGTGACCTGCATTCACATCAAACATGGGCTGATCAACCTTCTCTTTTCCTTTTTGTGATACCTACATACCACTATCTGCATTGCTTTGAGAAGATCCTCCTGATCTCAATCTGCCTGTCCATGGCGAAGAATGTGAACCACTGCTAAGGACGCTCCAGGTCCACTAATATTTTGTGACTGCTGCTGTGAATTCTATGCAGCATTACCATTTTGTGCATCTACATCATCAATCACATTTACTGGTTTATACCAACTACTCATCTCATCAAAAACAACATCTCTGCTCACTATAAACTTATGAGTAGAAGGGTTATAGCATCTTTACCCTTTTTGCTGCAGAGAGTAACCAATAAAGATGCACTTCTCAGCTTTTGGATCCAATTTGGATCTCAACTCATCTGGCACATGTACATAGGCAATGCAGCCAAAAATTTTCAAATGAGAAATATCTGGTTTCCTACCAGTATACCTCTCCTCTGGAGTCATTCCATGTATTGCCGCAGTGGGAGTCCTGTTCATTATGTAGACTGCTGTAGCAACTGCTTCAGCCCAATAAAAATCTGGCAGGTCTTTTTCATTGAGCATGGCACGAGATACCTCTCCAATATGCCTGTTTTTTCTTTCTACAATTCCATTTTGCTTTGGGGTATGACTGCATGAATATTGCTGCTTTATGCCATGCTCCTGCAAGAACCTTGCAAACTCATTTGAGAGGTACTCTCTCCCTCCATCTGACCTTAGGCATTTTATTTGCAGGCCTGTTTCTTTTTCAACCATAGCTTTAAGAGTTTTGAAATGCCCAAAAACTTCACTTTTCTTTTTCATAAAATACACCCAAACTTTTCTGCTATAGTCATCAATAAAAGTGACAAAATAATGACAGCGTCCAAGAGATGCAGCCTTAGTAGTCCACACATCAGAGTGGATTAATTCCAATGGCTTCTTACTTTCTTGAACATGTCTAGGAAATGGTTTCCTTGCCTGTTTTCCAAACTGACAGGCTTCACATACCTTATGCATTTCTGCAACCTTGAATTTGGGCAATCCTGCAACAATATTTTGGGCCTGCATTGATTTAAGTCACTGTACATTAACATGACCAATGCATTTATGCCAGATATCAATATCTACAACTACACCGGTCCCATGTGCAAACATTGCTGCACTCAATTCAGACATGTCTGCATCCAACGTAAACATTCTGCCCTTCTTCTTTCCTTTTTCTATCAAGCGACCTTTATTTTTCATATCCTCAACAAAGCATCCATGAGGATTAAATCTGACCTGCAAGCCCTGCTCAACCATTTGACCAACAGAAACCAGATTCTTGGTGATATTCGGGACATGAAATACATCGGACAGGTATTTCTTTTTCCCATCCTGCATAGACAAAGGAATTTTTCCAATCTGCACAATAGGATGTGCAGTATCATCACTAGTCTCCACAAATCCTGGTTTTTCCATTTTCCTTGCATCCTCCATCCATTCTGCATGACCTGTCATGTGGTTTGATGCACCTGAGTCAACATACCATACATTGTTGCTTTCTTCTGCACTTGTCACAGAATTGTTCATGTGCTGCACCATGAACAAATGCTCATTTCTATCATCATCCTGTCTACTAGAAGATGCATAATTCCCTTGTTGCAGTTTTCCATTCATGATGTCATTCTGCTTTTTATAGCAGTCTTTAGCCATATGACCCATTTTGCCACAGTAGTAGCATTCAACATTACTGTTTGCATTTTGGCCTCTTTGCCATCCACCACGACCTCTTTGGCTCCCCCATGCCTCTAGAGTTACCACGTCCTCCTCCATAGGACTGGTTTTCTTGAGTTTGCTGCATATTCTGATTTCTGCCATGGCCTCCAAATCGGCCTCCTCTACCTCTGCCTCTACCTCTTCCAGCATTTGAGTAGAAGACAGTTTCTTTTGAAGTTCCTCCTGAAGAAGATGCACCACCATTTCTCAGCTCCTCAGAAATTAGAAGAGCAATCAACTCCTCAAAATCAAGAAATCTTTCACAAACTGAAATGGATGTCCGAAACTGTGCATAATCCTTTTCTAGACCATTCAAGGTCACAGAAACTAAATCATCATCTTCCACTGGCGACCCAATGGAAGCAAGTGCATCTGCAATCTTCTTCACCTTCATGTGGTAGTCATTGATGCTCATATTTTCTCTTTGCACATTATGCAACTCTTGCTTGAGCTGCATTTTCCTGGCTTGAGTATTTGTGCTGTACATTTTTGACAAAGTATCCCATGCCTCCTTTGGTGTACTTGCATCCTGAATATGCACAATCATAGAGTCTGAAATACTAATAGACAGCCAGTACATAACTTTCCTGGCTCTCTCATGCCATGCTTTGAATGCCTGCATTTGCTGTTGATTGGAAACATCAGGAAGAACTGGTTCTTCATTTCCTGCAACAAATTCCCAATATCCTTTTCCCATAAGGAAATTCGTCATTCTAAACTTCCATGATTGGAAGTTGTTCTTGTCAAGCTTTTCAGTTACAATCTTTGAAAGAGAATCAGACACCATTACAAAATACTGCAAAAAATTCTGTCACTGCACAGAACACAGCTTCAGCCTCACAAGGGCAAATCTGCAAAACTGACGAAAGTGGTATTTAACCACACAGTCACTTCCTAGTGACGATTTTGCATCAACAGGCAACAAGGATGATTCTGTAACTCCCAATGTTTGTGCGCACAGGCATACGATGCAATTTCTATAGCAACTTTTCACCGACCTGTAAATAGTGGCTGCACAGCATAAAACTGAGCCTTTTCCTAAGTGCGTGCAAAAAACTTCTGCCTCCAAAACAGGCCCCGAAATGGCCTCAAATCAGAAAAACAAGGTGCGAAGGGCGTCTCAACCTGAGATAGTGCACTCTTGCAATTTCCGGTTGTGCTACCTGCAGAGATCTGCTCCCAAAACAGAAAATGAAAGCAACACTGCTCCTCTTACCAGAACACCGCGAGCTTGGCTTGCTTTCTTGAGCTCCTTACCACGAACAAGGCTCTGATACCATGTCAAGATTGTGGGAGAGAAGGAAGGAGTCTCACTTGTAGCTTTCTTGCTTGCACAATGGGGGAATACACACAAGGGTGGAGGCTGAAAATAGTTTTCCTCTTCTTAGTTGTGTAAGCCAAAAGAACTCACATACAAAGAAATAGAAGAACCCTACATATGGGTCTCAAACCAAAGACAACTAACTAAGGTGGCATACTAACTGAGCCACGAACTAGAGTAGATAAGGATAGCTGTCATCTAGCTATTATTCATGGGCGGTGTACCAAACGCATCTGCAAGACACGTCGGTGACATAAATGCACAACGATCACCCTGGCATATCACGAGTGGAGCTCGATATCTCAACACATGGGGTGTGGTCGTTACTTGACCGTGGTTGCGTCAAGGGTCATGGGGATATTATGAGTTATGACACTCGGATTTACCCCTTTGAGCTCATAGAGGGACCAAGCAAAGGCATCCACGTACTCTCGCAAGAGAGCCATGAGACTTGCTTCCTCTTCCTTGGTCAACTCATTGGCAATAAAGACAGATCAGGGTATTTCCCCTTCCTTAGCTAGATTAACATCCTTGACTTTGGCTAGTCCTTCTATTAGTTTGCTTACTTGCCCTTGTCGTTTGGCTCCTAACAAGATTGCTACCTTATTGCATTTCTTAAACTTAGTAAATCACTTTGGCAGGTCTTGCGGTTTCCTTTATTCTTTAGCCTATGTATCCTACCCTGCTTGTGATATTCTTCATTCAACCTTCAACACCTTAGGTGGACTGGCATGTCCCCTTTGGTGCATCTAGTCTTAGGTGGTTATGGCACCTCAGGATCACTGTTTGAACTTACCTCTAACTCAAAATCAAACTCTCCATCTTCACTAGAAGAGGGAGTCTCACCTGGTGTTCGTAGCTCGGATGGTGACTCTGTCCTAAGCACTAGCAAAGTGTTTGGATGGGCAATGCCTACTTGTTTGTAGTCAATTGCACTCACATGCTCCAGCCAGGCTTGATCGCAATCCATGCATTTGACTCCTCTCTCGATTCTAAAGTCATTTTTCCTACGCGGTTTGGAGTTAGCTTGAATTTACTCTATCACCTTTCCCTTAGTGTCACATTCTATTGTGTCCAACTCTCCTTCACTTCCATCACTAAAGGAATAGAAATCCTCATATTCTTTGCTAAAGCCATCCTTCTCTGACTGCTCGTCATCTCCTAAGTCTTGATAGGGCCTTTCCTTTTCATCAGTGGCCAAGGCCCAATTTTACATTAAGTTTAAGTCGTGTACTTTGATCCATCACCACTTAAGTTTGTCCAAGAGATCTTGGAGAGGTTTAAGGTTAGTAACTAGACTGCATGCTAGCTTGCTTGTCAAATATTTTAGAATCTCCAAGAGTTCTTGCTTGTTACTTGGGACGTGGAGTTTGATGGGGATGGATTGTCCACTCGAGCTTTTGCCACCCATCATGTAGATTGGCACTGAGGGTGTGTTTTTGGTCTTATTAGCTATCTTACTAGCTTGCTCGTATTCTTCACTATCTGAGAATGGCAAATCTATTATGGTGAGCAGATGCATCCAATCTTGCTCATCCTCGGGAAAAGGAATATATTTGGTCAATGGCCCATAAGATTTTTTAAATTGTGTATCACCCTTCAGCATGGTGGAGATGGCGTCTAGGTCGACTAGTGTGGTCTTCCATGTATCCATCTCTACTCTTACTACCTCTGTTTGATTTTCTAAGAAGATCAGACTTTTGCCCCAATCTTCCTATGACTCATGCATTGTGCATCCAAGGGCCGGCCTAATAGGATGTCATAGTCCACTCCCTTCATGACTATAAAGTCAACAGAGAATTGGATCCCTGCAATTTTCAATGGCTAATTATTTAATACTCCAAATGGCCGCACTTTCATTCCATTGGCTAGGTTGACGTTGAACCTAGCATTCTCAATAGGCGAGTTACCCCAGTCTTGGAGTATTGTGTGGCCTAGCACACTAACTTCTACTCATGTATCCACAATTCCCTTTCTTGTGGTGTCTCCTAAAGCTAGGATCTATAAGATTGCATGCCTTTCAGTGCCTTCCCAAAAAGCATTCACATGTAAGGACTTTGGCACTGAGTGTAGTGTCAGGCCAAGTATCTGAGTTACCGCGTCATGATCGTGTAATCTAGTTGCCCCTTGCTCCATTGTTCCTTCAACCCACTACTTCAATTCTTGCCATAGTGTCAAATGTTGTCTAAGAAAATATCCTAGGCTTAGAGTCATTGTGTTGGTTACTAGCATGGTGAGGAGGTCGTTAGCTGCTTGCCTCTCTCCTAGCATTGTGTTTCTCTACTAATGGCCATGATTGGTTTGCTGGCCTGTAGCGTGTAGGCTTTGTTTAAGCAGCACTGCTTGCGGCATAGTTGTCTCTCTCGACTTTGGTCATGGAGGCAAGACTGGTATGCTTACGCTTTAGATATCATCAATCTCACCTTCCAATATGGGCTCAACATCCTTTAGATGCTCCTAGGCTTCTTTTACCTAGTCCCTGATCGCTGGCCTTGAGTTGGCACTTCAAGTTGGGGTACTCCTTGACCTTTGCACTCTCCTTCTCGGCTATCTTTGGATCTGACGTTTTTGCCTCTGCATCTATCACCTTTTTTCTGGCAAGTAGCATCATGGCACTCTTGGTCTTTAGTGTGACCTTTGCGTCGGCTTTCTTTTTCCTTTGTTTATGACTTTTCTTTCCGATTGAGATTGCATCTAAGTTATTGGGTCCAAGTAGTGATATGCCGACCTATTTTGTCTGTGTGTGGGTCATGATATGCAACGGGATGGTGTGTCCTATCTGTTGAATGTCTCAACTCCACATAGACCCAATGGTACAGATGGCTCAATTGCCACACTAGAGAGTAGTTTTTGTCTATGGCATTCAGCAAATAGGTGAGTGATTTCACACTCTAGGCATCTAAGTTTGGCATGTCCCTAATTAGTATGCTCATGTTTGGGGTAGTGTGAGGAGATATGTCCCTTGTGTCCATAAGTCCAACACGAGATTGGTTCTTGGTTCTGACCTTTAGAGCCTTTGCCTCTTCCTCTACCTAATGCCATCACCAGTACAAGTTGGCAATCCATAAGGACTACATTACCCTCTTTGTCACATGAGACATAAGGGTGCACGTAAGGCTCTTCATCATTTGGTTCTTCCACATAGTGGGCTAGAGCGTCACTCGGTGGATTGGTTACGTAGGGTCTAGGTGGCCTAGGTATGCTTGTATAGGGTTTATCTCCATCCTAGGAAATGTCTAGTTTGGCTTCATTAGTGTCGGGAGAGCCAATGGGTCTCCCCTTCCAAATAAGTTTTGTAGTATATTTGCTAGGTAAGGCTGTCTGTATGGTTGCAAGTATGGGAGTCTCCTCGGTAGTCGGCAACAATGCATGACATTCTTGACTAAACCTACTGCAATTGGCTCAAGGTCAAGACCTTGGGTCCTGACACTTGGATGTGGTAGGTGGTTTTTGCCACAATATACACATTAGATGTGAGGGCATGCTGGTCGTCTCATCATTTATTGTAATTTGGATAGCTCCGTCTTCATCTTTGCTAGCTCCTAACTTGCATTCGTGGGTGATGTAGTCTTTGATGTCCTCCTTGTCTTTCTGTTTGACGTTCATCAGCCACATACTAGAAGGTTATTGGATTACCCATGCTCAAAGAATCTCTTAATGAAGAGACTCTTGAGGTTGTTGAAGTCAGTCTGCTTAGCAGCATCTAGACTCGTGTACCATGTTCTACCTTTATCTCATAAGCATAGAATGAAAGCTTGTGAGTGCACAGTAAGATTGATGAGGCCGTTGACCTTGCAGACTTGCTTGAATTTCTCCATGAAGCTATATGGGTCATCGTTTGACTAGTACTTGTCTAGCTGCTTAGCCACGAGAGGGATTCTTGATTGGCTCTTAGAGCCATGGTTGACTCCTAATCCTACAAGCAACGAGGTTACCTTTGCAGCAACGCTCTACTAGACTAAAGTATTGTCTAGCACTTGCTTCATAAGAAGCTCGCTCAACATGAGATTGCCTTCCAATGCTCTTTTCCTCTCTTTGCTAGGTCTTGTCCTATTTCTGCTTGCTAGGGCTAGTAGTCACTAAATCTCGTGCATTTCTATGTTTTGTCACAAGCTTTCAGCTTGCTATTCTTGATTATATGCCACTATGCCTTGCGACGCTTCCCAGGCTAGTCTCCTCTCCTCTTCGAGGTCCACTATGATATCCTTGGACATTCTACCATGGTGGTCTGTCCAAGTCTGTAGATCGTAATTGCCACTGGATTTCTATTGGAAAACCCCCTAGGTCAAGCTCTTTGTCCCATCCGTGGTCAGTGCTACTTGACTCTGCCATGTTTGCAATCTCTTGTTCCACCAAGGTGTTGATGAGACTGATCAAGTTGGGTAGATCCACTCCTCTAATGGTGTTGGTTCTTGCTTGGTCCTACGCTTGGGGTTCTTGATCACCGGACTACATTTTAGGGTCTCCTCCTACTAGTGGGTTTGTTTTGATGGTTAGGTCTGAGTGAGTTCCTTATTATTTACAAACAGTCCTCAACTTAAACTCACTCGGTGTATGTGTGTGTGCACTCTTCCGTGCACTGTGCAAAATCAAGCTCCCAACTTTTTAGTGCACTTTAAGTTATAAAATCAATGTGGGGTGGTGCGAATGCAGAATGGAAAATGTAGTTCATGCTATTCCCCTTTTTGTCATCATGATATTGAAGATGAGGCATACCCAGGGAGGCAGTCAACAAGTCTGGTACTTCAATGATTTGTAAGAAAGGTCGTTTATTAAGAAGGGCAGACAGACTGATATTGCATAGACATTGCACCAAGGGAGGTGGCTTCAAATTATGTGCTGAAAAGGTGTTTCTGGTGAGCTAGTTTTCCTGGAATTGGGGTCTATGAGTTGGTTTCGGCTCTCAATAGGGTTAGACTCTTGACTAGGGCACTAGAGGCACCTCTAGGCCGTCGATCATGATTTCTCGTGTTCTTGGCTTCAGCAAGCTAGTTCTAGTTAGAGGTTGGGTAATTTGTCCATGTTTTTGTTCTGCCCTGTTGGTCCAATCCCCACAATTGAGCAGTCCAATTCTGGGTGGTTCTACTTTGGGAGTCAGACAATCTGATTCCGATTGGATATGTCTAATCGGACCAAGGTGGTCCAATTCCCAAGTTTGGTTTAATTAGGGATAGTGGTCTCGCCTACTAGGCCTTGTTTGACTAACTAGTTGGACAACAGTCCGATTCTACCAGTCAAGCAATTCGACTAGTCCACTGACTCTGGGAGTCGAATACCAACGAGTGGTCGCAAACTACAGCGGGTGCAAATGCAAATGCTAGCTCAACTAATGCCAAGGATCTCTAGAGTTTACAACATAACCTATAACCTTCTAGAACAAGCAAATAGAGCATAAGGAAGGCCAAGAGGTATTCGAAATGAAAGATGGATGCTTATTTGTTTTGTACCTGCAAATCTCTCTCTCTCTCTCTCTCTCTCTCTCTCTCTCTCTCTCTCTCTCTCTCTCTCTCTCTCTCTCTCTCTCTCTCTCTCTCTCTCTCTCTCTCTCTCTCTCTCTCTCTCTCTCTCTCTCTCTCTCTCTCTCTCTCTCTCTCTCTCTCTCAATCTCTCTCTCTCCCTCATTGAAGTGTAGAAATGAGCTCTCCCATATTGGTTTTGGGCTTTTAGGGTCCTATCTAGCCATCCTTTACCTTCCAACTCCATGTCTTACATGCATTAAATCCAAAACTCATTTTTTCCCTTTTCTTTTCCATGTTCTACCTATTTCAGAGCAGCAAAACCCTACTGTTTCCCTACAAGTTCTTGGTCCTAATCTACCTAAATGCAACCAAAATTTACAAAGTAATCCCTCACTAAAACAATCTACTTATCTACTCATCAAAAACTCTAAACACTTACTTGTTTTGAATATCAAAGCGCCTAAATATCCTACCTATATCGAGTACCGGTTCAGGGGTGAAACCCTACCTCAATGCTCGATTCGAAGCACATAAGCGCTCAAGGCTAGAGTTCATTGGTCCCGGCAATGGAACCAAAATGTTGGGAGCTCATGCTTGACCACTAAGACCCATGGACCGCTTATTGTTCAAGGGTTTCAAGCCGAGCACTAATGGCTACCTCTCACGTAGCCAATGTGCTATCCCTCTCTACGAGTATAGTGAGATTATATTGATGCCCGATTGGGTACCCCACTCCTTCAAGCACACTGATAGCTCCACATTTGTGATGCGAGCTCAAGTAACCTCAAGACTCCACCTTCAAGCTCCATCTTCCATAGCCACATGCAAGATAAGAGAAGAGAAAAGAAGAAGAGATGAGATGATGGAGAGCTTCTTCTCCATAATCCCTCACCCTCACACACTCACTCTCTCACACTCTCATAACCCCTCTCTCAAGCACACACGAGCGAGCAAGAAGAAGAGAAGAAGAGAGGAAGATGAGTCCACTTTTCCACATACCAAAAAATGAGCTCTCATTCACTTTTCAACTTTATATACAAAACTCTTATCCCTTTTGGGTGGTCATCCCCTATTTTACATGGCCAGCCGCCCCTTTTTTCTATTGTCCTCCTACCTTCCTAGCTTTCTTCTATCGCCTATCTATCCCTACAATTTGCACATGAGGGAGCTTTGGACATCTTGTAGCCATGCATGCACATTTGGGCTCTTCCAAGTTTGATTTCCTTCTAGGCCACCTCTTTCAACTTCCCGATTCGCAATTTTCCTTTTGTTTTTTCACTTTTTCCTATGTTGAGTTTAATAATCTTTAATCAAATATGTCTTTGTTTTTCATTTGTGCTTCCTTCAATCTATTCATTGAAAACTCTCTATCTTTAGGTCTTCTTTTTGGCTATCAAAACCTTAGAGCTAATAGTCCTTCTATGCATATCCCTCCATCCCATGGAAAGATGTCCCATGTAGTAGCCACATCTTCTATTGGCACAATTGATTTCTGCCCATACACAAGCTCTATTAGTCATATATCCTATCACAACACTATGAGTGTCAATGTTTCATATTTCTCTCTTATCACAGTTACAACTTTGATAACCACATGCATACTTTCCCTCTCCATCTAACCTCAAGCACTTAACTTTCAAGCTTATTTCTATTTCAATAGTAGCCTTGAAAGTTTTGAAGTGCTCAAATATATCACTATTTTCTTTCATAAAATATATCCACAGTTTTATTGAGCAATCATCAATAAATGCAACATTATATTCACTACCACCAAGAGATATGTTCTATGTAGGCCCCCAAACATATGTATGCACAACATCAAGTAGATTTCTGCTCGCATCTCTATTATGTAAAAAAGGTTGTCTTGTCTACTTACCAAACCAATATGTTTCGCACACTTTATGAAATTTTGCAACTCTAAAAGCAAGAAACCTTGTAACCAACCCTCTGAAACTGCATTAATTTTAGCCTTTGTACATTTGCATGTCCAATATGTTTGTGCCATATTTCAATGCCTGCAACTACTCCTTTTCCTTTAGCATATATAGCAGCATTCATAGTAGAAATTCCAATATCTAAAGTAAATATGCGGCTAACTCTAGTTTCTTTTGTGACCAGCCTACACTTATCATTAAAATTTTCCACAAAGTAACCTTCTACATTAAATCGAACATGTAGCCCTTGCTCTACCATTTGACTAACAAACATAAATTCTTTGTGGTGGATAGCACATTTAATATATTTGACAGACTCTTTGTCTTGACCATGATGTAAGAACAAGGAAACTTTTTCAATGTGTAAAATTGGGTGGTATGAATCATTAGTCATCTACACATAACCTAGATTTTGTAAATCTTGTATCTCTCCAAACCATTTAACATGGATGGCCATATGATTAGATACACCTAAATCAACATACCATAAATTGTCATGTGTCCCATTTCTTATAATAACATTCATTATATGCTGCATGGAGCCCCAAGAGGAACACCAAGGAAAAGGGGATTCTACTGCAATAAAATCTATCTTGTAATATCAACAAGATTTTATTTCATTCTTTTAATGACTAAAACAAAGAAAATAGCAAATCTTCACGCAGCATCATAGTAGATATCTCCCACGGATTTGATAGAATCAACCATAATCTTCCACGTCTTCATAGAATCCATCAATAGAACAAGGAACATAGAAGAATACACCATTTTTTAATGGAAATCAATCACATAGTATTCATCTTCAATGTCTTCATAGTTCTCTCTCTCAATCTCTCATATAGAGTTACACTGTTTTGACAGAATTCTCTCTCTCTCTCTCTCTCTCTCTCTCTCTCTCTCTCTCTCTCTCTCTCTCTCTCTCTCTCTCTCTCTCTCTCTCTCTCTCTCTCTCTCTCTCTCAAAATAGTACATCATCTCTTCACTACAATACTCTAATAATGACTCTCAATAATCCTTCTTAGGTTGTGGATGCACCTCCCAAGAGGTATGTCTAATGTGAAGAGGCACCAGAGCCACTACAGTGTCTCTTCATAGCTCACTACTGTCACTGTCACTGTCACTTAGTCTTCTCTTCAGTCTTCAGCAGAGCTGCTTCTTCCATTTGTTTTAGCTCTTTTGAACTTAGATTCATCCTTTCCAAAAGTTATAAAATTTTCCCAAAGTCACACATAGATTCTACAGAACACTTACAGAATATCTACATAACAGTACAGTACAGTACCAGAGCAGATACAAAATAGTTTACAGAACAGAGATAGAGGCTCTAAAGAAGGTTTACATAGGGTTACAGAAGGTCATCAGAACCTCATAACTCATACTAAAACCATTTCAAACTATCAAAAACTATTCAATAAACTTTCAAAAGATTTTAATCTTCATCAATCATTAATCCATGCTTCATACAGAAGAAAATCAGAACAAAACAGAAGCTATACAGAAGTTATACAACCAATCAGAACCTCAACAGAACCTATGAAAACATCATAGAGCTTCATATCTCTACTAAAAATCATCATAAACTTCCAAAACATAATCAATATCATCCAAAACACTCTCAAACACTTCCATTATCAACCATACATCACTCTAAATCCATCAAAAATCAATCATTTAGACCTCAAAAATAACAAAAATCAATCAAAAATTCAGTCTTTTTCCACTCTCAACATATCCCCACACTTAAAAAGGAAGAGTCATCGTAACCTAAGGAAAAGAAGAATATAAATTCACTAAAGAGCTCAATTTTATCTTCCGTAGGATCTTCAATAATCTCTCCAAACCATGACCCCAACTTATTACATGTATCTCTTTAAAGAGCTCAATTTCATCTTCCATAGGATCTTCAATAATCTCTCCAAACCATGACCCCAACTTATTACCTGTATCTCTTTAAAAAAACTACTAAAGAAAAACTTCGTTATTCATTAACACATTGGATAATCTTTTAAAAGTCATAACAAATTTGTAAAGGATACAAGAGGTTCTTCTTCATCTTTCCACCATAGGCTTGCCATCCACCATCAATAGTTTGAAAAGAGCTCTCGAACAAATTATTCAACCATCACGAACTCATCACATACAATTATTACAACACACACACAAACACTAACACAACCATCTGAATGAGACCTCCAAAAAGAGAGATATATATATCATTAAGAATCATCCAAAATGCATTGCAAAGGCATCAATGAAGGTGATCCCTTTTAAAGGCTTGGTGGTTTCGAAAACGATCCATGGAGAAGGACTCATCCACAAATGTCTTTGGAGGATTTTGAAAAAACTGCAGGCAGCACATCCTTTCTAGCAAAACAAGGTATCTGCTAGGGAGACATAGGGCATGAAAATAGAGAACATCCAACTATTGGGAATCAATGTTCATATTGACATTCATACAAAGCTTTGGAATGGCCTTTTGATCATTATGGGAATGCCTATGCATATATGTTAGATACCAAGCAAAATGAGCTATCAATCTCACTGAAGGATCTAGAGATTGTGAATATTGGTGAGCAAAATGGAGGTAATTCTGGTATGCTTGACTAGTAGTTGTCCAGTCCCCTGGAATTAATGGCCAGTTAATCTATGGTCTTGTGAGAGAATCAGTCGAGCTCCATCCTCTTCTTCTCAAAATCTGCGGATCAAATCCTGCGTACTCACTAACCAACTAAGGGTGTTGAGAAATAGAAGTGGCAGGAGATGGAAGTGGAATAAGTAAAAGAGGAGGATGAAGAGATGGGTAGGCAAAATCATAAAAGAAGGAATAAGCTAAAGAAGGAGTGGCTGAAAATTTAAGTGAATCAGTTAGGAAAGGTGTCAATCGATAAATAGGAAAAGTAGAAGGTATATGGATAGATGGAGAAGGGCATGGTGGAGAAGGGGAAAATACTCGATCTTCGATGAAAGAACAATAGGTAAATATAGGAATTTGAGAAAAACCCTGAGGTTGAAAAAGAAGAGGTAAGATAGCTGCTAAGTTGGTTTTATAAAGGGAAAGATAAGTATCATAGCGATGAGCCATTTGTTGGTAGTACAATAAACTAGGAACAGAGGGACCTAAAACAAAATTTCTCTGATAGGCATACTCCAGAAAGTTCTCAAATGTAGACCATAACAAATCCATCCTGGACTGCAATCTTTTCACTTTATCTTGAAACAAGGGACACAATTTGGCCTATCTCTAGAGAACTGCCAAGTCCTACTTAGAGATAGAAGGAATCATAGGAACATTGGGGCTTGAAGAAACGGACCGTGACTGTGCCAGTTGGTCTTACAACTGCTTAATCTGGGAAGCTTGTGATTCCACTGTATTATGAGCAGTCTGTAAAGCTGACAGTGTTGCATCAAAAAGAGTCTGAAACTATTGAGCTTCTTTGGACATTCTCTCTTTCTCCTCTAAGACTCTAGTGACCTCTGACTGAGCTTCTGCTAACTGAATCTTCAAAGAAGATATTTCTTCTCTCTGGGTCTCAATCATGTGGGTCTGCTGCTCCATCTACTTAAACATATCAGCAAGTGTGTCTTTAGCAGAGGCTAACTCTAAGGTTGCCTTATGCAACTGGTCTTTGGACGGCATCAGTTCTTCATAGAAAGAAGCATACAGCTGTTGAACACAAGTTGTCATCACTGAAAGTTCAATCGAACTCTGGATGTCATTACAAAGGAATGGAATAGCATCTCCTGACACTAAACTGTTCAGTGAAGGGACTGATATTTCCAAAGAACCCTCTCTATATGCCCTGAATAAATTGTTACATGTGAGGTAAGCAAGGAGGTCACTTCCAGAAGTAGCAGGAACTGTGACTGAAGGAAGGACTGAGGGAGTTTTATCTGCCATACGCTTCAAGCGCTTCTGTTGAATGACCAATGGAGGAGGGGAATCAAGATCCTCTATGTCAATAGGTTCTGACTCTTTTGAAGGTGGAGGGGGAGGAACTGTATCAGATGGAGGAGGTGGTAGCACACCCTTCTTAAGACCTGAGTATGTCAAGAAAGCATATAGGTAGGAACCATAGGTGACATTTGTGATATTTCCTCTAGTTACTTTGACAAAATGTTGGTCCATCTTCGTAAGCAAGTAAGTACTCCAATCAATAGCCACCCCTTTTAACACTATCTTGGAAGTTGTGAAAAGTTCTTTGGACAAATAATGGGATGGTTTTTTGGCAGGCATAAACCTGTCTTGGAGGAACCAGCAGACTAACTTCCAAAGAGGATCAGTGTGATCATGAAAAAAGATACTCCTGAAGTGTTTATCACTTTCTTGACATCCAGAATCTCTTTGGTCTACTTCTGTAACAGCTTGAGAATCTCATCATTGGAGAATAATTGTTTGGATGTAACAAAGGGCTCTCCTTTGTAGGGAAGAGACAAAGCCTTCCCTAATCCTCAGGGTGTCAATACCATGGAAGCACCATGAACTAGACCCGCCTCTTACTGTATGATGCAAGAAACTCATTACACAGGGATGGATCATCTGGAATCAATGGAAATGAAGCAGCCACGAAAGTTGCAAGTCCTGCTTTCGCTATAGGCTCAAAAGCCAGTAGGGAAGAATAATCCCTACTGATCAACGGGACATACAAGATAGGAGGAGGAGCGTGAGGCGCCACTCAGATGGAAAACACACACACCATAACACAGACAATCACAAAGAATGCCTGCAAAACAACTAAATAGCTATAAAAAAGAAATCAATCAAAAGAAGGACACACACATATGTAAGTAACCAATTTACCACCCCAAACAACCCACATCCTAGAAAATATTCGGCATGACCTCTACACATATGCGATCAAAAACTTCATGCGATGCAACAAGCAGGGACCTAAAACCTCGTATCAGGCAAAAAATAAAGAAAAACTTCAAACGCACCAATCGTAGCACATAAGCAAACCATAATACCATAAAAATCTAATCAAGACCTGACCATAACTTTGACAAATAGTTTTAGCTAAGAGGACTTTACGTGCCCATCCCACGAAGCGTGTTTATTAAAAGGGAAAAAAAGTGAAGTGAGAAAAATGGTTTTAATGAAGGGTTCATTTTAAGAAATTATTAACAATGAGTGACATTTTATTAAGTTATAAACCTTAATAAGAAAATGGCGATTCTTTCTTAAAATTTTAATTACAATTTATTAGGGTGAAACGGTGCTTTAACGAAACCCAGACTACGATTCCTAGACTGGGTCTCTAAATGTAAATTCATTAATTAAAAATTAATAGTGATGTAGAACGTTTTTTTGCTAGCGCGTGCTTTTTTGTAACGGCTGGTTCATTTTTATTAAAAATTAAAGTGCCTTTGAAGCACACGTAGCACGTGCAAAATGAACGATTGGTTGATTTTAAATTATTAGAAAATTGTGTGTTGAGCGTGAGCACGCGTGAAAAAGTGGGTGAATATAGTTCATTTTAGCACTTAATTGTGGTTAAGGGATAATAAAAATAAATAAAGCTCAAAAAATAAATACATGGTAGGGGTGTGTATGCAATAGACTGAAGGCGCATTGAGTAGTCTCCAAATGCAAGGAATCCAGTCAAAAAAGCAAAAACCACTGACTGGAAAAAATAAAGAGGTTTTGTTTTGTTTATTTTGTTATTTTTTTCTTTTTCTATTTTTTTAATAATTAAATTGAGATATAGGACACATGAATATGTTGTGAAGTGTAAGAGTGGAATTTCAGCAATCCAACAAGTGTCAACAATGTGTTTGAATTTATCCATGATTTTTCAACTGATTTTTGGAATTTAAAATGAATTTTCATGAGGTGAAGTATTAAACTTTAGAATTTTGGCTTCAAATAATACTTTGGCCAATTATGGAAGCATTTCCAATTGAGAAATTATTGGCAAAAGGGGCAAGGGGTTTTGTGGAATTTTTTGGAATTTTTCTAGAAATGTTTCAGAATTTTTACCAATTTTTAATGAATTTTACTCATTTTACATGTATTTTTTAAAGAATTTTAAAGTTTTGAACTTTTTACAATTTATTTTCTTAAATTTCCACTTTAAAAAATAGTGCAAATGATTTCAACAATGTTGAAAATTTTTTAGGATTTTTTGGTAATTTTTTTAAATATTAAATAAATTTTAATGAATTTGTGAAGTTTTTAAGTGTTTTATGTGTATTTTTATGTGTTTTTATGTATTTTTCAAGCTTGGAAATAAAAGGCAATACCCGAGCTACGTGTGAACAACGGAGGATGACTGCGTGTGAATGGCTGACTGCAACACACCACCGCACGAACAAACTGGAAGCGCGTCATCACGCGTGAATGCCCATTAGCCATTCTCGTACACACACGTACACCGTAGGGTTCGCACGGCATGGGAACAAGGGAGGGAGAGGGGAAAAGGGCACGAACGAGGGCTAAAACAAGGGAAAACGGGGGTTAGTGGAAGTTAGTGAATTAAGTGATCTAAGTTAGGTTAGGTTAAGTAACTGAGGTTAGTTAAGTTAATTAAGGTGATTAAGTAAATTAAGTGAATTAGGTTGAGTCGGGTGATTAAGGAAATTAGATAAATTAGGTTGATTAGGTAACTTAAGTAAATTAGGTAACCTAAGGTGATTAGGTTACCGAAGTTAATTAGGTTGCGTAAGTTCCCTAAGTTAAGTGATTTAGGGAACTAATGGTTAAGAAACTAACCAATAGGAGGAAGAGGAGAAACGGCGACGAGGCGGCGGAAGAAGGGAGGAGAGGAGGGGAGGTGGGCATTCGACGGCGGCGCAGGGGAGGAGAGGACGCGGCAACGAAGGCGGAAGGGAGGAGGAGGTCGTGGGGCAGTGATCGACGGAGGGAGGGAGGGAGGGGAGCGTGGCGGAAGAGGCAAGGGAGGAGGGTGGCTAGGAGGAGTGGTGGAGAGGAGGCAGAAAGCGGTGGGCGAGGCAGGGGAAGAAGATGAGGAAGGCGTCGTGGGGGAGGAGAGAGGGGAGGCAACAACAGGGGTAGGAGAGACCGCGAGAAGAGGTGGCTGACGAAGATCCGAAGAGGAGGGCGACGTTGGACGAGGAGAGGAGAGGAGGACGTGGTGCAGAAGAGAAGGATGTGGTGGAGGTGGTCTGCGCATGCGGAGGAGAGGAAGAAGTGATGTGGTGGAGGCGGCTTGCACACACGAAGAAGAGAAAGGAGTGATGTGGACGGCCGCATGGAGCGCGCGAAAAAACAAGTAAACCGTTTTGTTTTTTTTTTTGTAAAAATGAATTTGTTTGTTGTTTTGTTTTTAGTTTTATGAGTATTTTAATTTGTTTTTACTTTTTTTTAAATAAAACTTATGGTGGATTGTTTTGTTTTTATGTGTGTTTGGGTTTTTTTTTTAATGGTGTGTATTGTTTTTGGGTTGTGGTGTTTTTTGTTTTTTTTGTTTCTCTTTTTTTTAAATAAAAATAAATTAGGTATGGGTGTGAAAAAGGAACACACCCCCGTCCCGCTCACATGCGGGGGGCGGGAGTAAAAAAATTTGTATCGTCGGGATCAGACGGGGCAAGGACGGTGACGCGCGAGCCACATACACCACGGGGACATCCCGAGGCGCGTAAAACCAAAAACAGACGCGTTCACACGCGACATGAGAAAAGTGGCCAGACGGCAAAAAAGAAGAAAATTTAATAAAACCCAACCGTATGTTGGATCGAAAAATCGTAAAAAGGAAAAATATACCGAGAGACGAGGGAAAAATGATGGAAAAATGCAACAATGGGTCCGGGGCAAAATCAGGGTGTGCACATGGGAAAAGCGCAAAAAACAAGCCAGAAAACACTTGGAATGTAAGAAGCTGGGAATAACAAATAAGTGTTAATAATATTGATATTATGCCATGTCACACTGACATTGGTATAAAAGGAGAGAAGATGTAATTTTTCACATCTTTTTGACACATTAATACAATTATAATCTTTCTCTCCCTTCTTGCTCACAGCTTCTACGGCTTTCCCTTCTTTCTTGTCTTTCTCTCTCTAAATCTAGTCTTTCTCTCTCCTCGTCACTCTTATTCTCTCTTCCTACAGTCTTTCTCTCTCTTCTGCAGTCTTCTCTCTCCTCTTTCTCTCTCCCTAGTTCTCTCTCTGACAAGTGGTATCAGAGCTTGAGTCTTTGATCCATTCTTTTCTTCCATTTTCAGTTCCATTTTCCTATTTCAAAATCAATTTCAGACAAAAATGGTACAAGACAGTGACTAGTGGAGTGCTGCAGGACATCTACAGTTAGTAAGAGACTACATCTGGAGATATCCAAGGTCAGATATGGCGGATAATGGCTTAAATGGCTAGACGTCATCAAATTTTATGCAAAATTGAAGGTAATTAGGGTAAAGGATGGTTAACCGGGCTTAGTTTAGGAACAAACTGTGGTTACTTTGAAAAGAGGGGTTTCTCTTTCCCCTTTCCTGGAGTTTCCTGCAGGTTTCATGGAAGATCAGCCCTAAAGATCTGTTCATTTCTCTCAAACCCCTGAGCATCTTGGCCAATAATCACTTGGAATAGTTTCCTCTAACCAAGACCTTCAGAATGAGCACAAGGTTGCTCAACCTTGCCTCAGCTATGGAGCCAGAAACAGCCCCGAAATCTGTGGCGCAATTTTCGGGCTGATTCCAGCCCTGCCTCCTGCTCAGCTTGCTTCATCTTCAACATTGGCACTTCTTCCTGATCATTGGCAAGCAAAATCATCTGTTAGATGAGAAGATTCAGCTCCATTAAAGGTTCCTCAGCCTATTCATAAACCCTAGGTGAACAGTCCCTGCAGTCATGAAAGCTTCAACCCGACCTTTCAATTTTCAACAATTTCTTGAAGATTCTTCATCCTTTTAGCCCGTGGGATCATTTCAGCAAGGATTCTTCAACAAATTGCAAGGATTAAGCACGAAATGGTTAAAGATTGAAGATCGAGAGCTTCTATGGAGCAAAAATTTGGGGGAAACGGGTTTAATGCTTCAATTTCAAGCATTTGAGGCTCCAAGATTGTTATTGAGCACCAGATAAACAAGCCTTATGGATTATTTTACCAACATTAGACAATCAGGGGCTCTATCAAGCATATGAGATTGATTAAGTCATCTTGAGCCATGTCAAAGGTACTCTTCTTCAATTCTTAATCTCTCTCATTAATCCAATTGCTGAGCTTAATCCATTTGATTGAGAGATTAAAGAATTGAACATTATTCATCAAATTCTCAGCCAACCTTTGCTTGAATCCATCTATTCATGAATGCAATGCATAAGAGATTGGCCAACGCCTACTACTACTACCTCTCTTAGAGGATTCCTTGGTCTATCTTCATTCTATCGCCGATTTATTAAGCATTATGCAGCAATTGCAGCTCCTTTGACCGACAGATTGAAAAAGGAGGCTTTCTTTTCGGATATTCTTGCAGATAGCAGCTTCAACCAGTTAAAGGAACTCCTTACTTCTGCTCCTATCTTAGTATGCCCGGATTTCTCCAAAGAGTTTACTATACAGTGTGATGCTAGTGGCCGTGGCATTGGGGCTGTTTTGCTTCAGGAGCATGGAGTAATTGCATTTGAGAGCCGTAAGCTTACAGATAAGGAGATGGCAATGAATGTTTATGACCAGGAAATGTTGGCTATCCTGCATGCAATCAAGAAGTGGCACCATTACTTATATGGCAGCCGATTCAAAGTACATAGTGATCACCGGGTACTCAAGTATTTCCTTACTCAGTCAAATCTCACTCCAAAGCAACGTTGCTGGGTAGCTACATCACAGAATTATGACTTTGATATCACTCATACAAGGGGCAAGGATAACATAGTGGCTGATTCTCTTTCTCGTATGTGGGCCTGCAAAGTGTCAACCATGACAGAATTACATAATGATTAGATTGAAGAACTACAAGATGCCTATCTTTTAGATGAGGAATTCAGCCAAATCTTTCAGAAATTACAAAAATGGACAGACAGAGAGAGTTAATAAATGGTTGGAGACTTATCTTTGCCATTTTTGCTATGATGTCCAAACCTCATGGGATTCTTGGTTACACCTGGCTGAGTTTGCTTACAACAATTCCACTCATGCGAGCATAGGAGTTTCACCCTTTGAGGCTTTGTATGGTTACAAGGTGCCCTTACCCACAATCATCTTTAATGAAAAGATCAATCCTCATGGGAAGGAGGAGTTGGAAAGAATGCAGACCCTTCTTCAGCAATGCAAGGTGAATCTAAGGAAGGCTCAATATCAAATGAAGATGTATGCTGATGAGAAGAGGAGGCCTTTAGAGTTCCAAGAAGGACAGCTGGTTTTGTTGAAGGTGCCCAAATCCAAGTACTTAACGTCAAAAGTTGGATCCAGTAATAAGCTTGCCCACAGGTTTTATGGCCCTTACAAGATCCTTAAGCAAATTGGAGATTTGGCATACAAACTAGAGCTTTCCTCTTCTACAAAGATTCATAACATCTTCCATGCTAGTTAGCTCAAGCCCTATTATGGTGATCCAGTGGATATAGTTGATGAGCTACCATATATTGATGAAAATGGTCTTGTTCAGTACATCCCAGAGGCTGTTATAGGTCAGCGCGAAAAGAAGCTTCGATCATGTTCTATTGTGGAATATTGGATCAAATGGAGAGGTTTACCATCTAAAGAGGCTTCTTGGAGACCTGATTCTATATTGGATGAGTATCCATACTTGAGGGAGACATTGGTGTGGCTGAAGCCTATTGCTTATGGAGCTACTAATGATGCAGATTGGTTCAGGACAGCACGCTGTTTTAGAATAGTTTTTATCGTACCTAATTTTCAGAACTAAGCTATCTATATGGGCTTAAAGTACTCTTCAAGAGCTTCGTTTTGATATATGGTACATCTCATTTGGACACTTCTATCAAAAGTTATGGCTGATTTGGTCCAACAAGGAACTGTTTATTCAGCAAGCTGTCTACTTTGTTCTGGGACTATTTGTTGAAGACTTTATGGCTCCATTTGCTTCTGAAGTATTTCAAATCATGTATATAGTTGGGGCTTACTTCCGTTCTTCAGATTCAGCTCTTGTAGTGGTCATTTTTTATTCATTTCCCATTTGTAAAGCTGTAAAACAGAGTAGTACTCTGTTCTATCCATCTTCTTTCTAGTTGTTTCTAGGTTTGTTTTTTAGGACCAAAACTTTTGGGAAGGGATGGATTGTAAGAAGCTGGGAATAACAAATAAGTGTTAATAATATTGATATTATGCCATGTCACACTGACATTGGTATAAAAGGAGAGAAGATGTAATTTTTCACATCTTTTTGACACATTAATACAATTACAATCTTTCTCTCCCTTCTTGCTCACAGCTTCTATGGCTTTCCCTTCTTTCTTGTCTTTCTCTCTCTAAATCTAGTCTTTCTCTCTCCTCGTCACTCTTCTTCTCTCTCTTATGCAGTCTTCTCTCTCCTCTTTCTCTCTCCCTAGTTCTCTCTCTGACTTGAAAAAATTAATATCGAAAAATCCGTGCATCAGAACGAAGTGCAAAAAGAAGGAAAAATGTGCAGAATAATGTTTCCAACAACCCTATCATGGTAAAATACAGTTCCGATCGAGATAGGATGCATTCACATGGGAAAGACCCCAAAAACAAACCAAAAAATGGACTCGAAAATTAATACGGGAAAAACCATGCACCGCAATAGAGGACAGTAAAAATAAAAAATGTATGGAAGAAATAGATTCACAAGGTTGGCATATCAAAACTCAGTTGGGGGGAAATTAAGAGGGGTTCATATGGAAAAAACACAAAAAACGCAGCCAAAAACACTTGAAAAATTTAATAACTAAAAATCTGGCAGTCGAAAGATGGGGGGAGGAAAAAGAAAAAAGTGGGAGAAAGGCTGGCAGGACACGGCTATCAAGTTAAACTGGAATTTCGGTTCAAATAGGGCATGTTCACATGGAAAAATATGAAAAATAAGCACGAAAAGGATCCGAAAACCCGTAAAAATTAATAACGGATAAGTCGTGTATCGGAATGATACGGATTATAAAGGTAAAATGTCAGGAGAAATGGGTAGGGTAGGGCTGGCACCTCAAATCAGTGTTCCGAAGCAATAAAGACGCGTTCCCATGGAAAACCGTCCAATTTACGAGAATTGCTTCAAAAATTAATAACTTTAGAAAAATGGACAGTTCGAAGGGATGAACATGGCTATAAGGTTGGATGTGAGTCTCAGTGAACATAGGGTACATTTGCATGAAAAAATCACAAAACAAAGAATAAAGACAAATGGTCAAGGAACAGCTTCGGGGATAGGGTGAAATAGAACGAAAGAGTGGGGGAGGGACCCCATCAAGGTAAAATGAAGACATGGCATAGATACATGATCATAGCAGGGTATATACATGGGGGTATGCAACATAGACACACAGGGACGCGTCCCCACACTTAAGACATGACCGTCACTGTGAAACAAAAAGTGTAGGATTAGAAAAACTTGGCCCATATTGCCGAGGAGGAATGTCGACTATCGAGATTGCATCTTGTATCATTGTTAGTTGTTGCAGGAGGTAACAAGGTGTCGTCACAACACACGTCCTTCGTCCTTTGTGGCACGGACCACACGGTCGTACCCAGGGAGGTAGCTGGTTGAAGGAATCGTCGGAAATTCATCGATGACGAGGGATATTGCGCTCAACTCACGATCACTCAAAGGGAATAAAAGAACAGTCACTCGCCCCATTACTAAAATCACTCGGGGAAATAATGATGAAACCCAGAGCTCACATCCGGTTTAGAAATCGACAAGGGAATGGTGCAGAGGGAGTATGCCAGGGTGCACAATCGATGGTACATCAGTGCGTCCAACCTTGTCTAGCATAGATGCAAGGAGGAAGGCCAGGGAGCCTTGCAGTGCAGTGTATAGAACAAAGTGACGTGTCCTGTGCTGATGGCAGAGACCCATCCCATGGGGGTGCAAAGGGAAACATGAACATACTTGACTCCAATGGTTGTAACGTCCCTCAATCCTCACCTCTCGATAATTGATTGAAAAAAGACCAGTCACACTCAGCCCACCCTCTGTCTCACACTCTGTTGATAGATACAGAGGGCAGCCCATTCCTAAAACCCTTTAATGTAATCCTCACTGTCACTCGTGCAGAGGTTGTATGCCTTGTGCACATTTGATGGTGCAACTGTGCATCCCGCCGTGTGTCGACATACAGTGCAAGAAGGAAGGCCAGGGAACCTTATGGTGCAGTGCATAGGAACAAATCGTGCATTGTGCATTGAGAGGCCCATCCCATGCGTGCAACACTCCATTCACACATCTCACCTCTCATTCGATTTAAAGGGAGGGACTGGTCACTCATCCCATCCTCTGTCTCATGCTCTGATAGATACAGAGGGCAGCTCATACTCAGATCCCCATCTTGTTAAGATGAAAGCTCACATCACTCAAGGGGTTGGTGATGAACATCATGTCGGCTATGCTTGTCATGAGGATCTTGAAGACGAGGCATATCCAAGGAGGCAGCCTACAACTCTCGTACTTCAATGATTTGTAAGAAAGGTCGTCTGTTAAGAAGGACATACAAATTGATATTGCAGAGACAACGCACTAAGGGAGGTGGCTTCAAATTACTTGCTGGAAAGGTTCTACTGGTGAGTCAGCTATCCTGAACTGCAGGGCATTACCACCTTTTCCACAGTCAACTTCCCGTCCAAAGGTGTTTCCACCTTTTCTTGGAACGAGGCCTGTTATGACAGGGAATTTCTTCCTTTTCTCCCATAACAGTTTTGTTTGTTTTTCTTTTCTTTTCTTTTCTTTTTGTTTTTTTTTTCGTTAAGAAAGAGAATGGTAGAAATACAACGTGTCAGGACCAACCTCGCCACCGTTGTTGGATCAGACGAGAAGAGAACAAGGTCAGGTTGAGAGGTATCTGTGAGGGGCTAGCAAAACGAGACCGCCTCATGAGGAGAATCATAAGGGCTATCAGAAGCACGACGAGAAGGACAGTGTGACACCCAAAAGGGAAAAGGTAGGTCGACTGTGATTGTTAAGATCCCCAAGGAGGGAAGTACTTCTTCAGACGATAGCCATTGATCAGGAAATGATAATCAGAGGCATCAATGGTCTACACCTGAATAGAGCCGTTAGGATTGACAGCAAGTATCTTGTATGGGCCCATCCACCGTTGTTGAAGCTTGCCAGGAAACTTGCCAAATCTTGAATCATAGGCCAGGACAAGATCACCTTCTTTGAACTCCTTATGCTTGATAAAACTGTCATGATAGGCCTTGCATCGTTCTTGAGTGGTTTCCATGCACTATAGGACCATCCGCCCTATCTCATCCAAGCATTCCAAGTCCAGGAGACGGCGTTGCATTGACTCATCATCTCCCAAGCGTTCTTTAACTGCCATTCGCGAAGAGGGCAATTCCAATTCAACAGGGAAGACGGCTTCTGTACCATAAACTAGCTGGAAAGGGGTCTGTCCTGTAGCTGCCTTATTGGAAGTATTGTATGCCCAGAGGGCCTCTGTAAGTCAATCGTCCTATTCGCGACAATGTGGGTAATCGTTCTTGTCAGGATTGAGTAGAGGATATGATTGGTGACTTCAACTTGGCCATTGGCTTTAAGGTAATAGGGAGTGGACTTGCGATGGCGAATCTTATACAGTTTTGTCAGCTCCTCCATGATTTTGTTAAGGAAATGAGTACCTCTGTCACTTATCATCTCGAGGGGATTTCCAAACCAAGTGATAATATTACGTACATGAACAGGGCTACACTATTACCATTGTCTCGTTTCAGGGCTTTAGCTTCACACCACTTTGTGATATAATCCGTACATACTAAGATGTATCTGTTCTGCTTCCATCTGGTGGGTGGATCAATGGGACCCACAAAATCAATCCCCCACTTCTCGAAGAGCTTTAGAGGAAGAATGGATTGTAGTGGCATGGCACTTGTTTTGGTGGGTTTTCCCATTCGCTGACAAGCATCACATCTCTTGCAGTAATCATATGCATCCTTATGGAGGGTCGGCCACCAGTATCCTGCTAACAAAGCCTTTCTGGCTGTCGTTTCTCCTGCAAAGTGTCCACCACATGGTTCGTCATGGCATGCTTTCAATACTATGCCAATTTCATCCCTTGCAACACATCTTCGCAATACTTCATCTTTGCCTCTTTTGTACAGTGTACCGCCTAGCAAAGTATAGGGGGCTAATTCTAACAAAAGCTTCTTCTTCTCATGGCTTGAGATGCCAGGAGGATACTGTTGAGTTGCTAGAAGGTTGGCTATGTCTGCATACTAGGGAGTAATTGTTTCAACTAGAAACAAAGAGACATCAGGAAGGTCTGGATCATCATGTTCCTCTTCTTCTGTTTGAGGAATCTGTGATAGATTATCAGCTAGGACATGGGAACGGCCAAACTTAGTGACCACTTCAAAATCAAACTCTTAGAATAGGAATAACCATCTCATCAGTCGTTCGTTAGCATCTGCTTTATTTATCAGGAAGGAGAGGGCTTCATGATCCTGTCAAGATTGTGGGAGAGAAGGAAGGAGTCTTGCTTGAAGCTTTCTTGCTTGCACAATGGGGGAAGACACACAAGGGTGGAGGCTGAAAACAGTTTTCCTCTTCTTAGTTGTGTAAGCCAAAAGAACTCAAGTACAAAGAAATAGAAGAACCCTATATATGGGTCTCAAACCAAACTCAACTAACTAAGGTGGCATACTAACTGAGCCACGAACTAGAGTAGATAAGGATAGCTATCATGTAGCTATTATTCATGGGCGGTGTACCAACCGCGTCTGCAACTGACAAGTCGGTGACATAAATATACAACGGTCACCCTGGCGTATCACGAGTGGAGCTCGATATCTCAACACTCCCCCTCGAGCTCAATCCCAATTCCTGCACACCAAGCAGGTCTCTGAACTTGCACAGCTTCTCTGCGCCCAATGCCTTCGTGAATATGTCAGCTACCTGATCCTCTGTGCTGACATAAACTAGATCAATAAGACCTAGTAAAACCCTCTCTCGCACATAGTGATAATGCACCTCAATGTGCTTTGTTCTAGCATGATAGACTGGGTTATTTGCCAAGTGTATACTACTCATGTTGTCACAATAAATGACAACTGGCCCATCTGTAGACTGATGCATATCATAAAGTAGCTTATGCAACCAAGCTACCTCACATGCAGCCATTGCTGCACCCCTGTACTCAGCCTCTGTGCTCGACAAGGCAACTGTAGGCTGTTTCTTGCTGCTCCAAGTGACTGCAGCACTCCCAAAAGAGAATACATATCCACTGGTAGATCGTCTATCAGAAATACTACCAGCCCAATCAGCATCAGTGTATCCATGCAACTGTATCTGAACCCCAGTCTCATAAAATAGTCCATACTGCAATGTGGACTTCACATACCTCAGTATGCGTCTAGCCACATCCAAATGTGGTTTCCTTGGAGCCTGCATAAACTGACTTACCAATCCAACAGCATAGCTCAAATCTGGCCTGGTAATAGTCATATAAATCAAACTTCCTACTATGCGTCTGTACATAGTAGGGTCTTCTAGAAGCTCACCTGCATCTGTGCTCAGCTTCACATTTTGCTCCAAAGGAACTGAAATAGGCTTACAGCCTGTCATCCCATATTTGGACAGCATGTCCAATCCATACTGCCTCTGCAAGAGCTGCATCCCACTTGGTGATCTAATCACCTCAATGCCCAAGAAATAACGCAGCTCTCCCAAATCCTTTATCTCAAACTTCTGCTTCAATAGCATTTTCACATGAAGGATATCTTCATCACTGTCACCTGTCATAATCAAATCATCAACATAAATGACAAGCAGCATAATACCTTTCTCTGTTTTTCTCACATAAAGTGAGAAATCTGCCTTGGAAATCTGAAAGCCAATAGTGACAAGATACTGTCCTATCTTGTCAGACCATGCTCTAGGTGCTTGCTTCAAGCCATACAAGGCTTTCTTCAACCTGCAAACAAACTCAGGATGAACAGCATGCACATAACCTAGTGGCTGCTCCATATAGACCTCTTCTTGCAAATCACCATGCAAGAAGGCATTCTTTACATCCATCTGATGTAAAGACCATCCCTTTGATGCAGCCATAGCAATGACTGCTCTTACGGTTGCCATCCTTGCAACCGGACTCAATGTTTCTTCATAGTCAATGCCATATGTTTGTGCATACCCCTTGACTACTAATCTTGCCTTGTATCTGTTCACAGAACCATCAGCATTGTGCTTCACCTTATAAACCCACTTACAGCCAATTGCATTCTTACCTTTAGGCAAAGGTACTAACTCCCATGTAGCATTTGCTTCCAAGGCATCCATTTCTTCATCCATGGCTTTCTCCCATTTTTCTTTTCCCATGGCTTGCTCAAAAGATGTGGGTTCTGGTTCCTGTATCACTTTGACCATATATGCATAGTGAATGGCTGTAAATCCATCATATTTCAGCCTATCCACAGGATACCTAGCTCTTGTAGAACTGCGTAAAGTAGGTTCACTCCCAGGTGCTCTCAAAACATCCCTAGTCTTCCTTACTCCAGGTGTAACAATAGAAGGAATACCCAACTCATCATCAATGCTCTGTTCTGAGCCACTGGATTCACCATCCACATAAGAGTGACCTGCATTCACATCAAACATGGGCTGATCAACCTTCTCTTTTCCTTTTCGTGATACCTGCATACCACTATCTGCATTGCTTTGAGAAGATTCTCCTGATCTCAATCTGCCTGTCCATGGCGAAGAATGTGAACCACTGCTAGAGGACGCTCCAGGTCCACTAATATTTTGTGACTGCTGCTGTGAATTCTGTGTAGCATTACCATTTTGTGCATCTTCATCATCAATCACATTTACTGGTTTATACCAGCTACTCATCTCATCAAAAACAACATCTTTGCTCACTGTAAACTTACGAGTAGAAGGGTTATAGCATCTATACCCTTTTTGCTGCAGAGAGTAACCAATAAAGATGCACTTCTCAGCTTTTGGATCCAACTTGGATCTCAGCTCATCTGGCACATGTACATAGGCAATGCAACCAAAAATTTTCAAATGAGAAATATCTGGTTTCCTACCAATATACCTCTCCTCTGGAGTCATTCCATGTATTGCTGCAGTGGGAGTCCTGTTCATTATGTAGACTGCTGTAGCAACTGCTTCAGCCCAATAAAAATCTGGCAAGTCTTTTTCATTGAGCATGGCACGAGATACCTCTCCAATATGCCTGTTTTTCCTTTCTGCAATTCCATTTTGTTGTGGGGTATAACTGCATGAATATTGCTGCTTTATGCCATGCTCCTGTAAGAACTTTGCAAACTCATTTGAGAGGTACTCTCCCCCTCCATCTGACCTTAGGCATTTTATCTGCAAGCCTGTTTCTTTTTCAACCATAGCTTTAAGAGTTTTGAAATGCCCAAAAACTTCACTTTTCTTTTTCATAAAATACACCCAAACTTTTCTGCTATAGTCATCAATAAAACTGACAAAATAATGACAGCCTCCAAGAGATGCAGCTTTAGTTGTCCACACATCAGAGTGAATTAATTCCAATGGCTTCTCACTCTCTTGAACATGTCTAGGAAATGGTTTCCTTGCCTGTTTTCCAAACTGACAGGCTTCACATACCTTATGCATTTCTGCAACCTTGAATTTGGGCAATCCTGCAACAATATTTTGGGCCTGCATTGATTTAAGTCGCTGTACATTAACATGACCAATGCGTTTATGCCAGATATCAATATCTGCAACTACACCGGTCCCATGTGCAAACATTGCTGCACTCAATTCAGACATGTCTGCATCCAATGTAAACATTCTGCCCTTCTTCTTTCCTTTTGCTATCAAGCGACCTTTATTTTTCATATCCTCAACAAAGCATCCATGAGGATTAAATCTGACCTGCAAGCCCTGTTCAACCATTTGACCAACTGAAACCAGATTCTTGGTGATATTCGGGACATGAAATACATCGGACATGTATTTCTTTTTCCCACCCTGCATAGACAAGGGAATTTTTCCAATCTGCACGATAGGATGTGCAGTATCATCACCAGTCTCCACAAATCCTGGTTTTTCCATTTTCCTTGCATCCTCCATCCATTCTGCATGACCTGTCATGTGGTTTGATGCACCTGAGTCAACATACCATACATCATTGCTTTCTTCTGCACTTGTCATAGAATTGTTCATGTGCTGCACCATGAACAAATGCTCATTTCTGTCATCACCCTGTCTACTAGAAGATGCATAATTCCCTTGTTGCAGTTTTCCATTCATGATGTCATTCTGCTTTTTATAGCAGTCTTTAGCCATATGACCCATTTTACCACAGTAGTAGCATTCAACATTACTGTTTGCATTTTGGCCTCTTTGCCATCCACCACGACCTCTTTGGCTCCCCCTGCCTCTAGAGTTACCACATCCTCCTCCATAGGACTGGTTTTCTTGAGTTTGCTGCATATTCTGATTTCTGCCACGGCCTCCAAATCGGCCTCCTCTACCTCTGCCTCTACCTCTTCCAGCATTTGAGTAGAAGACAGCTTCTTTTGAAGTTCCTCCTGAAGAAGATGCACCACCATTTCTCTGTTCCTCAGAAATTAGAAGAGCAATCAACTCCTCAAAATCAGGAAATCTTTCACGAACTGAAATGGATGTCCGAAACTGTGCATAATCCTTTCCTAGACCATTCAAGGTCACGGAAACTAAATCATCATCTTCCACTGGCGACCCAATGGAAGCAAGTGCATCTGCAATCTTCTTCACCTTCATGTGGTAGTCGTTGATGCTCATACTTTCTCTTTGCACATTATGCAACTCTTGCTTGAGCTGCATTTTCCTGGCTTGCGTATTTGTGCTATACATTTTTGACAAAGTATCCCATGCCTCCTTTGGCGTACTTGCATCCTGAATATGCACAATCATAGAGTCTGAAATACTGATAGACAGCCAATACATAACTTTCCTGGCTCTCTCATGCCATGTTTTAAATGCCTGCATTTGTTGTTGATTGGGAACATCAGGAAGAACTGGTTCTTCTTCATTTCCTGCAACAAATTCCCAATATCCTTTTCCCATAAGGAAATTCGTCATTCTAAACTTCCATGCCTGGAAGTTGTTCTTGTCAAGCTTTTCAGTGACAATCTGTGAAAGAGAATCAGACGCCATTACAGAATACTGCAAGAAATTCTGTCACTGCAAAAAACACAGCTTCACCCTCACAAGGGCAAATCTGCAAAACTGACGAAAGTGGTATTTGACCACACAGTCACTTCCTAGTGACGATTTTGCATAAACAGGAACCAAGGATGATTCTGAAACTCCCAATGTCTCTGCGCACAAGCATACGATGCAGTTTCTACAGTAACTTTTCACCGACCTGTAGAACAGTGGTCGCACAGCATAAAACTGAGCCTTTTCTTGAGTGCGTGCAGAAAACTTCTGTCTGCAAAACAGGCCCCGAAATGGCCTCAAATCAAAAAAACAAGGTCGCCGAGGGCTAAAGCCCTCACCCGCAGCATATACTGCCCTCTTGCTTCACCGCGAAGGGCGTCTCAACCTGAGACAATGCACTCCTGCAATTTCCGACTGTGCTACCTGCAGAGATCTGCTCCCAAAACAGGAAATGAAAGCAACACTGCTCCTCTTACCAGACCACCGCGAGCTTGGCTTGCTTTCTTGAGCTCCTTACCACGAACAAGGCTCTGATACCATGTCAAGATTGTGGGAGAGAAGGAAGGAGTCTTGCTTGAAGCTTTCTTGCTTGCACAATGGGGGAAGACACACAAGGGTGGAGGCTGAAAACAGTTTTCCTCTTCTTAGTTGTGTAAGCCAAAAGAACTCAAGTACAAAGAAATAGAAGAACCCTATATATGGGTCTCAAACCAAACTCAACTAACTAAGGTGGCATACTAACTGAGCCACGAACTAGAGTAGATAAGGATAGCTATCATGTAGCTATTATTCATGGGCGGTGTACCAACCGCGTCTGCAACTGACAAGTCGGTGACATAAATATACAACGGTCACCCTGGCGTATCACGAGTGGAGCTCGATATCTCAACAGATCCACGTAGAACTTGAAATGCATTGACAATAAATAGTGTCAAAACTTCTCCAGTGCAAACACCATTGCCAAGCACTCAAGCTCTGTCACTGTGTAGTTCCATTCCCGATCAGTGACCTTTCAACTTGCATAATATATCGGTTGATATAATTTAGAGGGGCCCTTTTGACATAGGACAGCATCTAGCCCTTCAACTGATGCATCTGTGTACACATGGAACTCCTTCGTCCAATCAAGAGGTTGTAAAATAGGTGCTTGGATAAGGCACTATTTTAGGATATTAAAGGCCTCTTCACAGTCATCAGTCCAAAGGAAATCTGCATCTTTTCTTAGGAGCTTGTGCAGAGGAGCTGCCTTGGTTGCAAAATGTGCAATAAATCTTCTGTAGTAGCCCACATGGCCAAGAAATCCTCTCAATTGCTTGAGGTTTGTTAGTGCTGTTAAGGTGGCAATCTTTTCAATCTTCACCGGGTCTGTTGCAATCCCTTGTGCCGAGACAATATGGCCCAAAAGAACTCCTGAGGAGACGCCAAAGACACATTTGTCGGGGTTGAGAGAAATCCCATACTCTCGACATCTGTCAAAACATTGCTCTAGGTGTCCCCACTGCTCACGGATCAAACTATAGACACAAAAGTCATCAAGATACACCTCAATGAAATTATGCAAATGATTCTGGAAGGCAGCCATCATTACTCGTTGAAAAGTGACAGGAGCATTACAGAGCCCAAATGGCATCACTCTGTAGGCATAGGACCCCCATTCTGTGGTGAAGGTTGTTTTGGATTGGTCCTCTTCTGCGATTTGAACTTGGTTATATCCGATGAATCCATCCAAGAGGGAATAGAGCTCATGGCCTACCCACTGTGTCCAACAGTTGGTCTATAAAAGGGATAGGGAAATGATCCTTCTTCATCTTCGAATTGAGCTTTCGAAAGTTGACACATATTCGAAGTTTCCCATTCTTCTTGGGTACTACCACAATGGGTGAAACCCATTCCTGTTAGCCATGGGATAAATGAACTCTGCTTCAAGAAGTTTCAATAATTCAGACTTCACCAGAGCAGAATAATTAGGATTCATATGTCTTTGTCTTTGCCTTACAGGTTTGGCATTAGGCTCTAGGTCAATGTGATGTTGACATACTATGGGATCAATCCCCTTTAGATCTTTATATGACCAAGCAGACACGTCTAAGTTCTCCTTTAATAAGTCTTGCAGGACCATTAGTTCTTCTTCTGGAAGATTAAGACTCACTTTCAGGTGACGTTCAGTACCATCAATATCCATGAACATCACTTGTTTTTCACCTTCTACCTCACGGATAAACGTCCCATGGATTCCTTCTGGATAGAGGACTGACTCTTTCAAGGGAGTAGTGTCCTCGCCTGATATTCCACTAGAACCAGTGTCCTCCTTCTGAACAGATGACTCATTTGTCTATTGAGGTTGCTGGAAGGGTATCAGAGCTTTGTTTGCTTCTGTGTAAGGGGTGATTTCTTCTAGACTTAGGTATTCATCTTTAGAGGATGCGTCCAGGAATGTCACATAGCACGGACCTTCTAGAGTCCATGGCTCTGAGGGCTTTGGCTTTTGTTGGCAAGGGGCATCACCATCGTCTTTTCTCTAGACTGAACAGTTAGGGCGACAAGAGCCACTGGTGAACTTAATTTTTATGCCTTTAATCCATTGCTTATACAGATTCTGCATACTTTGTGGTCCATTGATCAACCCAAATGGAACCATGGTCATTCCATCCAGCACTCTAAGATCTTCGGCCTTTGAGGTCTCCATAGGGACATCAACAAGATCATCCTCTATCAGAGTAAATTCTTCATTTGCACTCTCATAACCTTCTTCATTTTCTTCCTCATCATTTTCATTCTCTTTCTTTTGAGGCTCGGTCTCTGCTTCTGTAGAGGCTCTGTAGAAAAAGAACAGATCTTCTACCTTTGCATCTACTTCTGCTTCTGTTTCTGCTCTGTCTTTGTTCTGCATCTGCTCTGTCTCTGTATTTGTTACTACTATGTATCTGTTCTATCTCTGTTCTGTCTCTGTTTTGCCTCTGCTCTGTATATATTATGTCTCTATTCTCTCTATGCTCTGTATCTGTTCTGTCTCTGCTCTGTCTCTATATCTGTTACTGCTCTGTATCTATTCTGTCTCTGTTTTGTCTCTGTTCTGTCTCTGTTCTGTCTCTGCTATGTCTCTGCTCTATATCTGTTCTGCATCTATTCTGTCTCTGCGATTATCATGTAACAGGGAGAACAGTACATCCATGCTTCTATTTCACTGTCAGAGGTGATTTCAGAAGTCAATTCAAGTTGAGGCAGGAGGTATTCTCCCATGGATAAGGACTTTACTTCCTTAGGTAGTTGGCTTACAGTGCCCACTATTAGGGATTGTGCCTCTGTTTTCTTGGGAAAAATATGTCTAACAACCTCTTCATCTCCTGATGTACCATCTATTATCTCGTTGGAGGAGTCAGTTATGACTTCAATGGATGTGGATCCATTGCCTTTTTGAGATCCATACAACTTTAACACCACTTTGTTGGGTCCTCTGTCTAGGGTTAGGGTTCCTTTGAACCAGTCCGTCATGGCTCTTGCTTCAAAAAGCCAAGGTCTTTCCAACAACAGAGGGTATGAGGTCCCATAAGAATTTGGTTTGACCACCAAATATGTCAGTCAATAGTCTCTTCCTACAAGGGTTGTTTTTACGTATGGGAGGATGTCTAACGGTTTGATTCTGCTTTGGTCTGCCAATCTGATAAGCCACTGTGTAGGTTGAATTCCTTGCAACCCTATATCCTTCATTGTCACATCTATCATTATGTTTACTGATGAACCTCCATCAATCAATGTATCTGAGATAAAGCATCCTTCAATCCATACACTAATCTCTGGGGTTTTAGGATCTAGGAAGGCGTTAGCCACATCTATTTCCTTTACAGGCTCTGGGGCTCTGTTGGACTTTATTGTTGTTGGGGAAGCAATTCTTAGTCCACGTCTTCTTATCAAGATGCTTTTGAATTTCTTTCGGTAGCTGGGAGACAGCATCAACAACTGCTGGAATGTTAAGTTAGGTTTAAAAGTGTCTAGGTCTTTTACCAAGTCATAATCTTTAATAGGATCCACAGGCTTCTCCAACCGGCTAGGGAATGGGGCTACACCCATTTTCATCTTTCCTTTTTCTTCTAGCAATGGCAGCATTGGCATTTCCTCTGTTTCTGGAGGTGCTTCTGTATCATCTATCTCCTGGACCTCTAATTCTATTTCTGGGACTGTCTCTGTAGCTCTCTGTGGCACTGCAGTGCTCTGTACTGCACTGTTTTGTTATGTACTGCTTTGTCCCTCTGTTGGTAGGTTGAACTTCACAGTCTTGGCAGGAGAATTATTTTCGTTCTGAACAACTGATTCCTTCTTCTTGGCACGCGTGACAGTGGTAACTTCCAACTCTACCAAATTGAAGGCATGCTTTTGTGTCTTCTGTTGGCTATCAGTGCCATTGGCCTTTACACAGGGGGGCTGGGCTTGGACAGTCCTTTACAGTGTGGCCTTCTCCTTTGCATCGACTGCATAAGGGCTTGTAATCCACAGATAGTCTAGGGTTTGGACAATTTGGGGAGATATGACCCTTTTTTCCACACCTATAACATTCCACTTCTGATCTCTGACCACCGCCAGACTGTAGTCCTCTGTAACTTTGAGAGGGAAACCTCCTTGGACCGAAATTAGTACCAAATTTCCTAGTCTTTGGTCCAATGTCATGTGTTGTCATTTTGGATTCCAGCAAGTTAAATCTTGCATTTTCATCCTTCTGCCTTCGTTCATGCATCTCTTTCAGAGAGCAAATATCCTCTGTATGGTTCTTCCTCAAATAGTACGAACAAAAGGCTCCAAGAATGGTTGGTTTTTAAGTACATTTAGTGGCTAAATGTCCGTCTTGATGACACTTTTCGCACCATGTATTAGAGTGCATCACATCTCTTCCAGCTCCCATAGGGGTGGATATATTGGCGGTATTTACCTCCAGTGTCTGTAGCTACTCTGTAATCACATCCATAAGGTCTTTCTTGATACTTGCAACTAAGTTAGATAATTAGTCCTTCAAATTTTCACCTCCTGAAGTACTTGTAGTAGGGTTTTGGGAAGCTTTTGTAATTACTACATACACTAGTTGGGTTGATCCATAAGTCCTCTGTTCTAGTTCTGATTCAGAGCTCCTGCTGAGACTTGGGGTTATTGATTCCAGTTAGTAGGGTTCCACTGTTGTTGAGTCACCATTGGAGGAATTGTTTGAGGTCACTGTTGTTGTGGTTGAATCATCATTTGAGGCACTCTTTAATGAACGAACGGTTATAAACATCAGAAACAAGTGAACCTGTTGTCTGAGGCGACCATAGTGGATTGGGTGCATTATACAGCGGCATTGTTTGCATCTGGGGATAGGGGTAGGGAACTGTCCTTGGAACTGCATTTGGTGGGTATACCATTCCTGGCATGGGAGGAGGTAAGACTCCTCTTACTGGAGTCATTGACAACCTTGCTTCAACTTCATCATACAATCTTGCACATTCCACTGTAGCTTGCAGATTAACTGGTCTTCTCAATTCCACGAACTTGTGAACTTCTGGTCGTAGACCTCTGAGAAACACTCCTTTATGAATGTCTTCATCCAAATGATGGTTAGTCCATCTCTTCATGATGGATTTCATTCGCAAGACATAAGCTTCTACTCTTTCTCCAAAGGACTAACTTAGGTTCATGAACTCCTCTTGTATCTGCTCTTCAAAACCTTCACGCCTGAATTTAGTAAGGAAGGCCAACTTCAGGTCGTCCCAAGTGCCAAAAGTTCCTGCTGCTTGTCTCTCATACCACTGAAATGCCATGCCTTTGAAAGTGGCGGGGAATATCGCTAACCAATGCTCAGGGGTTCTGGCATTGTTAGCCACACATGATGAAGATCAGGGTCTTCATTGTACTCTCCCTTAAAAACTGGCAATGGAACTACATTTGCTAGCCTGTCATCAATATTTCCAGGATGAATCTGACCAGGAAGGGGACCTTGAGTTGCCATGGGGACTTCTGTAAAGAGTGCTTTTAGGGCGTCAAAGGAGACTTCTGCTGCAAGCTTGTTCTTAGCTTTGATTTTTGCCTTCTCTCTTCTCACATACCTCTGGACTTGTTCTAACACTTGCCTCTTGATTGCGTCATTCATCAGGCGCTTGGCTCCAACCAGTTGGTCTGTACTCAACAAGATAGTATCAGAGAGGGGAAGATATTATCAAGATAGTATCACGTACCTCTGGACTTGTTCTAACACTTGCCTCTTGATTGCGTCATTCATCAGGCGCTTGACTCCAACTACAGAGGGGAAGATATTCCGTTCTGAAAGTATTAAAACTCATTCTTCTTAGGATCATTATTGTGCCATTATAATAATGCCAACTTCTGAGGGTTTCAACAGTGTATATTGTGAAAAACACTCTGTCTACCAAGTTCCAGTGAGTTGCTAATTGGACAAACAGAAGATTGTCAGTGCACCAAGCATCCCACGTATCTTGCTGTTGAGCATCCACGAACAAATTTCAACTCTTTTCCTTCTTGTTTTCGTGAACCTCCATAGACCACGACTCCTGAAGCTTCTTCACAATCTCCCACTTGATGATGTCTGGAATGAATGCCAAATCTTCCATGGATGGTCATTCTCTTTGCTTCTACTCTTCAGTTTGTTTCCAAACAATTTGCCACCAAAATGCAAGTTTCTGCTGCTTCAACAGGAAGAGGAAACGGTCCACCACATAGAGCATACATCATAATGGTAATATATTTCCGCCATTGTGGGATAAACTTCTTGTGGACAGTGGCTTTGATAATGAGAATTTCCAACTCTTCAGTGGAAGAAGAAACTTTGCAAACATCCATTGAATTCATCTCTTCTTGGCAATGCCATTTCCTGTATTTTCAGCCTCTTCTTATGCTTGTTGATAGCAAGATTCCCTGGCTGCGCACAAAAAACATGGAGCCCTAAGAGGAACACCAAGGAAAAGGGGATTCTACTGCAATAAAATCTATCTTGTAACATCAACAAGCTTTTATTTCATTCTTTTGATGACCAAAACAAAGAAAACAGCAAATCTTCATGCAGCATCATAGTAGATATCTCCCACGGATTTGATAGAATCAACCATAATCTTCAATATCTTCATAGAATCCATCAATAGAATAAGGAACATAGAAGAATACACCATTTTTGAATGGAAATCAATCGCATAGCATTCATCTTCAATGTCTTCACAGTTCTCTCTCTCAATCTCTCATATAGAGTTACACTGTTTTGACAGAATTGACTCTCTGGCTCTCTCTCTCTCTCTCTCTCTCTCTCTCTCTCTCTCTCTCTCTCTCTCTCTCTCTCTCTCTCTCTCTCTCTCAATAGTACATCACCTCTTCACTACAATACTCTAATAATGACTCTCAATAATCCTTCTTGGGTTGTGGATGCATCTCCCAAGAGGTATGTCTGATGTGAAAAGGCACCAGAGCCACTACAGTGTCTCTTCATAGCTCGCTACTGTCACTGTCACTTAGTCTTCTCTTCAGTCTTCAACAACTGCTTCTTCCATTTGTTTTAGCTCTTTTAAACTTAGATTCATCATTTCCAAAAGTTAGAAAAATTTTCCAAAATCACACATACATTCTACAGAACACTTACAGAAGACCTACAGAACACTACAATACAGTACCAAAGCAGATACAAAACAGTTATAAAACAGAGACAAAGACTCTATAGAAGGTTTACAAAGGGTTATAGAAGGTCATCAAAACCTCATAACTCATACTAAAACCATTCCAAACTATCAAAAACTATTCAATAAACTTTCAAAAGTTTTCAATCTTCATCAATCATCAATCCATGTTTCATATAGAAGAAAATCAAAACAAAACAGAAGCTATACAGAAGGTATACATAACCAATCAGAACCTATTAGAACATCACAGAGCTTCATATCTCTACTAAAAATCATCATAAACTTCCAAAACATAATCAATATGTTGAGATGACAAGCTCAACACATGCGGACATTAATGATGGATCGCCTGGTTAGATGGGTCCATATGTCTACACTTAGCACGTTGGTGGTCATTATGACTCTCACCTGGCCACTGACTCATTACTTATTATATTCAGGTTGTTACACCTATTTACAGCTGGCATAGTTATAGCTCCAGTCGACTAGTGCAGTCGGTTATGCATTGTTTGACTTAGTAGGCCACTTTCCTTTATGTTGTATCTTATCTATACTTTGTGTATATTGTAAAGTGTGTGTAAGAAGAAGAAGAAACCAGCAAGAAAACGTTTTGGCCTCCATCTCTCTTCTTGTCTCTTGAGTGAGCTTCTCCTTGTGCATTCTATGTGTGTTCGATGCAGCATCTTGAGCAAATCCCCCCACCATGTGATTCTTGACATGGTATCAAAGCAGCGCCACTGAGAGAGGCTAATTTTGAAGGTTGAAGTGAGGGAAAAGAAGCAAGGTTCAAGCAAGCAAGCAACGGGTAAGAAGCTCTCCCATTCTTCCACTCTCTCTCTTGGATAGTGCTTGTGGAGGCACCGAAAGCAGGGCAGAGAAAAAATCTCAGATTGCAGTGAGATTTGGTGTGTGCGCAGAGTGTTGTGTATTCTGTGAATTGGCCCTTTAGGGCTTGTCCAGTGCTATTTTGGCCATCCGAGGTCATTTCAGGCTCCGTTTTAGAGCCGCAAGATTGCGGACAACAATTTTAGGGTACACTGTGACTTCAGTTGTATTGACCGAAAGTGGGTGCACAGGTTACAGATTTCAGATCTGTAAGTTCAAAGGTGTTTACCAACGAATAAACAAAAGGTTTATTTGCAAACTGGTTGCAGATTGTATGTATTGTTGAGCAGATAATGAAAAAGGATGTCTGATGTATTGCTGTGCACTACATGTCGAGGGTTGCAGAAGATTTGCTTGTTGTTTGGTATTAGTTTTGTGATAATGGCAGAGAACAGTGAAACCCTATCATTGAGAAGCTCAACAAGAACAACTACTCTTCATGGAAGTTTCGTGTCACGAACTTCCTTATTGGAAAAGGCCTCTACAAGTTTGTTTCAGGTGAAGAAAAGGAGCCGGAGGTGAGTAAACATCCTACTGCAGAAGAGACAAAGGCATGGAAGGAATGGAATGCAAAAGACAAAAAGGTCATGTATTGGCTGTCTGCAGTAATCGACAATAATATGTTGGGACATATTAGAAATGCAGAGAATTCATATGCAGCTTAGACCATACTTGAAAGTATGTTTTTCGTAAATACAAAGGCACGAAAGATTCAACTCAAGCAAGAGTTGAATACATTGAAGAAAGGGAAGATGTCTATCAATGAGTATGCACTGAAGGTAAGGAGGATTGCAGATGCCTTGGCAGCGTTTGATGCAATCTAGTCATCCTCATAGTTGTAGCTTGATGTTGTTGCATTCCGCCTTGACTAGATGTAGTCTAAATGCAACCTATACATGTCTTTGTGGTATGGCCTTTTTGCCCTTGTTGGCTAGATTGGCCCATTGAGGTTCTAGAGTCTCTATTTGTCTTTGTTCGGGTATGGGCTTTTGGTTGTTGTTTTTCAAGTGAGCATCTATGCTTGTGTAGAGCCATTACTACACTAGGATCTAATTTGAAGGACCTGCCATAGCACGTGTTTTCTCTCCAACCTAGTTGAGGGAGATACGGAGGGGCAAAGCCCCCTCTATGAGGGTTCGAGGGGGGCAGTCCTCCCCGGCCCACAAGGCCATTACACTAAATACCATGTGCGATTGGAAGGATCGTCGTTCGTAGCCAAGTTTTGAACTACTTGCTCTAGATCTCAGCCTAGTGATAGATCTATGATGTGCTTTTGGCTCTATATGGTCTCTAGGTTGGTTTTAGAATCTACATGTTTAAAACTTTGAAAAAAAATCCAAATTTGGCCCAACAAGTCCGAATTGCAAGGGTCGAATGTCTAATTCGGCCCGTTCAAATGGCCAAGGGTCAAATGAGAAAAAGGCCAAATGCAACTGGTCCAAAAATCAAATTCGGCCAGTTCGAATGTGATTGTTTGAGGGCCAAATGGCCGAACGGTTGAGGACCGAGTCCAGTGGGCTGAGGTCCAAATGGTAAATTCAGCCGGGCCGAATGTCAACTTATCCGAGTGGGGTTGGGCCAAGTCGATAGTGCAGAGGGCCAAATTTTCAAGTGTCCAAGTAAGATGGGCTGCATGAGGGCCGAGGGCCGAATCAAGTGGGCCAAGTGGTGGGCATCTAAACGATAGCGGGTCGAATGGCTAAATACAAGAGGACTGAGGGCCAATTTTGGGACTCGGTCCGAAATTGCCGTTACTCGAATGGGCCAAACGCGATGCGATTTTCACCAACATAACAATAAATCACTCAAATCACACGATTTAGGTCACAGCCTATCACACGCACCTCTAGATCAAAGCTATGGGTAGAGGGGAGGAGTTATATATACCTAGAATAGCAAATAAACTCCAAAATGCAAATCGACAAATGCATAAAACCCTCTTGCCCTGTTATGACAGCAGAAACCCTAATGCTTATTTTTCTTCTTTTTTCATTGTTTTTTCCTACCCTAATGCATCCAAATCACAAAGCAAATACATAAACTAATCCACATGCTTTTCTAAGTTTTTTTTAAAAACTTACTAAGGAGATCAAGTACCTCTTCAAACTCCCTCGCTTCCTACCTATCTACCTCAAGCACCGGTTCGGGGATGAAACCCTTACTTTGATGCTCGATTTGAAGCGTACAAGTGCTCAAGCTTGAATCCGTTGGTCCTAGAAATGGAACCAAAATGTAGAGACAACAATTGCTAAGACCCACAGACTGCTTATTGTTCAAGCGTTCCAAGCCAAGCACTAATGGCTACCTCTCACATAGCCGACACGCTATCCATCTCTACGAATTTAGTGAGCTTACCTCCATGCCCAATCGAGTTGCCTCCTCTCCCAAGCACTCTGATAGCTCCACGATCCAAGTGCAAGCTTCAACCATCCTCAAGCTCCACGCTCCAAGCTCCATCACTGTGAGCAAGAGAAGAGAAGAGAAGAAGAGAGAAGAAGGTGGAGAGCTTCTCCACCACAGTCCCTCACCCTTACACACTCACTTCCTCACACTCCCTCTCACAAGCATAAGCTCAAGAAAGCAAGAAAGCAAGAAGAAGAAGAAGAAGGAGAAGAAGAAGAAGAGAGTTGCCACACACAAGAATAAGCTTCTCATTCACTTTTCAACTTTATATACAAAACCCTAAATCCCTTTTGGACGGTCATCCCCTTATCCCTTTTTTTACATGGCCCACCATGGTTTAGGCTCTTTTTGTTAAAATACTAAGGATGCATGCTATGGAGGATCACTAATGAGCATATAGACAATCATAATGAGACAAAAGCATTGACAAGGAAGAACAACTAATATTATCCAAGCATAATACAAGTACAACTAATTGATAATGACTGATTGAATGAGTGTGGGGATGAGTGCCTTTTATAGGCTTACAGTAGGTGATATTGGTAGGTGGAGATAGGTGGAAAGGGACCATGGTATTCAACAACCGTGGTTTTAATAAATCATGCATACATAACCTAGTCTAAAGCTTTATTTGCAATCTATTTCTTTGCCTTGTTTGTCCCATACAAAGAGGCTATGGTGGATGTGATTGCACATTTATCAACACTTTTTCCCATTGTCCTCCTATCTTCCTAGCTTCCTTCCTATTGCCCATCTACCTTTACAATTTGCACAGGTGAGACCTGACACTCTTAAAATAAATCATGGTGCGGCTTGCGCTCTTTTACAAAAGCATTGACTTGTGCTTGTTCTTGTGCGCCTTTCTCCTTAATTTAGGACTTTTCTGCACTTCTTGTGTTTCCATATTTTTCTTAGTGCGCATTCGTCTTCCGTTTCTCTTTTGCCTTAGCCTTGTCTTCTACTTTAGAATTTTCAGATTCTCCACCTTGTTCGTCTAAGGGTTAACACTCATCCCAAGGAGGAATGTACCTATTGCAGCCGGTTAGAAGATTTCATGGGCATGCAATGGATGGAATGCCTGACCCAATCCACCACTTGGAAGGCACAACTCAGTCTATACCTTCAATACTAGAGGAAATAGTCAACCTTTTGGGCCTTCCTCCAATCTTAGAGCTTGAGATGGAGGCAATGATCAATGCATTGATGCCCATGGATATCATCTTACCTACTAAGAGAGGAAGCATCCATACCATCATATAATGGGTGCCAAATGTCTCATTTGAAGACACTGCTTGTGCTCCTAAAAGTGTGCAGGCAAAATATGGATGGAGAGATGTAAGTGTGACCTAGTTGTTCAGGTATATTCTATGTATGCTCCGTTGATTTTTTTGACTCCATATTATAAAAAAAACTTGTGATTTTTCAAGGTATTTTATGATTCTTTTTTAGGTTGCTAAAGTATCATATATTACCACTTAGAAATACCATGCTTGAGTCTCATAATTGCATGGACTACAACAGCATCCATGCATGTGTCAATAATTGTGTGTTGTTTTGAGGAGGCTATGAGACTATGGAGACGTATCCAAAGTGTGGTGCTCACAAGTATCAATAGGACTTGCAAGGGCAAACCATCCCTCAGAAAGTTCTTAAAACTTTCTACTTATCCCGCATATACGTCACATGTTTCGTACATTGGGCATTGCGAACTTAACAACATGGCATGTATAGAATAGATCCACTAATGGGGTCCAATAAATATCAATGGATTTACACGCATGGAACCACATTGAATCTACATTTCTAGGCTTTGCATGAGAGCCAAGGAATTTGCGGCTCGGTCTTGCTATGGATGGTGTGAACCCATTTGGTCTCCACTCAACTTCTTAGAGTGTGTAGCTTGTAGTCCTTGTTAACTATAACATCCCACCATGGCTTTCTACGAAGAAAGGGCACCTGATCCTTAGCTTGTTCAAATTTGGGTTGACTAAATAGGGGTATTGGGATAGGTTTTATTACCTCAGGTTATCATTACATGTCCATTGTGTGGGCCACAATTAGACTCTTGAAGATCACGAACCATGAAGAAGATGGTATATCAAGAACACGTCGCTTTCTTACTGAAGGGCCATGAACTGAGGGAAGGTTTTCTTGGATGACCTCCAACACAAATGAATGCCCAAAGCTGGTATAAGTTGAAAATGGTCCACACAGAGTCACATCCAAACAAAATGTGACGGTTCTTAGTTTTCTATGAGTTGCCATATTGGACCCGCTTACAGATCAAAACCGCTTCCATGCATATTTTCAAGAATGTGTGCAGCTTATTATGGGACTACATCACAAGAAAGAGAGACACTACAGGGGCATGAATGGATTTGAAGGAGGTAAGCAAGATGGAGGCACTTTGGCCATAGTCGAGTGCTAATGGTTTCTTGCAACTACCTTGTGCTCCTTGGGTTTTCTCCACTAAAGAAAAGCACATTGTGAAGCAAATTATCAAGTCTATTCTCACCTCAACGGGTATGATGCATTCCCTCAAATCTTCTTTTTCTAAAGATGACCAATTGTCAAGGCTAAAATCCCATGATTGGCATAAGATATGTCAGGTTTGTATTGGCCTCGATTGTAAGTGGTTTGTGTATTTTGCTATTTAGTGTCTAATCACAGTGTTCATAATGCTTCTTCATTTGTGGCAGTTTGTACTACCAATTGCGATTGTGAGATGCCTCACTCTAGAAATATGAGAGGTGATTTATAGGTTGTCTAATTTAATGCAATGGATCTCACAAAAGGAGATTAAGATATCCTCTATTGAATCTGCAAGGCAGAAAGCAATGGAGACGATCTATCTCTTTGAGAAGTACCTGCTCTCTAGCATGCTCATGATACAAACCCACCTCATGGTATATCTTGAAGATGAAGTGGAGATTGTAAGACCCGTCCATACATGATGGATGTACTTCTTGGATCGCTTCATGAAAACCCTGAAAGGCTTTATGCGTCAACGAGCTCAGCTAGAAGGTAGCATGGCTGAAGGTTTCCAAGAGGCGTTAGTGCATATTTTACAATGGGTTACCAATTGTGGATTTAGACAATAGTATGCTATGGTCACTTAAGGATGATGATAGATTGATCAGAGATGTGGTGGTTGAAAATGGGTAAAAAGTAGGATGGGTGCTACAATGGAGGAGAAAGTGAATCGTTTTTGTATGTTGCATCAGGCATCCATGAAGACGTGGCTTGCTAGGTATGAGCAAGTCAGGAAAGATCGAAAAGAAGCGCAATCAAAATTTTGACACAATACACGCCATCGACCGATTTGATATCTTGAGTGCATGGAGGATATGTCATTGTTTATGTCTATGCGATGGTTACATGGAGCTTTGATCATAGCTTCTCGTGAAGGGGTGAAGGTCTCTATTGAGGAGTGGGAATTCTCAAGGGGATGTAGTGAGAAGGTGACTACGTGTTTTATATGCTATTGTATCTAGATTTTATATGTGACAACTAATCTAATTGTTTCAATGTAAATTACAAAATATATAGTGTGGCATGGTCATGCAGGCAACATTTTCGCGTTAAGCACATTGACAAAATGCACTTCCCACAACGGATTATGGTGTCACGGCAAAGTTTGAGTAAGAGAGTCGACGGTGAGACACGGATCCAAACACCGTTATAGATGAGATGGAATATTTTGCAAACTTGCAAAATGTTATCTCAATGGATTACCATAGCTTCTCCATGATCATATTCAATGTACAATGGTTTAAAGTGGTATTGGAAGGAGCCAAGGCAATTGTTTGGCAAGGTCAATTTGGATTTCTCAAAATAAATTTTGAGAAAACATGGACAGATCTACGTGACACATTTGTCATATTGTAAACAGGTGCATGATTTTTTTTTAAAACTTTTTTCACAGCACAGAACAGTCACAAATGTCGATCTCTCTTAAATGTGATTTTGAATGGGTAATTTTCTATCCAAACCCTCAATAACCTCGATGGTGAAATGTTGTGTCTTCAACTCCTCAAAGTGTGAGAGTGTATGATGAAAGCAATATTCCCAGTGTAGATGAGGAGAGTATGCAAGTGAAGAGGTCAATATTACAAGGAGTAGAGGTCGAATATGGCTTGGAGCGTGTAGAGGAGGCAGATTTGGGTAATGATGACGGAAAGACAAGAGACTGGGAATTCTTTGAGAACAAAGTGGACTCTTTCTTTTGTGGTGACCTATCTATAGACCTTCTAGTGTACGCATAGTTGTGCCAAGAGATTGACATGGAACGATAGGCTACGTTACACTTATAGCATTCACCTACTCAATTCACTGATGCATTGCTTATAATGCTAAGTCTCTAGAATATGCATTTTAAGTAACATCATTTTTTTCAGAGTTATATTACCATGCTTTACTTGAATCTTTATATTGATTATCCTAACATCATTTTTTATCTATGCAAGTTACTTTTGAAAATATTTAGAGAGCAGGATGAGTCGATGGATAAGCGAGGAGGAGTTGTAGAAGATATTCACACATATGTCTCCATATCAAATGGCTCGATTCACAGATATGGCAAAATAGGAGCTATCTCAAACACCATTGGGCCATTCCATTAGATCTACTTTGACACTCTCTAATGCTTTGGTTTCTATATAGACGAGGTCGACACTCCGGTCTGGGCCCAGATAGAGAGAGTGGTTTTGGGGGGGGGGGGGGGGGGGGGTGCTGCAGAGATGTGGACATTGTGAGCCCATAGTTAGCTCGAGATAGGGATGCTACTCCTTGCTCTCATATAGGTTCAAGAGAGGGTGGCTCAAGTGGGTGTTGTGGAGGCACTGATGCAATGTCTCTGCTCGTCGTTCTGGTGGAGGTGTGTCACCTATAGGATTTATCACACATGTGGGGACATCTACTCCAATGACTCCATCTTTTGCCCACATGTGGCACCCCTATGGGTGCTACTCCGAGAGATACTACCCTCGTGGGTACTCCAAATGTATAGGGGTCTCTTGGTTATGCCCAAGAGCACCGTAGTAGGTGGAAGAGGACACACCTTAGACATACCCTAGAGGGGTATGGATACCTCATAGATAACAATACAGGAGCTGTGATCATGAATGATGAGGGGAGGAGGGTGATGTCTCGCATGAGAGGGTTGTGCCAACAAGTCTTTTGGCACAACGTCTTAGACCATTAGAAGAACATACATGAGGGGAGTAAGGACTATATAGTAGCATCCTTGCACGAGGAGTTTCTGATACCTACTGCGGTAGAGAGGTTTTCCACTAGGTGGATGATGGAGTTGTATGCGTGTGTACATATCACATAGATGATCGGACACATGCAAGGCACTCAAGAGTGGCACCTCAAAGATCAAATGGCTAGACGTAGATGACTAGTGGAGACTTAGGAAGGAGGCTACAGATTCTATAGGACATTGGCGACAACAGTGAGAGGCAGCAAGGGTCCAATTGGAGGCAAGGGTTGTGCATCATCTAGGGAGTGGCGGCCATAGGACTTATCTGGAGGACTTTGTAAGTTTTTCTTTTGTTCTTCTCATTTTATTTACAATATCACTTGTACTGACAATAGTGTTTCTAGTAGTTGTATTCTGTTTTCTTTACAACACTAAATTACAAACTGCAATCCTACTAGGCTGAAGACTTGATATGCAGAGAGACATGGTCTCATTGCATTGATCGATAGATTGTATGTACGCGGCGGGCTAGTAAGTCAATCATCTTTCTTGTTTGTAGCTACTATTTTTTTTAAATGCATTATGTATGGTGGACTAATGTATAGTTGTTTATTTTGCAGAGTCCGTTCAATGCTCCTTTGCATTGGGACAAGCTTTCGAATAGCAAGGATCTATAGCTCACGCTTGGATTCGTGGAGCGCACATCCTCTTCTTTTTTGGTCATGTGATCTATATTGACATATTCTATGCACTATGTACTTATCAACCTTTGTATCTTGCCACAATTCCATAAGTTTTCATCAGCGATCTTGTACTTATTCTATATATCAGTCTTGTGGGTTCAAGTACATTTTGTGCTCATCTTGACGTCCACTACGCACCTAGCATAATTTTTTTTCATATGTAACCGTCACTATTAGCATCGCAAATTTACTGCACATTTCATTATTGGCTTCACAATTTGCGTCACAAAACCAACAAAAATTGTGACGCATATAGCGATGCAAATACCAACGCATATAGTGACAATTTTATGGAGACACTGATACCAACACATTTAGCAACGACATGGAGAATTTTTTTAATGAACATTTGTGTCACTTTGAACGTCGGTATAAGGCCTGTATCTTGTAGTGACTTTTGCCAATATATACATAGGCTACAAATGAATCTACCAAAGCATCACATCCTATCAGACCCCATATATTCAAACTAACACATGACAATTCATCCTTACCTTTCTTTCCCTTCTCGACACAATCCACAGCATCAAACCAAACTCACGGCAGCCTTGCATGTACTAAGAAAACAAATATATTCCTCAATTCATAAACTATATGTAATAGAATCTATGGCAGCAAATGCAAATCTTGCTGTTAATATCAAAATTTGTTTCAAGAGACAATCATGTCTCTCTTGTATATATTTTTCCATATTTCCAAATGACTAAATTTTTGGCCTTTGCATCACAATAAGCCACACAATCACACTTTTTATGCTAAATACTATCACACCATATACATATGTGTTTCAATCCTTCTCTAACAAGCCTTTGGGCTGCTACCCATCCTCTTTCCTCCACATTTTCATCCAATTTTGTAACCTTCAAACTAAGACTAGACAATCCATTCACGAGCTCTCCATTACATCCTCTTTTATAAATGAACCAATAGGCATAACTGGCAGCTAGTCATAGAAACACTTGGCTTTGCTATAAATTTCAATGCTTTCACAGAGACAATAGGTATAGTACCCTAAATCTAACCACAATTTCATTATTTCAATCATATTTACAGCTTTTGTTATATGTACCCATTCAATTTTCAGCCTTGTTTCTCATGTCTCATGTTCCAAATGGTCAATCAAATTTTCTTGCAAAACTAGGTTAACTTTCAAGAACAATACACTTTTCTAACTATCTAATGACTATTGGTTACATCAATATCAACTTTCAAATTCACGCAATAAAGTTATAGCTGCAAGCCCTTTATTGGATCTATCTACCCAGTCCATCAAAGTTTTGCATGTTATCAAACTAGTGTATTCAAGAAAAAACTATTGTTTAAGAGCTTTCTTAAAGGTAGTCCAATTCGAATCCTTTCTACCCAAATCTACAAGTTGCTCTTTCAATGCTTGCGTGCCAAGACAAGCAAAATACCACTTCCATGCATACTAGAAAACCCCATAAAAATCAAAATTTAATACCTATACATGTACATAAGTTGATATATTTTGCCCATTAAATTGCTTCATCTATTATTTAATTGCCTACAAAGCATTCACAGTTTCAGCCTCAAGCTTCTCATAATCCTGCCTTCTTTTTTATTCTTGCCACTGCTTCTATTGTTTTTTATATTATTGTTGATGTGTCTAATATAGTAGAGTCAAATGTTGAGCCACTTGCTACCATACATCACCCACACTTGATCCTGAAGCTCTTGAAGATTCACCCATCTTGACACTCCATTTACTGACTTTCGTGTTGGGTTTACCAATGTCCAAGCATGTAAGGTAGAAGGTCTACCACAGAGCTATAAGAGAGAAAGGTTTAGAGAGAGTGAGATAGGGAATATGAAGAAAGAAATAGTATTAAGTGTTTAGATGAAGTGTAAGACAAATTTATGATAGAGGTATAGTTCGATGATTCTATTCCATATGTAGTCTAGTATTCTAACTCAATATAGCCATATAAAATGCCAAGATCCTAGGCATGCAAACACACTTGGGATGATTGTCCAACACACAATCTAAGACTATAGCTCAGAAAACCTCAGACATGCATCAAGATCTCTGTTGTACACAGACCAAAATCAAAGACATGCACCTCATAGATCGATAGATATAACCAAATCTTTATAGTAGATGAAGGGTATTAATACCAGGAAGTGATACCAGGCATCATAATCCATCAATATCACTATTTATCCATCATAGGGATTCAAATACCACTTTACCTTTGTATGAGAATTTTGTTACAGCAAGAAGAAAACACTCCTTGCTGCTCATAAATCCAATAAAAACTCAATCTTGGGTGTCTATACATTGTCTACCAAGAGTAAAGAGCAAGAACCAAGAATTTGAGCACTTGGGAACCCTTGTTTGAGCCTCCACAATCCATGAATAGCTTTCTGCCCTATTTTTCCTTTCTATGAATACTTCAAAAATAGTCCATAAACTCCTCTCAATGCATGAACCACAAAACTAGTTGCTATTATTGGATGTTGGTGCTTCTTTTTCTTCTCGTTTTTCTCCAATTACATGCTTCAATCTTCAGCGACATGCCACAATTTGCAGTAGTTTCTCCTATCCAAATGGCCCAAAAATTTGTGATGGTTGCTTCTCTTTTTCCTCATACTTTTCTTCCTCACCACAACCTTCACTTAGTCACGTAAGTGACTCCACAAGTCATTACTCCAAACCACATATCAAATTAACTCCCTAGACTATGCCTTGCTTGATCAAGTTTATTCTCTCGCAAGTAAATTATTAACTCAAGTATGGAGGAGGACCAATGCGACCTATCTTCTAACGCATCTAGATACAACTACCATGCTAAACAAACCAAAACATAGAAAGGTGATGCTAACTTGATTCTTCCAACAAGCATCCTTCTTTCAAGATTTTTCAAGAGTGAAAGCACAATATCATGATAGTGGGTCTTGGCAGGGGAAGTTGATCTCATATATGTGAGCACAGAGGAGTAGGCTACAAATATTTTCACCAATGACCTAAGAGAAAAAAAAGCTTTGATGATTTTGAAGCTTCCCTAGAGTACAGATCATGGAGTTGAGCATGATGGGGAGTGTTGATATGTCACAATATCATAAACAAGCTAACACTCACATACTTGGATGACCCTTTTTGCATTCATATCATTGATGTGGTTGGTACCTATGTCATCATATCATTCTAGTGATACTTTATAACTAGGCATCAGTTAGTCCACCTACTCAAGTTATGGAATATCTATCTAGTCATCTTTCTAGTTACCATATTTACACTATGGACTGCTTGTATATTATATATGTTATACTCTCTTATTATTCTTAGTAGACTATTATAGTGAAGAAGAAGCAGAGTAAGAAAGACTAGGGTTTTTGGCTTATTATCTAGTGTGCATTCTCTGTGTGTTGTGTATATTGCAAGAGCTCAAGCTTCCTCTCTTGCATCCCATCTTTTCAAACCCATTGTTTAAACAATCAATTCTCAATTAGAGTGTCTCAAATCCTCTCTTATGATGGCCCCAAACTTGATTCCATAAACTTATACTAAGGGCTATCCTATTCTTACGAATAGACTTGAGCTACTTAATCTATTAAGCTAATTGCAACCATCTTTCCATGGCAAGCCAATCTGTTAGTCTTTGAGGAGTTGCTTGACAGTCCTAGTGTGCGAATCGGATGTTGTATGCACACGTAGTGAACATCAAAAAGTCCCCAAGAACAAAGAACCCTACTAAAATTCATAAAGTAAAAAGAAGGTTTTGCACAACATAAGACAAAAAGACAAATTGGGTACAATCTCCCCCCATGCCTTGTGATCGCTTCACAAGGCATGTATTTATAAATTGATTAATCTCCAAGCTCAAAAATAGCCTAATTTATAATTAGCATGCTTTGGCTTTTGTGTTTGCTTTTGTCCAAATAAAGAATAAAGCGACTGGGCATCCCAAAATTTGGGTTGTGTCCAAATATAATATTCAATAATAAAATATTTAAACCAAGCACCTATGCATATACAAAATAATAAATTTTTGTCAAGCGCTTCAATAAATAAGCGTGCCTTAATAAATATTAGCACCATGCCTTTAATGATAAGGCGTGTGCCCATAAAAAATGATAATTTTTTCTAGATAATCTAAATACACGCCATCGCTTTTGGTGCTTCCCAATGCCACTGCTGCCTGCTCTACACATCAACTGAAGCATTCACAATTGTTAGAAAATAATAAAATTAAACCGACAAAAGTGAATACCTAGCAAGCTTCAGCTACAAAATAAATAAATAGGTTGGAACTCTATCCTAACCTTAATTTAATGTGAGTGCACTCTAAACTCAAAAACGTCCATTAATTTAAATATGTATTTTGTAGAATCACCTAGGTGCACATTAAATTAATCTAACGCTCGAAAAGAATAGGCATCCCGTCAACTTCTCGCACAAGAAATCCGCCTTGTGTATGATCCCCGACAAATAAGTATAGTTTTACGGAATCCACCGCAAAACCTCACAAAATCCACCGATAAATAAAAACCTCACAGAATCCATGGTGGAATATGCCTCCTCACATCATATCCCCGAGGTGGGATAGCAATTGTCCTCAATTGCTATTAGCTCAATGTGGAATGAGCAATGAGGGGTAAGCACTTAGGTCGCGGGCCTGCATCCATTGGGCCTCTTCAACATGATGATTTCTTAACCAAATATCTAGAATATCTATGGTCAATTCTAGTGGTCATAAAGTTAGTATCTAAAATAGTTTCAGGCTCAAGGATTTCAGTTTATTCTTGTAACAAATGAGGGTTTTCATAGACAGGGTGGAAAGGTAATTGGCCTCTAAAAGGTCGTAACAAACTGATATGAAAAGTATTATGGATTTTTCAATGTTAGGGTAGTTCTAACTTAAATGCATTGTCATTGATTTTTGAATTATTTTGAAAGGTCCATAAAATCTAGGTGCTAATTTAATAACAGGGTGTTTCTCAACACTTTGCAATCTTCTCTTTTCAATGCGTAACCAAACATAATCATCAACTTTGAAACTCATGGCTTTTCTTCTCTTATTAGCTTGTTTAGTGTATGATTGCTGGGCTTTCACAATCATGTCTTTAACTTCAGCAAAAATAGTAGCATGTATATTAGCAATATCATCAGTAGCTTTAACTTTGTTCGACAATGATGTAACAGGTGTAGGCAATCTATGTCTATAAATGATTTCAAAAGGTGCTTTATGTGTAGTTATATCTGGTGTATTATTGTATGTAAATTGAAGTAGATGCAAATGTGTATCCCATGTTTGTGGTTTTGAAATTGTGTATGCATGCAAAAGATCTAGAATTGTAATGTTAGTAGCTTCTGTTTTGCTGATTGGTTTCAAGATGAAATGCAGATGAAAATCAATCTTAGTACCTAAATTAGCAAACAAAGTAGTCCAAAAATTATTGCAAAATCTAGAATCGTGATCAGAAATAATAACTTTTGGCAAACCATGGTTAGTGAAAACAGTCTTCAAAAAAATTGTGTAGCTTGAGATGCAGTTAATGTTTTCTTGTATGGTAGACAATATACTTGTTTACTAAATCAATCTACTATAGTCCAAATCATATCATGATTAGCTTGTGTGTTAGGCAAACCAATTATAAAATCCATTGAAATATGTTCCCATGGTTGTTCAGGAATTGGTAAAGGCATTAACAAACCATATTGCTTACCGTGTTGTTGCTTGACTTATTGACAAATTAAACATTTAGAAACAAAGTTAGAAATATCAAATTCCATTTGTGGCCAGTAAAAATCTTCAACCAATGTTCTTAAAGTAGAAATAATACCTCTATGGCCTTGATATGGGGGACAATGAATTTCGTGCAACACAAATGATCTAAATGGAATAGTGACATACAATCTTTTCTCATTAAACATAAATCCATCAGAATAAGACAAAGAATCAATTGGAATCCAATTATTAGCAACTAATTTATTCCAATCAGCTTGAAAACTGGGGTCATGGTCATAGGTATCTTTTATAAGAATAAGGGAATCAAAAGATAGAACATAAATATTATGGATACTTGGTCTTCTACTTAATGCATCGGCAATAACGTTCTCTCTTCCAAGTTGATATTGGATAAGTGGATGAAAACTTTGAATGAAAGCAGCCCATTTAATATGACGGTCAGAAATTTGTGGCTGACTAAGAAGATGTTTAATACTTTGTTGGTCAATTTTGATCATAAATTCGAATCCCATTAGATAGCATTTCCATTGACGTAAGACTTGTACTACAGCTAACAATTCCTTATCATGTATGGAATACTCATCTCAGAGGGTTTAAGTTTGCAACTAGAATAGGCTATGGAATGTGAATCTTACATAAGGACAGCTCCTATTCTTGATCCGTTAGCATCAGTGACTACTAGAAAGAATAGTCGATTAAAATCAAGTAATTGCAAAACAGGTACATGTGTTAAAGCATGTTTCAATAAATCAAAAAACTTTTGTTGGTTATCAGACCAATGATATACAACACCTTTCTTTAACAATTTCATCAAAGGCAATGCAAGCAATGAAAATTTTGGCACAAATTTTCTATAAAAGCTGGTAAGACCTAAGAAAGAATGTAACTCATGCACATTTTTAGGGATTGGCTAGTTCAAAATTGCTTCTATCTTTTTAGGATCAACTTGAATACCATCAGAAGAAACAATGTGACCTAAGTATTCAATTCGGGTTTGGAAAAATTCACTCTTGTCAGGGTTAGCATACAATTTATTCTCTTTCAACAATTTGAAAACCAAAGATATATGGTCATAATGCTCATTCTCATTCTTATTGAAAATCAATATATCATCAAAGAAAACAATTACACAATGCTGATACTTCAAAAATATACGATTCATCATATGATTGAATGTAGCTAGTGCATTAGTCAAACTGAAAGGCATAACAAGGAATTCATAATGACCAAATTGAGTTCTAAATGCAGTTTTGAAAATGTCAGGTGTATCCAATCGTACTTGATGATATCAAGATTTGAGATGTATCTTGCTAAAAATAGTGACTCCTTGTAGTTTATCCATGAGGTTATTTACCCTAGGGATCAAATATATATTCTTAACAGTGATCTTGTTTAGGACACGATAGTCCATGCACATCCTAAAGGTATATTTTTCTTCTTAAATAATAGGATAGGTGCATCAAAATGAGAACTATTGGGTCCAATAAGTCCTCGGGTTAACATTTCTTCAACTTGTACTTGGATTTCTTTTTTGTCAATCTAATTGTGTCTATAAGGTGCTTTACATGGTGGTTGAGAACCAGGGATTAAATCTATTTTATGATCTTCAAGATGTGTAAACCAGGGAGTAAATCAATAGCAAAACAATCTTTAAATTTTGAAAGAAATTGTGCATGCCTAGGATGCATCTAATTTTTCTTAGCTTCAATCTCATTCACCCATACTAAGTATGATTTGCTACCTTTTCTTAATGCACGTTTAGCCTGTGTGTGACTAAGCAATGGAAAATTATCAAAGTTGTGCATTCCAAGGAATGTGATTTGTTTTCCATTAAGATAAATTTTCATGGAATGTGTGGAATAATCTATGTCGAGATTATATTTGTGACGCTAAGGCATTTCTAAAATGAAATCACTAGCTTGTAAAGGCATAACCAATAAATTTCTGTGCTCAACATAATCACCAATTTTAATTTCTAAATCATGAACTTCTTGTGTACCATTGTATCTAGTGCCTAAGAATGTAGCCTTTATGTGATAATGAGTTGGAATAATACGTACATTGTAAATTTAATTCTTTTAGTAACTTTGCATAAATAAAATCATGTGTACTCCCATCATCATGCAAAATAATCTTTTCGTGACCATGCACAAGACATTTCATTGTTAATAATGAATGAGGATTTGACATACTCGGTAAAGTATCTGAAGCATTGCCAATATCATCATCATCTTCAATGAAATCAGGCATATCTTCATGGTCTTCGTCTTCAGTCACTCCTAAGTAGTTGATTTGAACAGTTGGCTTCTTGGATTGACACTTTACTGGTAAGTGTCCAGGTTGTTGACACTTGTAGAAAACTATAGGCTTTGCTTTTGAAACATTATTGATAAGGGCTGGAAATTTAGGTATGCTTGGATTTGGTTGGAGAGATGGATTAGGGTTTGAATTTGTGTTTAATGGTAAAGAAGGAGGTCGAGTACAGGATTTACGAAAAGAAGAAGAAACAAAGCGATTTTGATTGAATCTTCAAAAGTTAGATTTGAATTGCTTTGTACCAAAGTTACCATTAGTTGAAAATTATTACGGTCGCTTTTCTCGTCCACAAATTTTGTCTTCAACATCATGGGCCAAAGAAATCTCATCCTCCAAAGTCTTTGGCTTGAACATGTTCACTTCCGCATAAAAGTGACCAAGTAAACCGGACATATACTTACGCTTGTGGATTGCCTCATGAACATCTTCAAGCATTCAAAGTTACAGTAAGGCACTCCAGAAACGCTCAGTGCATTGCGGAATGGATTATCTCTTTGCTGCAGAAGATTCCATTGTTTAATTGCTTTTTCATCGAATTGAGGTAGAAGAAAATTCTACAAAAATTTCTTTTGAAAACTCTCCTAGATAATAGGACAATCAATACTCTTGCGGATAACAGTCCACCATAACGATGCTCTGTCTACTAGATGGCTAGTGACTCATTTGAGTTTATCTTTTTAAGTATACTACTCTTCATGAAAATAATCATCAAACAAACTGATAAAAGCGAGAATAGTTTTTCCGTCACGTTGCCTATTAAAAGTATGGAATTTGAAATTTCTTTTACTTATCTTGGCTTCTTTCCTAAGAGACAGTGCGTCGAGTGTCCCGTCAATCGTATGTCGAATTACATCTTCAGGTTGTGCTCCATCTTGATCAATGTTGGATTGTTGAAGTGTAGCCAGTTGTGTTTGCAAAGTTTGACGTGCTCTTAATTCCTCTTGAAGTTGCATCATAATTAGGTCCACTTTTCACTCCATCATTGGTTCCAACAAATCATCTTCGGCCATAAAATCTTCAATATTTTGATCGGATATCCTGCAAAATCTCAAACAACCTTACACACTCGAAATCTGGTTAGACGGATGAGCGTAGCTCAAATTTGGGTTTACAAGGCTTGCTTTCTTTTTAAAATATGGCTTCTTACGATCTTGCTTCTTTTACGAGTACGTCAATTGATGACAATCTTCTTCTAAGTGGAAAATAGACTGGGTGTGATATTCTACTTGCTGGAAATCGACTTTGTCAAGGTGCAAGTGTGAACAAAGGCTTGTTGAAGTTGCAAAGCAAATTCAGGATTGGTTCCATGTGAACTTCCACTATGGAAAAGATTGAAGATTGAGTTTTGAGCCTTAGTAAGGCTTAAAAGCTTTAAGCTTTAGAGAAAAACAAAGCTTAACTAATCGTTTCATTATCGTGAGGACAACGGTAGCTTTTTTCACAACAACGACGACGATCAATACATCATGCCACCACGATTCATTGAATTGTGACGAGCTTAAGCTTTTTATAAAGCTTATTAAGCTTTATAATCTCGAACTTAATAAAAGTTTCTTATCTGCTTCTCTAAGAAGAAAACGACTTACAAAGGAGCTTGGGAAGTGGTCTTCAGTTGCCGCCTGGAAGTGGTCCTTCGCGATCTGACAGCATAGCAAGGGATTCTTCACCGCCATAAATACATTGGTATTGACGGTTTGTTGCAAGATTGCCTGTAGAGCCCATTCATTCCAAGAGCTTTGCCTTCGCACGAGATGGTAAGCGATTGGAAGCCTTGATCTCAACTTCGCTCTGATACCACTGATGTGTAAATCGGATGTTGCATGCGTGTGTAGTGAATGTCAGAAGGTCCCCAAGAACAAAGAACTCTACTAAAACTCATAAAGTAAGAAGAAGGTTTTGCACCACATGAGACAAAAAGACAAATTGGGTACAATCTCCCCCCATGCCTTGTGTGAGCACTTCACAAGGCATTTAGTTATAAATTTATTAATCTCTAAGCTCAAAAATAGCCCAATTTACAATTAGCATGCTTTGGCTTTTGTGTTTGCTTTTGTCCAAATAAAGAATAAAGCAATTAGGAATCCCAAAAATCGGGTTGTGCCCAAATACAATGTTCAATAATGAAATATTTAAACCGAGTGTCTGCGCATATAAAATAATAAATGTTTATCAAGTGCTTCAATAAATAAGCGCGCCTAAATAAATATTAGCGCTACGTCTTTAATGATAAGGTGCGCACCCATCAAAAATGATACTTTGTTCTAGATAATCTTAATGCACTCCATCGCCCAGTGCTTCCCAACACCACCACTGCTTGCTCTACACATCAACTGAAGCATTCACAATTGTTAGAAAATAATAAAATTAAATCAACAAAAGTGAATACCTAGCAGGCTTCAGCTACTACAAAATAAATAAATAGGTTGGAACTCTATCCTAACCTTAATTTAATACAAATACACTCTAAACTCATAAACTTCCATTAATTTAAATATGTATTTTGCAGAATCACCCATTGTGGAATCACCCACGTGCACATTAAATTAATCTGATGACCGAAAAGGACAGGCATCCCCGTCAACTTCTCGCACAAGGAATCCACCTTGTGTATGAGCCCTAATAAATAAATATAGTTTTATGGAATCCACCACAAAACCTCACGGAATCCATCATGGAATATGCCTCTTGGCATCAAGTCCCAATTGGTAATCGATGACCCTCCATCAAGTCTTGTTTGTTTACCACAATGATCTCTTCATCTCCCTAACGTGAAGCCAGGTGTAGACATTGAGGAGAAAAGCAAACTTGAGGAGAAAGAACCTACGAAAAATAAAAATGATATTGACATTGACTCTATTAACTACAATACTAATGGCTAAACAATAGAGTGAATCTCAACAAATCCCAAGCCCTCATAAACAAAGGTTTATTTATTGATGTGGGGTAATGAGACTTAAATTAGAGTTGGAACTACTTAGAGGTACTCAATTAAAAGTGAATAGGATATCAAACCGATATAGTTGATTCCCACCCCAAAGGTACTCATGGCTAATAACAAACTTGGCACAACCTTTCATTCTTCATTGATGGAAAATACTGATTTAGAGACAAATGGGATTGATGACTCAAATCATAAAATTCCACCATCCACCAAGTCTCACAATCCCCAAGTTCCAATTCCAAATGGAATCTAGATTTACTCGAACAACTGCCCGTTCTCGATGGAGAGGCCATAAGTATCAACATAATCATCACAATCTATGTATAACACCTTGATGGGTACTCAAGGCTCTCCTAAGTTACCAAGGGTATTATCAAGGTTGTAGATACATGTGGCTCCCTAAGCAAACTATGCATATGCAATCGTATTATCGAGAGCCATTACCTTATCCTACATCTGCTAAAACAAACACTCAAACCTAGGAAACATAACAATGGCAGTCCTAGGCCACACCTTTATCTAAAGGAAAATCACAGCAAGAATGAGCCAAGCCAATCTTGCCTCCAAGCTACTAAGAACATTGCACTAGATGCCATGAAGGGCATCCACCATTGTTGAACCTAACGAGAAATCTAAGGCTATCATGATTACTTGACCCAAGCACCCCATCATGAATCCTTGGTTCCTCTTGAGGTGCTACACCACATGAATCTGCATGCCTAGATGATCAACCAAAGTTTAAAGAGAATACTTCTACTACATCGTAGACCACCAACAATATCAAAATTGTGTCTTCTTTTTAGCAAGAAGAGGAGAGTTTAAAGCTATTCTTCAAATCTACCAACTCCTCTACATAGAGAGAAATTAGCCAGCAAGGAGACCCCTAGTAAAATTTTTGTGATAAAAGTTAAGTAAGAGGAGGTAAGTATATTGTATTCCATTCTTTTTTAGGGATAATTCTAATGAATAATTATCTTTTTTGCAAATGGCAACTTAGCAAGCCCCTCCAACGTTGTCAACATCTGTCCTAGTTCTTATTAGAGACCCTCTTAGTGAGGATAAGTTGGTATTTACCACACATTAGAGGCTAGCCAAGGTCACACAAAGATGGGATGATTCATTGATAAATAGCAAATGAGTCTTGTTGAAGGCTATAGCTAATTAAAAACTTAGGGTCACAATACATGTTCCATTACTTCTTTAATTATAATAAGGCCAAGGTCATCCTAGCTAGAGTCTCAAAATGGTTGTTGTAAGAAATTTGTAACGTGCCCGTTGTAACGTGCCTGCTCCTCAAATCGCGGTACACGTCTTACCAGTCTATCGAGAGATATATCTAGAAGACGCCAGCTGGCACTCGCAAGGAATGACACGGGTTTTGCCAACTAGGGTCTCTCGAGTCTGCCCCGTAATGGAACCTATCCAGCCGTTCCCATTAGGATCAACTTGAAGTCTGACTTTTCCTAACATTTCTCGTTAACATTTCCTTTGAGGAAAGCTCTCAACTAACCGAGACCACCCTTCCGTAGGATAGACCCATCAGTCCATCCACCACGCTTCCCTTGGGGGTTGTTTTAGTTATCTAATTACCTGCACATTATGTTTGACATATAAAGGCAGCTTCCTTAATTAACCTGTTAATCACAGGTTCCTTTACGTAATTTAGGCCATAGACACGAAGATAAGATAAAACAAGATCAAATGCTTCCTTAACTTATCTTTGGATTAATGTGTGTCTCCTGCCCATACATGATAATTAATTTCTCCTTTCTACCTTTGCAGAAAAATCCTTCCGTCTCCCGGCAACAACCCCGAAGGTTTTATCCTACCAAGATTGTGCCTTGTAACTAGTATTAAGGCCTCGAGATCCCATCTCGAGTCACATAGAACACTTGTGTAGGGCTCGGAGGCATTGGAATTTACGGCCAGAGCCCCCACTAGCTCCCAAGCGTCCTCCTATGCCAAGTAATTTCCACGGAGAGACCTCTCACGGCGGGTTCGGTCCACATTCTCGGCGCAGATTCACAACCCCCTTGGTTAGGGTTTGGCGGTTCACCCGGGGGGGGGGGGGGGGGGTAGCTAGCGCCATCCTTCCTTAATTATCCCTTTAGGAAATCAACCATAGTTGAAGCAACCAGCTTAATAACAATTACTAGGGAAAACATCTCTTTTATTTCCATGGCAATCAGTCATCTTAGACCCAGCCATGCAATCATCAATCACAAACAACTTGGATTAGCATCCAAAACCACATCAACAACCAGTTGAATGCACAACCTCTTACTTCAAGGCATCGCAATCCCATTGCATGCACAACCAGAATTTAACTTGGATGTATCAAAATACTTTTACAACCTTTCCAACAACCAAGTATAACTTGGGTCAACAATCCATCTTTAACAAGACCAACCTTCATTAAAACCATTTCAACAGTTTCGAACAGCATGCTTAGCATGAATCAACTACCCTAAGGTTCACTCTCCCCCTTGGGTTAGGGCTTTGCAAGGTCGATTTAACAAGTTCCTTCTAGGTCCTTTTGTCTTGCGTGGCCCTCGACGGTTGCGACTTACTTTGTTGAGATGACAAGCTCAACACATGCGGACATTAATGATGGACCGCCTAGTTAGATGGGTCCACACGTCTACACTTAGCACGTCGGTGGTTATTATGACTCTCACATGGCCACTGACTCATTACTTATTATATTTAGGTTGTTACACCTATTTACAACAACTGGCATAGTTATAGCGCCAGTCGACTAGTGTAGTCGGTTATACATTGTTTGACTTAGTAGGCCACTTTCCTTTATGTTGTATCTTATCTATACTTTGTGTACATTGTAAAGTATGTGGAAGAAGAAGAAGAAACCAGCAAGAAAACGTTTTTGGCCTCCATCTCTCTTCTTGTCTCTTGAGTGAGCTTCTCCTTGTGCATTCTGTGTGTGTTCGGTGCAGCATCTTGAGCAAGTCCCCCCATCACGCGATTCTTGACATGGTATCAGAGCCGCACCAGTGAGAGAGGCTGATTTCGAAGGCTGAAGTGAAGGAGAAGAAGCAAGGTTTGAGCAAGCAAGCCACGGGTAAGAAGCTCTCCCATCCTTCCACTCTCTCTCTTGGATAGTGCCTGTAGAGGCACCAAAAGCAGGGTCAAGCAAAAAATCTCAGATTGCTGTGAGATTTGGTGTGCGAGCATAGCAATGTATATTATGTAGTTATTTTGGGCATCTGAGGCTGTTTCAAGCCCCGTTTTAGAGCCGCAAGGTTGCGGACATCAGTTTCAAGATATACTGTGATTTTGGCTGTATTTACTGAAAGTGGGTGCATAGGTTAAAGATTGCGAATCTGTAATTTTTGAGGTGTTTGCAGGAAGCAAACATAAGGTTTATCTGTAAACAGGTTGCAGATTATATGTACTGTTGAACAATTAGTGAAAAAGATTGCTTGATGTATTACTGTGCACGTGTTGTGGAAGATTGTAGAAGATTAGCTTGTTGTGCTATATCCTTGTTTGTGATAATGGCAGAGAATAGTGAAAATCCCATTATTGAGAAGCTCGACAAGAACAACTACCCTTCATGGAAGTTCCGTGTGACAAACTTCCTCATTGGAAAGGGCCTTTATGAGTTTGTCTCAGGTGAAGAAAAGGAGCCAGAGCCGGGTATCCCTCCGCGACTGCAGATGAGTTAAAAGCATGGAAAGAGTGGAATGCAAAAGACAAAAAGGTGATGTACTGGCTATCTGCAGTAATTGATAATACTATGCTGGGACATATCAGGAATGCAGAAACTTCATATGCAGCTTGGACAATTTTTGAGAGTATGTTTTCAGTAAACACAAAGGCATGAAAGATTCAACTCAAGCAAGACTTGAATGCCTTGAAGAAAGGGAAAATGTCTGTCAACGAGTATGTGTTGAAGGTGAGGAGCATTACAGATGCTTTAGCAGTGATTGATGCAATGCCGAATGATGATGATTTGGTTTCATCCACTTTGAATGGCCTTAACAATGAGAAAGCATGGAAATCATTTGTTGCTTCAGTATATGTACGGAAGCCATTTCCAGATTTTGATGAGCTGATCTCTCTCATGATTACTGAAGAGATCAATATGCAGGGTGATTCGTCTGAAAGAAATAGTGAACAGGTTCAAGCATTTTACTCAAGTTCAGGAAGGGGACGTGGTAGATCCTCTTCAAGAGGCCATGGTACAAGACGTAATAGTGACAACCAGCAAAACAGATCGAATCAGCAATTTGGCGATATGCAGGTTTCAGGAGGTCGTGGTAACTTTAGAAGTAGGGGGAGCTTTAGAGGAAGAGGTGGATGGTAGAACAAAGGTTCTAACAACTCTGGTATTGTGTGTCACTACTGTGGCAAAACAGGTCATATTGCAACCCAATATTATGCTAAGAAAGATGATATTTGCAGTGGTAAGTTATAGCAAGGAAACTATGCATCGTCTTCACGACAGAATGAAGATAAAAATGAACGTCTATTTGTTATGTAGCATATGTTGAATGCTGTTAGAGGAAAGGGAACACATGATGATGTTTGGTATGTTGATTCAGGTACATCAAATCATATGACCAGCCATGCAGAATGGTTTGGAGAGATGTAGGATTTGCAAAATATAGGTTATGTGCAGACGGGTGATGATTCATGCCACCCAAATTCACACATTGGAAAAGTTCCCTTGTCCTTGCATGATGGTAAGACAAAGAGTCTTTCAGATGTATTACATGTGCCATCTATTACAAAGAACTTGGTGTCAATCGGTCAAATGGTAGAGCAAGGGCTGCAAGTTAGATTTAATGCAAAGGGCTGCTTTGTAGAAGACTTCAATGACAAGTGTCGGTTGTTGCAAAGGGAAGCAGAGTTGGACATATGTTTACTCTGGATGCTAGAATTCCTACTATGAATGCTGCTATGTATGCTAAAGGAAAATGTGTTGTTGCAGATATTGAAATTTGGCACAAATGCACTGGACATGCAAATGTACAAAGGCTGAAATTAATGTAGTCCAAAGGGTTGGTTTACAGGTTTGCCTACATTTAGAGTTGCATAATTTCATAAGGTATGCCTACATTTAGAGTTGCATAATTTCATAAGGTATGCGAAGCATGTCAGTTTAGTAAGCAGGCAAGACAACCCTTTCCACATGACAGAGATGTAAGTAGAAATATCCTTGATGTTGTGCATACAGATATTTGGGGGTCGACACAAAATGTGTCTCTTGGAGGTAGTTCATACTTTGTCACATTCATTGATGATTGTTCTAGAAAGCTGTGGGTATATTTTATGAAGGAAAAGAGTGAAGCGTTTGAGCACTTTAGAACTTTCAAGGCTGCAATTGAAAGAGAAACAAGCTTGAAAGTAAAGTGCTTGAGGTCAGATGGAGGGGGAGAGTACCTCTCGAATGAGTTTAGTGATTTTTTGAGGTTTCATGGGATAAAGAGACAGTTCACATGCAGGTATACCCCGCAGCAAAATGGTGTTGCAGAAAGAAAAAACAGGCATATTGCAGAAGTTGCACGAGCATTAATGGCTGAAAAGAATATGCCCAAACATTTTTGGTCTGAGACTATCCATACTGCTATCTACATTATGAATAGAACTCCCACAACTGCAGTTCATGGGATGACTCCTGAAGAATGCTTTATTGGCAAGAAGCCTTAGTATCGCAGTTGAAGGTATTTGGCTGCGTTGCATATGTTCATGTGCCAGATGAGCTACAAAATAAGCTTGATCCAAAGGCAAAAAAATGTGTCTTTATTGGATACTCTTTAGAGCAGAAAGGGTATTGCTATTGTAACCCTGTCACATGTAAGTTCAGAGTGAGCAGGGATGTCATCTTTGATGAAATGAGCAGTTGGTATGCATCTAGTGGTGATGCATTAGATGATGATGATGATGATCATGACACGCATATGCAGGCTGAAAACCAAGAATCACGGACTCTTTTAGTGGACTAGAGACATCATCTGGTAGTCCTTGGTCTGGGAGACTAAGGAGTAGCTCTACATCTTCAGGTGCATCTAGTAGCACTACAAGTAAAGAAAAAGGAAAGAATAAAGTGTCAGATAGCATTGATGTAGTTCTTGATGGAGACTCCAGTGGCTCAGAGAGCTTGGATGATGAGCTTGGTATTCCTTCTGTCAGGATACCAGGTGTATAGAGAGCTCATAGTAATGTAAAGGCTCCATTGAGTGATCTGGTGGTACGCAGATCTAGCAGGGTCAAATACCCTGTTAAAAGATTTGGTTTTGAAGTTTATGCAGCTCACCATTATGCTTATATGGTGAAAGTGATTAAGGATATTGAGCCCACATGTTTTGAGGAGGCTGTTGGCCATGCTCATTGGGATGTAGCAATGGATGAGGAGATGGCTGCATTAGAGGCCAATAAGACTTGGAATCTAGTATCATTGCCGAAGGGCAAGAAAGCTATTGGATGTAAGTGGGTTTATAAGATTAAGCACATGCAGATGGTTCTATTAGTAGGTTCAAAGCTAGGCTAGTTGCAAAAGGCTATGCCAGACATATGGCATAGATTATGAAGAAACCTTCAGTCCAGTTGCTAGGATGACAACCGTCAGATGTGTGATTGCTTTGGCAGTAGCCAAAGGTTGGAGGTTGCGGCAAATGGATGTGAAGAATGCCTTCTTGCATGGTGATTTGCAAGAAGAAGTGTATATGGATCAACCAGCAGGTTATAAAGATTTAGAGCATCCCACGTATGTGTGCAGGTTAAAGAAGGCACTCAATGGGCTCAAGCAAGCACCTAGAGCATGGTCTGACAAGATCAGAGAGTATCTTGTCAATATTGGCTTTTATGTTTCTGATGCTGATCACTCACTTTATGTGAGAAAGGGAGATGCAGATTTGGTCATCATAGTCATCTATGTGGATGACTTGATTATTACAGGTGATAGTGATAGTGGGATTGCTGAAGTCAAGGACTTTTTGAAGAAGAAGTTTGAGATGAAGGATTTAGGTGAGCTAAGGTACTTCCTTGGCATTGAGGTGATCGGATATGATGATGGTATATGGCTGTCCTAAAGATAGTATGGCTTGGATATGTTGTCCAAGTATGGTATGACAGCATGCAAACCACTTTCAGTCCCGTTGGAGCAGAATGTAAAGTTGAGTGCTGATGTTGGGGATGAGATAGAAGACCCTACTATCTTCAAGAGGATAGTGGGGAGTTTGATCTACATGACCATTGCAAGGCCAGACTTGAGCTACGTTGTTGGTCTTGTGAGTCAATTTATGCAAGTACCTAGAAAGCCACATTTGGATGCAGTCAGGTGCATATTGAGATATGTGAAGTTCACATTACATTATGGACTTTTCTATGAGATAGGTATAGATGTACAGGTATTTGGATACACAGATGTAGATTGGGCTGGTAGCATATCTGATAGAAGATCTACTAGCAAATACAAGTTCTCTCTTGGTAGTGCAGCAATTACTTGGAGCAGCAAAAAGCAATCTACAGTTGCTTTGTCGAGTACAGAGGCTGAGTATAGAGGTGCTGCTGTTGCAACATGTGAGGTAGTATGGCTGCAAAGGTTATTGGCTGATTTAGATGTGCAGGTGGAAGGTCCAGTTGTCATTTATTGTGATAACATGAGCAATATACAGTTGGCTAGGAACCCTATGTTCCATGCCAGGATAAAACATATTGAGGTACACTACCACTTTGTGAGAGAGAAGGTACTAGCAGGTGAGATTGACTTGGTGTATGTCAACACACAGGATCAGATAGCTGATATCTTCATGAAGGCATTAGGTACAGAGAAGCTTCAAAAGTTTCGAAGCTTACTTGGAGTTGCAGAGATGCAGTTGAGCTTGAGGGGAAGTGTTGAGATAACAAGCTCAACACATGCGGACATTAATGATGGACCGCCTGGTTAGATGGGTCCACACGTCTACACTTAGCACGTCAGTGGTTATTATGACTCTCACATGGCCACTGACTCATTACTTATTATATTCAGATTGTAATGCCTATTTACAGCTGGCATCGTTATAACACTAATCGACTAGTGTAGTCGGTTATGCATTGTTTGACTTAGTAGGCCACTTTCTTTTATATTGTATCTTATCTATACTTTGTGTACATTATAAAGTGTGTGGAAGAAGAAGAAGAAACCAGCAAGAAAACGTTTTTGGCCTCCATCTCTCATCTTGTCTCTTGAGTGAGCTTCTCCTTGTGCATTCTGTGTGTGTTCGGCGCAGCATCTTGAGCAAGTCTCCCCACCACGCGATTCTTGACATACTTGACAATCTGTTTAGTTCGTTGAGTTTCACAACCATAGAGCCTTTGATGGACAACCCTTTGTTGGAAAAGAAACGACTAAGTCCTTGGAGTTAGGTTCTTAAGTTTTCAAGGTATGGCAATAAACCCTCCTTGTTGGTCATCAGTTGGACATCAACTTTAAGTAAATGCAACATCTTCTAACCTTCTATCTTTAAGTGTGATACTATGCAAAATTTTTCTAGTCAAATTCACTCCTCATGCACTTGGAGCATACCAATGCAATAGCCACTCTTATCACCTTTCCACTCTATTAGCCCCATTAAGGTGATATGCAATGAGAAGTTCATGCATTGATAACCTCTAGACCCTAGTGTATCCACCTTTGTGCGGGTGTTTACAAAGGTAAACATATATCACAACAACTATTGTGTCGTAGGAAATTTCTTAAGTATGTATTAGATTCCTAAATGGATACATCATAGTGTAGGACAACTTAGATGTTTAAGAGAGCAGTTTTGATATTGACTATAAACTTATTTAGGATGCAATCTATATCATAACCTCAACTGAACATTATATGACTCGTACTAAGCCTTAATAAGTTTGCATCCTATACGGGAATAGATTAGAAATTCCTTTCATTTCATGTGATAAATCATGCTTATAGATTAAATTATGTGTACAATGGAAGACAAAAGTTCCTTTCGAGTTTTATGGGTCACCTGGACGTGGAGAGAGGGTGACGAGATGTTATGGTTGGTTTGACTCCACTGGCATTTCTATCTTCAACCACGGCTTTCGCGCTAGTACTCTTAGTAAGCTTTCTCTTTGGAGCCATCTTGCGTACATGATCCTTCACCCTGGGTCCTTGATGTGGTGGCTTTGTTCAGGGGCGGCTGGCAAGTGGTCACCCAACCGATGAGGGAGAAGAAAGTCTGATAGTGTTCTTGACTTTGGAAATCGCCTTGGTTGGAGATAATCTCTAACTTTTACCCCTCTCTCTCTCTCTCTCTCTCTCTCTATCAGCATGACGGTCTGATTCTATCTCCCATTAATTATATTTCCCTTCCCCTATCATATTAATCTCTCTCTCTCTCTCTTCCTTTTCTTCTTCTCTTCTCCTCCTCCTTTCTCTCCCTTCCTCTACTTCTCTTCTCTCTCTCCTTCTCTTCTTCTCCCTCTCATTCACTTCTTCTCTCTTCTCTCCTTCTTCTCTCTCCTTCTCTTCTTCCTCTCCTTCTCTTATTCTCTCTTCTCACTCTCCTTCTCTTCTTCTCTCCCCTTCACTTCTTCTCTCTTCTCTCCGATGCTTGGGTGCCAGTGGGGGCTCTGGTCGTAAATCCCAATGCCTCCGAGCCCTACACGTGTTCTACGTGACTTGAGATGGAATCTCGAGGCCTTGATACTAGTTACAAGGCAGAATCTTGGTTAGATAATACCTTTGGGGTTGTTGCCGGGAGACGGAAGGAATTTTATGCAGAGGCAGAAAGGAGCACTTAATTCTCCTGTATGGGTAGGAGACACACATTAATCCGAAGATAAGTTAAGGAAGTGTTTGATCTTGTTTTATCTTGTCTTCATGTCTGTGGCCTAAATTACGTAAAGGAACCTGTGATTAACGGGTTAATTAAGGAAGCTGCCTTTATATGTCAAACATAATGTGGCAGGTAATTAGATAACTAAAACAACCCCTGAGGGAAGCGTGGTGGATGGACCGATGGGTCTATTCTACGGAAGGGTGGTCTCGGTTAGCCGAGAGCTTTCCTCAAAGGAAATGTTAACGAGAAATGTTAGGAAAAGTTGGACTTGAGGTCAATCCTAGTGGGAACAGCCGGATAGGTTCCGTTGCGGGGTAGACTCGAGAGACCCTAGTTGGCAAATCCCGTGTCATTCCTTGCCAGTGCTGGCTGGCGTCTTCTAGATATATCTCTCGATGGACTGCTAAGACATGTCCCGCGATTTGAGGAGCTGGCACGTTACAAAATTATAGCAAAAAACGTATTCAACTAAGACTTGAATGCCCTTTGGCTAGAGTGTGTGATTGAATTCTTAACAAAGGCTTATAAAGTTCTTGTGAAGGACCCAATATAGAATTTAAAGTGCATTGAGGCACAAAACAATATTATCAACTATGATAGTGCATTGGTTGAGTTTCCTTTGGCTTGGGTGACTCCTCTTTTGACCCCTCAACCAATTCTTCCCAATTCATAGATTATTTTACTTTGAGAGTACGAATGGGTAGCCCTCCTCCGTCCTGTGTTTGTGGTGGAGTGATTGCAAGTCAACTATGTAAGCAAGAGAGGTGCATGTGGCCAAATGTGAAGCACTTTCCAATTGCTTCAGAGTTGGACCTTCACATGATGTGATATCCGACCGACTTATCACCTTACTTAGCTTCAGATCAACACATCGAAAGGAATTGGCAAGTTCGTCTGTGCCAGATGAAGTCCAAAGAATGGGGAGCTTAGAAAGTACAAAACACTCTTTCTCCAAAAGCGCTCCTCTTGTTTTCGAAGCTACGGGCACTGCCTTTGAAGCTAACTTCTTTTTAGGGATCCATTGCCTCTAAGGTATGAGGGTCATGTTTTGAGGTTAACTATTTTTGCGGGAGTCACTAAATACATCCCTACTTTTCAGGGTGCAAATCTTTTGGGCAACCTCTCCTTTGATTGAGTTCTTACTACCGGTATAACTAATATGGGACTACTTGTCACGAGGCTCATTGTGCCTTGGAATTTTTGAAGGTGCTTGCCAAGTAGGCCCTTCACATGCCCTGAAAAAGAGCCAAGGGAGGGCCTTGCATGATTTGGCCCTCACATGCCTTGAAAAAGAGCCAAGGGAGAGCCTTGTAGATTTGGCCCTCACATGCCTTGAAAAAGAGCCAAGGGATTGCTGATGGTTTGGAAAGGAGCTTCTTAGGGCCAGTATAGCTTGGGTCGGTGGACAGATGTTCTACAATCCCATGTTCTCTATTTATATTTGAATGGGATAGCTGGTTGCGGGCAACATCCTTCGCAAGCTTGTCAATGGGTCGTTGTCATACGTGGTGGAACAGAATGTGTTGATTTTGGGTGGGAGTGCAAATCTTGCGCTTGACGAGCTCTACTAGAAAGATTTTGCCTATGTCCACCATGTTGCGCAATGGACACAGATTGGACTAGTCTCTTGTTCACATGCCAAAGTGTTGCAACTATACTAACCGGTTTTGACATGGCAGTTTGCGGAGTCTCAATATGTCCTTACTTGGGAATCCAACTCACAAACATGGCCCACAAATTCCAAAAGAGCCAAGCACATCCCTTGGCTAGAAATGGAGGCATCCGAAGAGCTCCGGATTTCCGCCAATGGATAACGAGGAGGGAGGATGGAGAACCCTAGGCGGTCCGGTGGGTGCGTGGGAGCCGTCGGATAGGAAGGGCGGGAAAGGGCGTTTTGGAAATTTTTTGAAAACGCAACGAGGCCGATCGACCGATATTATATAAAAGGGAGGATACGCGCCTGTGAAGGTCATGTGCATCGTTTCCCTGTCGCTCGCCCTTCACTAGTTGCACTTTATCGTCGATCGTCTCGTTGGTGTAACAAGAGGAGGCAAGAAAGCAAGGAAGGAAGGAAGATGGCCCGCACCAAGCAGACCGCCCGCAAGTCCACCGGGGGGAAGGCCCCCAGGAAGCAGCTGGCCACCAAGGCGGCGCGCAAGTCCGCCCCGGCCACGGGCGGCGTGAAGAAGCCGCACCGCTTCAGGCCCGGCACTGTGGCGCTGCGGGAGATCCGCAAGTACCAGAAGAGCACGGAGCTGCTCATCCGGAAGCTGCCCTTCCAGCGGCTGGTGCGGGAGATCGCGCAGGACTTCAAGACGGACCTGCGCTTCCAGAGCTCGGCGGTGCTGGCCCTGCAGGAGGCCGCGGAGGCGTACCTCGTCGGTCTCTTCGAGGACACCAATCTCTGCGCCATCCACGCCAAGCGCGTCACCATCATGCCCAAGGACATCCAGCTCGCCCGCCGCATCCGCGGGGAGAGGGCTTAAACCGGCCCTTCTCCTTTCATCATAAGCATCTCCTCAAAAGGTGTATCTTTACACCACCCCCAGCTCCCTGAGGAAAGTATACGCTCGCTCTGTGTCTGGTAATTTCTCAGTGGTAATTTCTCAGTACAGGTTCCCGGTCGGTCGGTGGTCCTCGCTTCTGTGTGCGTGTGCGTGCGGCGTTCGTGGTGCCATGCTCGAGAGGGGTATTACAGTTTGCGTTCTGGTCGGTGGCCAGTCTAGGTCTAGTCGATATCAGGGTTTCTGCGCCCTTCCTTCTCCTTCATAACGGGTGTCTGCCTGCGAGGATGGCTATGCCGCCGCGGTGTGATTATGTCTGGCCGCCGATCTCAAGTCTCGTAACACCCCAACTCGTGTAAAAATGCTCAGAAGCAGGGGCGGGTTATCCCGATCCCTTCCCGAGTCAATGCCTGGAGGCCGGCCCACATGCTGCCAGAGGATCCCTTCCCCGAGTTTCGATTGGAGGCCGGCCCACATGCTGCCAGGGGAAGGGAGGCCGGCCCACATGCTGCCAGAGGATCCCTTCCCCCAGTTTCCATTGTGTGCTAGGGCTGGGACTGTGGCATTTGGGAAGCGTGGCCGTCTTGAGCCTCCTGCCATTGCTTTGGGGCTAGCAAACTCATGCCGCACCAATGCCATG